>NC_090273.1:119058625-119658625 GCF_040414725.1 Anabrus simplex | reverse complement strand
ACCGCCACCCAAAAACTTCAAGGCCGTCCAAACAAATGCGGAAAAGGCTTTTCTCAGCGTCTTCTTTGACTGAAAGGACCCCCTTCTTCTGGACTTCCAGCAGTATGGGACAACGGTGAATGCGCAGTGATACTCACAAACCTTGTCCATCCTTCGCAAAGCAATCAAATCGAAGAGGCTAAGATCATTCTGGGGATCACTCTGCTCCACTACAATTCTAAATCCCATACAGCAGTGAACGAGCTTTTGCAGACATTCAAATGGGAGGTCCTGAGTATTCCTCCATACAGTCCTGCCATGTCTCCCTGTGGTTGTGCCATATTTGGTGAGCTAAAGGAGGCTTTGAGAGGCAAACGATTCACCTCGGACGACGATGTCAACCAGCACATTCGGAACTGGTTCACAGCGCAGTTCCAGGAATTTTACGAGATGGCCGTTCACCACCATGTGTCGCAGTGGGACAAGTACCTCAGCAGTACTGGGCAATACTTTTGAAATAACGGTACATCTTTCCATTTATAGCCTCCGGCTCGTTTATTTTTGAATGGCTCTCAGAGAATTCAGTCTTTCAAACCGTTAGTGTTGTTCGTATCGTGTTCAGCGCACGCATTGAACCCTGTACTGTTGATACAGGAGCAGCCAGCTGTCGTCTTCAGGCTGTTGAGAGTCACAATATCCAACAGAAAATTACTAGCACTTGACGGAGTTTGATAGGCGCCACATTGTGCAGTCTCCACGAGGCTGCGTAGTTGTATCGAATAATTGGTCCGCATGTGGCACATATGCTTGTCTCAGTGGCCCGATGTCGGACTCGTTGGATGAATGGTCAGCGTACTGGTCTTCGGTTCAGAGGGTCCTTGGTTCGATTCTCGGCCGGTTCGGGGATTTGAACCTTCATTGGTTAATTCCAATGGCCCGGGGTTTGGGTGTTTGTGCTGTCCCCAACATTCCTGCAACTCACACACACCACACATAGCACTATCCTCCACTACAATAACACGCAGTTACCTACACATGGCAGATGGCTCCCACCCTCATCGAAGGGCTAGAAATAGCCACACGAAATTAATATATAGTGACCCGATATTGGTTCCAATGGATAGGTATGGATCCACACACACATACACTGATTTCCCACACTTAAGCTTCGGACACTAGTTGTTCAATGCGGCATATAACATTGATCAACAACAACAACAACAAAAAAAAACTTTATGCCGATATCTCGGCATCCAAAACGCGTTCTAAGACAACAGAACCATGCTGATTATTCTTCTTCTACCGGGCGAGTTGGCCGTGCGCGCAGAGCCGCACGGCTGTGGGCTTGCATCCGGGAGATCATGGGTTCGAATCCCACTGTCGGCAGCCCTGAACATGTTTTCCGTGGTTTCCCATTTTCACACCAGGCTAATGCTGGGGCTGTACCTTAATTAAGGCCACGGCCACTTTCTTCCAACTCCTAGGCCTTTCCTATCCCATCGTCGCCATAAAACCTATCTGTGTCGGCGCGACGTAAAGCCCCTAGCAAAAAAAATATTCTTCTTCTTCCACCGCTTTTCTCATATCTGTGGGGTCGCGGGTGTGAACTGTGTCACACATATGTAGATTTGTCGCTGTTTAACGACCGGATGCCCTTCCTGACACCAACCTTATATGTAGGGATGTAATTACTATTGCGTGTTTCTGTGCTGGTTAGTTGTGTAGTGTGTTAAAGACAAACACCCGGTCTCCGGGCCAGAAGAATTAATCAGACGCGATTAAAAGCCCCGACCCGGCCGGGAATCGAACCACAAACTCTCTGAACCGAAGGCCTCAACGCTGATCATTCAACCAATGAGTCGGACAAACATGTTGGTTCAAAACATGCAAACCATTTGTCTTTATCACCCACTGTTATTGAGATATATGACATCAACCATTTACATAAAACATTGTATCAAGGAAAACAACTCACAGACAGAAGTTTCACTAGAGCAGTGATTGTTACACATGGAGTGTTAATGAACATGGCTTAAGCTAAGTTTAGTTCAAAAGCACCACATAGCCGCACACGTAGCAAAACAGATTTCGTGGATCTGTGCAACCTCTGGACGCTATAATGTCGAATTTCACTGAAAATAAAAAAAAGAAGAAAATGGGATTGTTCCACTTTGTACGGAAAATAACGAAAAACAATGAGAACAGCTCTCGATGGACGCTGTTCATGAAGAATAAAACTTAGCCAAATTTTCAACATCTGACGTGATAAAGCAAAACAGTTTTCAGATTTGATATCAGCATGAAAAACTGCACTAGAAACAGTAAACATCATGTCAGATACCCTTTGTAAATCAGAGTAATTTTAATGATTTCATGTGGGTATTGCAGCCGAAAGAAACCCTTGTAGAACAGACCCTCCGGTGAGGATAGGTGGCTGCATGTTACTGTACTGTGGTGAAGGATGGTGTCGAGTATGATTTGAGTTGTAGGGATGTTGAGGACATCACAAACAGCCGTCACCAAGCCTGGGGCTTTAGCCGTTTAAGATTAAAATCCCACGACCTTGCTGGTCATTGAACCCGGGACCGCAAGGAGCGAAGGGTAAGGCAAAAACCACTCAACCAATGAGTCAAACTTCAATGGGGAGGTGATAAAGGTGTGCTCGGTTCTCCCGGTAGAACATTAGTTCAGTTTCCAGTCAGGAAGTAGAAACATCTAGAAACGAGTTTTCCATTTCTGGAGAGATACATGGCCTTGAGGTTCACGCAGCCTACACTAAAATGAGTTCCAGTTTGATTGCTGGGTGCAAAGATGGCCGGGCATTGCTCGAACTGTTCTATCTCATATAGTCTCGAGGTTACGAACAGTTGCCACCGTTAACTTCCGCTCCTCCAGAGGCTTCCAGTTCACTGGACTTTTTCTTGTGCTAGGATATTTGTCATGAAATTGGGTCCCAGCTCATTAAGGTAGGCAAATTTCGAGATCTCAGTCAATCCATGGAAGATCTTCGAAACCGAAGTTCAAGTCCCTATGTTTCCAACTACTGTACAAGTGTAACTGTTAGTTTTACCGGCTTCGGTTATAACATTTAAAAACACCTAAAATTCCTCGTTGAATGAGGGATTAGCATATAATGCATTGAAGTATGCTATTCTAGATATTACGTATATACAATTCTACCTTTATTTTTATGTAATGGATAAAAACATTGGGAATATCTAAAGTAAAAAACAGTCAATACAAACACAAATCAAAGAGAATATATACAACCGTTGTGAATCGACGATGAAAATGAAAGGTCAAGAATACATCAAAAGGAATTTGCTCTTTGTGAAATGACAGCAGCAATCAGTAGAACATAAATAAGAAAGTGTAAGAAAAGCCAACACATTAATGCCTTCAGTAAATGAAAAATGAACCACAAATAAGATTAGGTCATGCAAAGTTATCGAGTAAAGAGAATATTGACAAATGTGTGCTTACGCTGCGAGGCGGTGTTATGAAAAATATAAACACAACGCAGAAAGGCTAGGAACAAATATACTATCTGGAGTTATTGTTTAGTAGTTAAATGATTTGAATATTTATTAAAAGTCATTAAGGCATTTATATTTTTGTTTACAATCTGGCGCAAAGTAGACTTGTCATTGATACACAAATTAAAAGACACCATTCTCTTCGTTTAGTGAGAAGTCACTTTTAGTGGGAATTTTTTAAGTACCTAGAATACAAGTCAAAGAACATTTAAGTGTTCAGGCTTTTCAAACGTAAAATAACTAGCTTTTAACCCTTTTTGTGGACACGGGCTCATTAGTTGGATTCAAGAGGCTTACTAGTACACAGCTGAGACACTACTGCAAGCCTCCCTTGAATTGTCATGCAGTGAGATGTATACCTCCATTGCTATCTAAGTCTGTCTTGACTTTCATGATAAAAAAATAGTTCGCTTTTGGGAACTTTGTTTTTCACGATACAAAATATTTGTTTTAAATAGCATCTCAATGTTTCTTTTTTTTTTTTTTACAACTTTTACGCGTCATTTGCAGGTTCCTATTGTGACGAAGAACGCCTAGTACTTTTCCCACACCTGTGGAGTAGAGGGTGCGAACTGTGTCGCACATGTGGATTTGGCACTGCCTTACGTCCGGTTGCCCTTCCTGACGCCAACCTTATGTGGAGGGACGTGATTACTGTTGCGCGTTTCTATGGTGGTTGGTAGAATGGTGTGTTGTGTGTATGTTGAGAAGAGTGTTGGGACAAACACAAACACCCAGTCCCCGAACCAGAGTAATTAATCAGACGAAAATCGAACCCGGGACCCTCTGAACTGAAGGCCTCAACACTGACCCTTCAGCCAAGGAGTCGGACAAATTAGTTACTTATTTACTTTGTAAAAATAATGATTTATTGGTATTTGGAACCATACTTTAAGAATCATAGTAAAATCAACTTACAATGGCTTATGTTAAGGCCTGTAAGCCTGGTTTTTAGGGATGAAATTGGAGCCGTTGAACACTATTGTAGAGGATAAGGATTTGATGAGTTGAATCGCCTACAAAAAGTGGCAAATATTTCGACATGGTCTGGCTGTCGTCTATCATTAAGTCAATCAAAGTAAATGATTCGATATGGTACTTATCTCGAAAGATATCGGTTTTGACTTTCTCAGGCTGACTTTCAGGCTTCACGAACTTCATAGTAGGATCAATGAGGAACTAACTGGATCAACTGACACTGCAAGAGTGCAGGTTTGGAAAGCTAAGGTCCCCGACATCCCAAGACAGATGGCAGTTGCAGAACGTTTGCCACCTGGATGTCATGAAGACTGATCTGTCTGGAAGTCCTTGAACAGACTGAGAACAGGAGTGAGCAGATCCAAAGTTAACCTAGCAAGATGAGGCTATATCGATGCTAGCAACATCAAATGTGACCGTGGCGAAGAACAAACTATGCAGCATATGCTAGTGTTCATTGTGTCATCTTCCTGCACTGAAGATGATCTTTTTCATGCAACACGGAATGCACTTGATGTTGCTAGGTTCTGGTCGAGATTGGTGTGAAGTGCTTTGATTTTTATTTGTGTTATAGTTTGTTATGTAGTTTTAGTATGCATAATTGAACTGTGTAAATGATAATTCTGATACGATAATAATAATAAAAAATGATCTTAAATGTGATGATATTTGCCCGTCGATTTCTGTCAGTAACAGAGAGACTATGCAACACTTCATAGAGCAGGGCCTCTCAGGGTGCATGCGCGTGGTGCATGCACTGTGCACGGTGCAAGAGACGACTTGGCTTGGTTGACCAGAGTGCAGACCCCCCACTCATCGATTTGGAGCAATAGCGCTTACTCTCTCTTTCCTCACCCCTGTCTCGCTCGCTCCGCCTGTCTCCCTCTGCCCCACTTGCGCCTAAGCGCACCAAATCCAGGCTGACTTGAGCCGAGCATAGGCGAGTTGAGCCGAGCTTAGCCGAGTAGCCCAGAGACGAAGCGTTGATCCGAGCCATGCCGAGCGGCAGCGATGCACAGTGCACGGAGCTCTTGCGCCTCTATCTGCACGCGTGAGATTTTGGGCGTTTGAGAGGCCCTGTCATAGAGGTTGAATGTCTTCTCCTTCAAGTCATGACATGTGGCTGATCTGTCTGTGTGTTGATGCGAGTTTCATTGGTCACAGAATCACAGAATGCTGAGTGCAACGTTGTCTTGCAAGTTCTTAGTGTTTCGTATTAAGACGGAATCAACAACATACGAATTCAGAAAACGTCTTCACGGGTGCCAACGATGGGAGTCAAACACACCATCTAAACTAGTAAGTTGTTTTGACGTGAATACAGCAGAACTGCGATAATCCGGCACGCATCAGAAATCGAATTTTCCCTGCATTCTGAGGGATTCAGCGCTTGGTACGATTGGACGCGCTCGGGAGATATCGGAACTGTTCGGCGTTTCGTCAGTCAATATCAGGGGCGTACGCAGAAATTATTTTCAGGGCGTGGAGATATTAAATATTAAAATTTGAGGACTTCTATAAAATAACGTTGGGTGCATATTGTGAAATTAGAAACAATAAATTAATTAGAAAATAACACAATTGATACTGTATAGGCTTTTGGGCTTATGCCATGTCCAAAAGCCTATACAGTATCATGTCTATAAGTATGTGCCGTGCAAGTATCAATGGCAACAATAACACAATTATTTAATTAAGACACATTTGTATTCATGTTGATGATTACAATAACAGACGTCTCCTGGGATTTTGGCCAGCTCATGGATTATATTTTCTACGGTCACATGTTCTTTGTGTATAGGTCTCTACAAAAGATCTAACAAATTCAATCTTTACTGTGCAGTCATATTCTTTTAAGTAGTGTATTTCAGGGATTAAAAAAGAGCCTTCTGGTGGGACAGTGGTTAACAGTAAGACAGCAAGCAGTTTCAGTACTCGATGAATTGTTATAAAAATATCACTGTTGCAAAAATGTGAAGTGCAGGAATGAAACCCATTGGTTCAGGATGATTGCTTTTAGAAGAAATACTTAATGATATTTACTAATGGAAGCATCAACGCATTGCTGGCAAATGTGTAGTTCAAATTAAGAGCAAAACATTGAGCTACATAAAATCTTCCTTTACATGGTTGCCACAATTAATCACATGTTCAAATCTTCAAAATTTCTGTGGGGGGGGGGCAGTAATTTATCGCCCCAATCCCCCACTCTGCGTATGTCCCTGGTCACTATTGTTTGAATTATCGTGCAAGTATGTACTGTAGGAACTGCACAGTGTTGCCAAGTTCATTATTTGTTCTCAAAGTGCACTCAACCTAAAATAGTCAAATTAAAGTACGTTAGCATCCTTTTCACACCCAGAATTCTTCTGAGCTTGGCCCCTGTATAACGGAAACCCTATTTATATTTTTTTGTTTGCGTTTAGGCCATCTGTGGACCACGATGCTTGTGTTATAGCTGTGTTTTTGTCGTCGTCTGCCCCTTTTGGCCTACTGGATTGTGTTCTTAGGGGCCTCTTGAGCCTTCCTGTTGGCCCAGTATTCATTCATTTTCTCGGTGAATTGTTCCCTGCGCTCCTCTGAACAATTCCCGGCTCCTTTGTGGCTAGCTGATGTAAGGGATATTAGGAAAGGTCTCGCTTTGACCATTAAACGGTACGCATTCCTGTCTGTTTTGCTGGATTGATTAATATTAAGCTCTGCAATATCTTTGTCCACTTGATTTGCCCGGGGGAATCCAGTAGCTTTGCCTT
The DNA here is from genome assembly GCF_040414725.1 of Anabrus simplex. Taxonomy (NCBI): domain Eukaryota; kingdom Metazoa; phylum Arthropoda; class Insecta; order Orthoptera; family Tettigoniidae; genus Anabrus; species Anabrus simplex. The sequence goes on along the minus strand of NC_090273.1, from coordinate 119,651,379 downwards.
TGTTAGCAACCTTGAAGATCTTATGGGATAATCCATTAGGATCCATTCTGTGTAGGTGTCCACAGAAAGTCAGACGTTTTCTTCTGATGGCATCTATGAGGTTTCTTTGATGCTGGTAGAGCTCATTGTTGGGTTTGTACCATCGCCTTCCATCTGGTAGGATACTTGGCCTTATTATTCTTCTCAGGAATTACCGTTCTTGCACTTCCAGGGCTCCCAGTGGGGTCCTTTTAGATAGGAATAGGCATTCTGCTGCGCAGAGGACTGATGGTCTGACTACTGCATTATAGTGTTTCAGTTTTACATTCTTTGATAAATGCTTTAAGGCATACATTTTTCTGGAGGCATGATAGGCCTTGTCTAATTTGATTTTCCTTTGTTTAAGAGCCATCGTTTCACTTAGGTCCTCCGATATCCACTCTCCGAGGTACTTCACATTTTTAGCTCTCTTGATATGCTTTATATCACTGACTCCCATTGTCGTCGGGGCATCTTTGATGTTGGTGATAAACTCCGTCTTTCCAATGTTGATCAAGAGACCCGCTTTAGCTGCTATAGAGTGCAGTGTCTGAAGCTGCATAGTGACCTCATGCATATCGTTTGCTAATAAAGTAAAGTCATCAGCAAAGGCCAGGCATGGAATCTTCAAATTGTCTGCTTTAAACCCCATCCTTAATCCGTTTTCAGGTAATGACCTTGTCCAATCTCTTATGATCTTTTCCAGGACACAGTTAAATAACGTGCATGAGATATCATCTCCTTGCCTCACCCCTGTTTTGATTGTGAAGCTCTCTGATAACTGACCTCTAAACTTAACTTTGGAAGTGGTGTTGTGCAGGGAGGCTTGCACCAACCTATTAATTCCTTCGTTTAGTCTCAGTTCTCTTAAGGTATTGAAGAGTGTAATTCTATCCAGGGAGTCATAAGCCTTCTGAATGTCGACAAAAATAGCTACCCACTGTCGGCACCTTTTCTCGAAATATTGAAGGATGGTCTTCAGATTTTCTATCTGTTCAGCACAAGACCTTGCAGTTCTGAACCCTGCTTGATATTCTCCTAATTTTGTATCCAGTTGTCTTGTTATGTGCCATTCCAGATTCTCGGAAAAGACTTTATATGATACTGTGTAACTTTCCTAACTATCTTACTAACTTTACTAACATATATAAATCTGCATTTTACTTGGAAAATCTGAAATATCTGAATTTAAAATGGAAATTATGAAAATTAACATTCATTAAATAAAATACACACTCGTCGGAGCTTGTACTCACACTTACTTGTTACCTGCTTGCTTACACATACGTTATTTGAAGGGCGCCAGCTGCCACTCAGTGCAGCAATAATACAATGAGACTCTTGACTATCTCTAGGGTGTGGGGTAATAAGCTTACTTTTGACAACATACCATATAAGTTCTGGGAAAAGGAGATTGGCGTTCGGTTTCCCCATTAATTTTGAGGTTAAGATATTTTACTGTCAATGACATGAAACTATGCATTCGTTTGATAGAACAATATATATTCTTTAAATAATATATCAAAAATAGTGAGTCTTGTTGCGATAAAACAGATGAGAATATGAAATTATGACATTGCAACTGAAAGAAACTAGGCATGAATTTGAATTCTTCTTGACCGGACATTTAACAATTTATACGAAATATTTCCCTCACTGATTCACTTGACTGTACCTTCAACACATTTAGTGTAATTACGACGTATTCCTTTGATCTGGTGTTTACTGTAGATGTGTCACGCCTAACTTGGTGATACATCCTTGTGACTGCTTCTTCTCCATATCATCTGACTTCTTTGTAAGTCAATATGGTATTACCTCTTGGTAGGTCCAGGGTTGCCCTCTCTGACTCCATGGTAAGCCCTTGCGTCCGTGTCTTCCACTAAGTGACGGACCAAGTTTGGCCTCACTCTCTCAATGACCAATAATTAATGGCTCACTGAGTCCTCTCCATCTCTCGTTCACACTTGTTGACTGACCGACTGAGGCCTCTTGATCTAGTAGACTTCTTCACTGTACTGCATCCGTATAACTAATGACTGACGCTACAATATGCACCCACCTTATATAGACGTTGGTTGACACAGCTACGTAATCTCCAGAAATAACAATGACATACTTCCACCTACGCGACAGATATTACACACAGTGGTGAAATAGCCCCGGGCCGGCCGACTCTCTGAGCGCATATCTAAATAAATACGATGCCGTAGCCATGGAGTGGCGATGACTTGGCAGAATCGCCAACAATATTGCACAATGCACCAACGTCACATCCAATCTCTGATATATACAACAATTCTCACTGTACAGGTATTGAGTGTTATTCTACACATACGTATATATGCATACATCTAAGTACAATCTTGCAAGCAACAAACAATTGCAAAATCGAATTGAATAAAACGGATAATTACAATAATAGTAACAATATCACAGATAAAATAATAATAATACTGACATAATAATAATAATAATAATAATAATAATAACAATACAGATAAAATCATACAATAATAAAAATACAGATATCATCTTGTAACGGGATTTGAACCGTTACAATTCGCCTCCCTCATAAATAAATCGAAGAACAAAGAATCGATTGATTTATGAACAAAATTATATATATATATATATATATATATATATATATATATAAAACACTGACACATATAAACACTTTAAATGAGTATACTACAATAATTTTCTTTTTCAGCATCCATACACTTTATAATACATCACATATATGAGAATTTTTCTCGCACATTGTTATCGCAGATAACTGTCCAGTGTCCCATTCTCATACAATTCACAAGAGCATAGCCCTTAATTTAACACACACAAATAATTTTCAATCAATATACAACATTCTTCTCCTTTTTTTAACATATCAAAATATTTTGTGAAAATTCACTTTTATGAGAACTTTTCTCGCATATTGTTATCGCATATAACTGTTCAATGTCCTGTTCTCCGTTTTTTCGTCACACAGTACATGACAATGTAGAACTTATTCTTCCAATGCACCAATACGACACTTGGTTCACACGCCAATCGCAGATGTTAGTTTTCTTTTGCCAGTTTCTTACAAAAATTAATCATCTTATTATTATCTCAACAAATCTCACGTGAAGTACTTCTTTACATTCATTATACTATAAATACCGACAATCTTCCCTTCCTGATCTTTTAAAGAATATGCACACTTCCCGATACGGTTCACAATAGTGAAATACCCCTGATACGAAAGAATAACTTCAAGATATTTCCCGCCTCTGCAGATGATGAAATGGAACTCTGAGTAGCACTCTGTCACTCAAACTGAATCAATTTTGCCCTTATTAATTTACATATCTCAACAAATCACATCCTACTTGGCAACAATAATTAAGGAATCAATACTATGGCTACAAGATGGTTCAATTATTCCGTAATCCAGTATAATGCTTATTTGTTCTTAGACTTCACTAGCAAATTTAAGTTGAATGGGGTACTTACCTCCCACAAATGATGAATGGTCATGTACTACAAATTTATGTTCATATACGTGTTCTTCCTCACTTACCACTAAATACCTCTCGATGCTTACCTAACATCGAACACAATTACTCCTCCTGTAATTCACTCAAATTACCTCACGTCACTGCCTCATACCGACGATCCCTCAGATCCTGGTCGTTATAGACACGTAACACACCCAACAAAACATTTCCTCTCACTAGGAACACCTTCACTTACCTCTCATATATTTCAAAGAACACACGTCACCAACACACTTACCTCAGACCATCATAATTAACACGTACTTCTTTGCTAGTTTCCTCATAGAACAAACACACACTACCTAAATTAAAGTCTACTCTACTTCCATGATTTGCAACCAAGTCAGCTCCTAAAACAACTGAATACACAAGTTCTGGTACAACAAGGCATGTCTGAAACTTACAATTATCTTTACTTATGATCGGTACCGCTATCATTTTATTTACTCACTTTGACTCATCCAACGGCTTGTTATAAGATCTGATAGTACCTTCACTTACCTTCTTTATATCACAATTTCCATCACCGACTACCTCACTACTTACATCATATTCTCAGTATTATAAGTACTTACATCACTTAACAGAACACTTCTTACGTCTAACTTACTACTACCATTAATTACTTCATTATCTACGACTCCGTCACTACTTAAATATCTCACTTAACACTACTTAGGTCACAATCACACTATACTTAAATCTACTTTCACTACATAACTACTTATACTAAATACCAGTTCATCTTCTACCTTCTGCCTGTTCACTTAACTTACCCGATTCCCTGTGAATCTGAAATACTCTGGCTCGATAACGACACCTTGATAACCTTCATATTGAGACTATCATAGTCTCTCTGATAACTCAAATACATACGCCTCCCATCTTCCGATTCTCCCTGGTTACTCATCTGACCCCTATCAATATCGACATAACTCTTAATCCTCTGCTCATCAGGATTACTACTTCTCTGATACAAGACTAACATTTTCCCTCTCTCTCTACTATACTAATTTCCCCAGACATCATGCGCTCTCTCTCTCGCGCACGCCCATGCACAAATTCTTTCCAAAGCCTATCAATGAATTTGCCTTTAATCTCTCCTAAATTAGACACATTATTCCAGTACACTCGAAATCATATTTTACTTTCACCGATAAAAACATTCGACAAGATTTCCACCACGTATTCCCATTTAATAACATTATGCCTCAACTTACTTGCAAATCTTTTCTCAACTACTTTTACCAATTCTATAGTATTACACTGATTTCCAGAAAACTTGGTTAAATCACGATCCCTACTGAACAAACCACTCGCCACTATCATTTCTCCCGTCATCTCACCTGCAAATTCAAATTCTTGCCGAATCACTCCCTGGCAGTTCACAACTTCTTCTTCTTCTTCTTCTTCTTCTTCTTCTTCTTCTTCTTCTTCTTTTTCCGCTGCTCTCTCAGAATTCTCTTCCACTATTCTCACGTCCTCCTGCAATTCTTCCTCTCTCTCTCTCACCTGCTGTGATAGCATTTCCTGTTCGTTCCGTAGTTCAGTGACCTCCACAAGTTTGCTTTCAATTTGTTCATTAGTACTAATCTGTTCCCTCGTATCTTCCCCAACTGCATTGCAAATCTTGTCCAATCCTTCCTCGACTACCTCATGAATTTCTTCCCGATTACTAGAAGTTTTATCACTTAACAGTACGATATTGCTACTGTCCTCTGTACATATTCCCTTGACTTTCTCGGTCTGAATATGAAGATTGCTCTGATCCAACTCCATTTCTCCTCTAAGGTCAATACACTCTTTATTTAACTTATTTTCTAACTTAGATATTTGATCATTGATCATATTAAAATTTTCGTTACATCTACCAGTCATTTCTTCCATCTTTGTATTCTTATTATTTTCATTACTACCAATTAATTCTTTCATCTCTTTCTTATTATTTTCACTACTACTACCAATAATTTGTTCATTTTTATCACTTATCTCTTTCTTACTATTTTCGTTCCTAATATCCAGCTTTTCACACAGCTCGTTTATTTTGGCCATCAAAATAAGAAATTGTCGTTCCCTACCCCCTGGGACTTCGTTTTGTGTTTCAACGTGCTTCTCAATTTCTGTACTTTCCTGAATTATTTCAGAACCTTCCATCGTGCTCACCTGCTCCCTATTTTCAATCTCACCTTGGATGTCCGCAGAAGCAATGACCTCGTCGTCACATGACTTGTTATTGTCTTCCTTGTCCATCTTTGGTTCACTAGTAATAGTACGCGATCTCAAATTAATTTCACTCTTCAAATCCCTTGACATATCCCCAAAATACAAATATATATTCCAAAATCACACTCCTGACATTTACCGGTAATAATTCCGTTGGCTTAAATGTGCATACTCTTCCCAAATGAACCTCTGATATGCTGTCATTCAGACCAAATTCTGAATTTATTCGTGCCCCACGTTGGGCGCCACATTGTAACTTTCCTAACTATCTTACTAACTTTACTAACATATATAAATCTGCATTTTACTTGGAAAATCTGAAATATCTGAATTTAAAATGGAAATTATGAAAATTAACATTCATTAAATAAAATACACACTCGTCGGAGCTTGTACTCACACTTACTTGTTACCTGCTTGCTTACACATACGTTATTTGAAGGGCGCCAGCTGCCACTCAGTGCAGCAATAATACAATGAGACTCTTGACTATCTCTAGGGTGTGGGGTAATAAGCTTACTTTTGACAACATACCATATAAGTTCTGGGAAAAGGAGATTGGCGTTCGGTTTCCCCATTAATTTTGAGGTTAAGATATTTTACTGTCAATGAAATGAAACTATGCATTCGTTTGATAGAACAATATATATTCTTTAAATAATATATCAAAAAATAGTGAGTCTTGTTGCGATAAAACAGATGAGAATATGAAATTATGACATTGCAACTGAAAGAAACTAGGCATGAATTTGAATTCTTCTTGACCGGACATTTAACAATTTATACGAAATATTTCCCTCACTGATTCACTTGACTGTACCTTCAACACATTTAGTGTAATTACGACGTATTCCTTTGATCTGGTGTTTACTGTAGATGTGTCACGCCTAACTTGGTGATACATCCTTGTGACTGCTTCTTCTCCATATCATCTGACTTCTTTGTAAGTCAATATGGTATTACCTCTTGGTAGGTCCAGGGTTGCCCTCTCTGACTCCATGGTAAGCCCTTGCGCCCGTGTCTTCCACTAAGTGACGGACCAAGTTTGGCCTCACTCTCTCAATGACCAATAATTAATGGCTCACTGAGTCCTCTGCATCTCTCGTTCACACTTGTTGACTGACCGACTGAGGCCTCTTGATCTAGTAGACTTCTTCACTGTACTGCATCCGTATAACTAATGACTGACGCTACAATATGCACCCACCTTATATAGACGTTGGTTGACACAGCTACGTAATCTCCAGAAATAACAATGACATACTTCCACCTACGCGACAGATATTACACACAGTGGTGAAATAGCCCCGGGCCGGCCGACTCTCTGAGCGCATATCTAAATAAATACGATGCCGTAGCCATGGAGTGGCGATGACTTGGCAGAATCGCCAACAATATTGCACAATGCACCAACGTCACATCCAATCTCTGATATATACAACAATTCTCACTGTACAGGTATTGAGTGTTATTCTACACATACGTATATATGCATACATCTAAGTACAATCTTGCAAGCAACAGGCAATTGCAAAATCGAATTGAATAAAACGGATAATTACAATAATAGTAACAATATCACAGATAAAATAATAATAATACTGACATAATAATAATAGTAATAATAATAATAATAATAATAATAATAATAATAATAATAATAATAATAATAATACAGATAAAATCATACAATAATAATAATACAAATAAAATCATACAATAATAAAAATACAGATATCATCTTGTAACGGGATTTGAACCGTTACAACTGCAAGGAGTGATATCCCTCTATAGTTGCTGGGATCTGTTTTGTTCCCTTCTTGTGGATTGGATGGATAACGGCTGATGTCCAATCATCTAGGAGCATTTTCTTAGCCCATATGTCCAGGATTACTTTGTGTATGTGCCTGAATGTTTGCTCACCAGCTTGTTTCAACATTTCTGCTACTATTCCGTCTTCTCCAGGGACTTTGTTGTTCTTGAGAAGTTGAATGGTCTCTTTGACTTCTTCATAGGTGGGAGGAGGGATGTCTCTGGTTTGCGGGTTAGCTTGTTCTCTAACTGGGAGGCGCTGCGCAGGTTCTTCAGCATTTAAAAGTCCTTAGAAATAATCAGCTAAGGTCTTGATGCAGTCATTATAATTGGGGCACAGTGATCGGTCTCTTATCTGGAGCTGTAAAGTTTGGGGATGTGAACTGGGACATCTGTTAGACCTTTGTATAAGTCTCTAGAGTTGTTTCTTCCAAAATACTCCTCGGCTTGCTTAATCAGTTCTTTGTTGTATTTTCTTTTCGCCCCTCTTATGATGCTGGAGGTGTTCTTTCTTTGTGTAATATAGGCTTGTAGGTTGGCTTCGTTTTTTGATGGTTCCATTTAAGCCATGCTAGTCGCCTGGCTTGTATAGCCTCATCGCATTCGTTAGACCACCATGGGTGCTTGTTTCCTTTAGGTCTGTTGGGGCTCGTCTTTTGAGCCGCGTCTGTTTTAGCATCCCGAAGTGGGTCCCATTTTGTAGTGGTGTTAATCCTATTGATGTGTTGGTTCAGACTCTCGTGGAAAGTTGCATTGTCTTCTTTAAGTTTGGTGATATCAAACCTAGGAATCTTCTTTTTCTTCATAAGCATAGCCTCGGTCTTATACATTGGTTTCAGATTCATCTTAACCATGGACGGGTAATGATCGGAGTCTACGTTGGCTCCTCGAAAAACCTTCACGTTCATAATGTCGCAGTGGTGCTTCTTGTCTATTGCTACATGGTTAATTTGCTACTCTCCCATCATGCTGTTTGGGCTGCGCCATGTCATGGCCTTCCTAGGTAGGCGTTTAAAAGTCATAGACTTCAAGAGTAATCCATACTTGGTGCACAGACTGATTAGCCGCTCCCCATTCTTGTTGGTTCTCGTATGGGCGGGGTATCTTCCTACAATTTTCCGATATTTCTGTTCTCTCCCAATCTGAGCGTTGAAATCTCCTAGCAATATTGTCGTATGATGATGTGGGATGTGGTCTAGGGTTTCCTCAAGGATGTCCCAATACTGATCTGTAGTTTCTGGGTTTTTATTGTTAGAATCATTGGTAGGAGCATGGAAGTTAACCAGAGAGTATCACCTATTGCTAGACTTGAAGGATAGTACTTAAGTTCTGTCACTGGGTGAAGACAAGCCAAGTATGCTAGCAACTAGTTTGTGGTATACTGCGAATCCTGTCCCCAGGAAGGGTATATTCATCATGACTCTCTTACCAGGCTTTCCATTATATATTCTTGAGACTCCATGACATCTTCATCTCGGAACCTAGTCTCTTGTAAGGCTGCAGTGCTGATGTTCTTGTCTTTCAGAATTTCAAGAGTGTGTTTAAGTTTCCCGGTCTTGATCAGGGAGTTAATATTGATCGTAGCTAGGTATGTGATGTTCCTTTTTGTTTTACGTAGTTCTAACTGGGTCACATGAAGGCATAGGTCCACCAGAATCCGACGACCTATATGCCCCGTCAGGAACGGGGGTGGATTTGTTACCACCCGGGGATCTAGCATTATTGTTTTCGTACTTCATGTTTGATACAGTCTATTACACAAGTGTGTATAGTTGGTCATCCGAAAGTGACGAGTTTTGACTATCAAGATCGTAAGCCTTGAAGCCCCCAGCACTGATCGGCTCACTGACTCAGCTTTCTACTGGGTTTGGTTATCCAACCTTTCACTGAGTTGCTTAGCTTAACAGGGACATCTCTTGTAGGTTACGTGCTGGAGTTAGAGTGAAAGAGGCTAGTTGGATTCTCTTGCTGAATCCAGTATTTTATGTTGCAGATACCCGCAACAACACATTTCATTCCCATTTGCCCGGAACCACAAGAACTCCTCCAAGGTTAATTCCTGGGACCTTATTTATTTATTTATTTATTTATTTATTTATTTATTTAGTTAGTTAGTTATTCTTATTTCTTTCTTAATCTGTTTACCATCCAGGGTTGGTTTTTCCCTCGTACGCAGAGACGGATCCCACCTCTACCACCTCAAGAGCATTATCCTAGAGCGTGAATCTCCGGTTCGGGGGATACAACTGAGAAAGAGTACCTCGCCCAGGTGGCTTCACTGCTATGCTGAACAGGGGCCTTGTGGAGGGATGGGAATTTTGGAAGGGGCAGACAAGGAAGAGGGAAGGAACCGGCCGTGCCGTAAGTTAGGTACCATCCCGGTATTTGCCTGGAGGAGAAGTGGAAAACCACGGAAAACCACTTCCGGGGTGGCTGAGGTGGTAATCGAACCCGCTTCTACTCAGTTGACCTTCCAAGGCTGAGTGGACCTCGTTCCAGCCCTCGTACCACTTTTCAAAATTCGTGGCAGAGCCGGAAATCGAACCCGAGCCTCCGGGGTGGCAGCTGATCACGCTAACCACTACACCACAGAGGCGGACATATTTATTTATTTATTTATTTATTTATTTATTTATTTATTTATTTATTTATTTATTTATTTATTTATTTATTTATTTATTTATTTATTTATTTATTTTAAACAAATATTTATGGGGATGTAACCAGTCGGTAACCCTAGTTCTAAGACAGATATCCCTTGTGGATTTTCTCTCTATTACAATTCAGGTTCGAGAAATTATTGTGGCGTAACAACAATTAAAAATATCTGAAATCTAGGATATAACACAGCGAAACGTGCCCAGAGGACAACTTGAATAATCTGGATTCCTGTCTACTTTCCCAATTGTTATTGACTCCGGCGAGAATCCTATAATTGATGTTATGGGCTATTCTTTCCTAAACCTAGAGAAAAATGTTTTTACTTGGAAGTAAATTATGTTTTAGAACTGCGTAACTTTGGAAGAAACTTCAAAAGTAGGTCACTGCATTCAACAGTAAAGACTTTCTTTTTAACTTCATGCCACTTTCTCACAGCGACCTTCCGATCTCTTTTGGGATACCTTTTTTTTTTTTGTTAAAAATTGCTCGATGGAGTATTATTTTATTCGTTATCTCTTTCAGCTGCCATATTTTGTTATCCACAAACTCACACAGGCACAACGCTTCTTCATAGAACTTAAGGTACTGGGGAAATCTACATGATATCAGTTTTATGTGATGACAGAAATTACGACGCTTTCAACGTAACAAATCCCACATAACTCAGCGAACGAACGAGAGAATGAATATAATACTCTTCTCTCATTATACGGATGACCATCAACTAAGTATCGAGTATGACATTATTATTATTATTATTATTATTATTATTATTATTATTATTATTATTATTATTATCACATGCAGATATATAAAGATTTTACTGTCTATGGCGAAGTTAGGGCTCCTGGCAAACTCTTACATTTAAACAACATGCATATCATTAATATAAAACTGATTAAACCGCAAAATGCTAAGAAAAAGTAAGAATTAATGAAAATGGAAAACTACCTACATTGCACTAATTTGAAAATATTAACTGCATTACAATGAACTCTAGGAAATGCAAAGGACGTAAAAATACAAAGAATAATTAATAAATGTAAATAATCTTCAGAATACCGGATGTGTGTATGTTCAGTCCGTCAGCGCTAACGCTGGTGGGATCCTCAACAGCTTTACCAACAGCTGTCATAGGTAGCCTAGGCATCACTGAAGAGGAGTACTAGGGAAATGAGGAGTGTGGTAGCTTCCCGTTGCTTTCCTCACATAATATCGGATACAAATGACTAATTAGGTAATTGTAGCTAATCTGTTATAATACAAAACATTCTTCCGACAAAAATACGTAGAATGTCATTTTTACACATACATACATTGTATATCCTGTAAATCCTTGTTCCCTACACAATCTTAACAGAAATATTATTACAGCAACACAGTGATATTAAAATGTAAGTTTCGTAGTGTATTACTTAATGCAAAACAGAGTAAAGAAGTGGGTATATAGAGCATACATTATTTGTCTCGTATGCAATCTAGGGGGCTATATGGTCATTAGGCCAAAGGCCAATTACCAATTAAAAGAACCCTTTAATTAAATTATGGAGTCTAGGATAGTTCACCATCCATATTGTTACGTGCCAACCCTTTCTGTACTTCTTGGATGGGACTAGTGAGTCAGCCGACCGGGGAGTTCCCAGCCGGCCTGGAGGGCATGGCTGGCATTTCCGCGTATTGTTTTCGTCGGCTGGTTTACTTGTGAATTTCTTGGAGAGGTGGCGGTGGTGATTATTATTTTAAGATGATGTACAACTAGGCAACCATCCCCTTTCTTGGAGATTCAAGGGGCATGTTCCTCCTCTAGCCACCTCACGAAAATTCTAGTTCACATCACCCGAGCTATAAAAGTGGAGGCTAGCCGTGGACAATCAGTGAGTGTTGGACTCCGTGTTGGTGCTGGACTCTGTGTGTTGGAGTTCGGTGGCTGGGCTGAGGGCAACAGAGATGTTGCCCACCGAGGTCTGAACGAGGAGCTGTTGTTGGTATCGGAATGTGTAGAGTGTGGCTGGACTGAAGACGTGGGGAACGGAAGACTGTGTACTACCTGAGAGTAGAAACTGTATGTTTGAGTATTTCTGTGGTCTGATGATCGCCGTGAGTCAGCGAGGGAAGCCGCTATACTGAGTTGAAGGTAATTGGACCTGTGTTAATGTTCGCTGTTGTGAGTATCGTCTTGCTGTTGAATACTGTTGAACTGTTGCTGTTTAGTTGTTCACTGCATGTGACTGTGTGAATTATTAGACTGTCTCTGGAGTCGAACCAACGAAAATACATTGTGTGTTGAGTGGCCTGTAGCCCTGTGTACAAATCCAGCGGTCTACACACAGCTGCTGTGTGAGGTGACTGGACTTGGGGAAGTGAAAGGAACGATTAGCCGTCCCCAGGTAATTCCAACCCGCCGTGAGTCCCTGCGTTGTGTACGGTGGAGAGACTTGTAAGTAGGCAGCAATTCATGGCCATTCATGGCTGATTAGAATTGTGTGTGTACATTTATTGGGTCATCAATCAGAGTAATAAAACAGACGGAGCTTTATTCGTAACAAAATGAAATGACGTATGGCTTTTAGTGCCGGGAGTGTCCGAGGACATATTCGGCTCGCCAGGTGCAGGTCTTTTCATTTGACACCCGTAGGCGACCTGCGCATCGTGATTGGGATTAAATGATGATGAAGACGAGACATACACCCAGCCCCCGTGCCAGCGAAATTAACCAATGATGGTTAAAATTCCCGACCCTGCCGGGAATAGAACCCGGGACCCTTGTGACCAAAGGCCAGCACGCTAACCATTTAGTCATGGAGCCGGACTTTATTCGTAACAATATCTTCACTACTTGCTACATGTATCGTATCTGTGTTCACCTCCCTATCCTTTACCATTTTCCTCTGATAACATTACTGGAGCTAGGAATTTTAGGTGCAAAATTTTGGTTTAAAAGATGCAAAAAAGTGCTTTTAGTCAAAAAGAGGTACAAAAATGGTGCAAATTTTAAATGTAAATATTCACACAAACATCATCAATTATGTATGTTCAACCTTCAGCCCTAAGGCTGGTTGGATCCTCAACAGCTCCGCCATCAGCTGTCATAGATGGCCTAGGCATCACTGAAGAAGGGAAATGAAGAGCGAGGCAGTTTCCCGTTGCTATCCTCACCGAGCCAGAAGTTGCTATTACGTATCAGTCTGCCAAGCCCACTGAAATGCATGCACCAACCGACCCTATGAGCAACATTTTCATACCATCCATAGCAGAGACTGGCTGCACTAAACCAATTATACATCATATATAAGGACAAAATATTCGTGGATGTTAATATGTATTTAAAATCTGCCCAAAATAAGTCCCAGAACACAATGTTATTAAAATTACACGTCCAGAAAACCGTCAAAATAGATAAAATTTCAAAATTTACTGTTATTTTCAGTGAGGTTCCATCTCAGGTCCCTAAGTCAATACTCATAAATAGAAAAAAAATGTTAAACGTGAACAGACACAAGTGGTGCATATTTTGTTTGCAGTCGATATTAGATGACTGTTGCAACATTCTTAACATCAGGATTTTTGGCTAAGCTCTGTTCTAGTACCTGCTTCGCAATTCCTTCCAGTGCTTCCTTTACATCCGTCAAATGTCTGACTCGTTGGCTGAACGGTCAGCGTACTGGCCTTCAGTTCAGAGGGTCCCGGGTTCGATTCCCGGCCGGGTTGGTGATTTTAACCTTAATTGGTTTATTCCAATGGCACGGGGGCTGGTTATGTGTTGTCTTCATCATAATTTCATCCTCATCACGACGCGCAGGTCGCCTACGGGTGTCAAATAGAAAGACCTGCACCTGGCGAGCCGAACCCTTCCTGGGATATCCCGGCACTAAAAGCCATACGACATTTCATTTCATCCGTCAAATCAGTTCATTTTAGAAATTTCATATAGTCTTAAGATGGTTACAGATAAACACTGAAGCCTTGTCTGGTTCCATAGCAAAATGGCTAGCGTGCTGGCCTTTGGTCCAAGGGGTCCTCAGTTTGATTCCTGGTCGGACCGGGGATTTTAACACGTCAATTCGGAAGATTTTGCTTGTTAAATTTATTTAGGGTCCGCTTCTGTGGTGTAGTGGTTAGCGTGATCAGCTGCCACCCCCGGAGGTCCGGGTTCGATTCCCGGCTCTGCCACGAAATTTGAAAATTGGTACGAGGGCTGGAACGGGGTCCACTCAGCCTCGGGAGGTCAACTGAGTAGATGTGGGTTCGATTCCCACCTCAGCCATCCTGGAAGTGGTTTTCCGTGGTTTCCCACTTCTCCTCCAGGCAAATGCCGGGATGGTACCTAACTTAAGGCCACCACCACGCCCCTGTTCAGCATAGCAGGTGAGGCCGCCTGGGCGAGGTACTGGTCATTCTCCCCAGTTGTATCCCCGACCAAGAGTCTGAAGCTCCAGGACACTGCACTTGAGGCGGTAGAGGTGGTATCCCTCGCTGAGTCCGAGGGAAAAACCCGAACCTGGAGGGTAAACAGATGATGATGATGATTATGAAATTTATTTAGGAATAAAATGTGGCAAAGTAGCCAGAAAAGTACTAACCAAGTGGGAAAAGGTGCTGACATTAAGAAAATTTGCAAATAAAAGGTGTTTGCATTGAGAAAAGGTGCAAAAAAGGGCATCTAAAACACACTTTGGGTTGTTCAGTTCAGCTTTTCTTTGCAAGACAATCTAATTTGGGCATTTTAACAGCGAAAAGGAATTAAGGTGCAGCACTTAAAATTCCTAGCTCTAGTCATTACATAGTTCTGCTGTTCTCTCTGGTCCCCCTGTGGGTGGGGGCAGTAAAATAACTCCCACGGTATCCCTTGCTATAGTAACAAACGACTAAAAGGGACCCCAGGGGATCTCAACTTAGGAGCGTGGGTTGGCGACCATGAGGTCTTTAGCTGAGAATTGGTTTTTTTTTCCACTTACTTGCACCAGGCTCCTCAATTTCATCTGTCCTATCTGACCTCTCTTGGTCAAATCTTGTTCTTTTCCGACCCCGACGGTATTAAAGCACTCGAGGCCTAGGGAGTCTTCCATTTTCACGCCCTTCATGGCCCTTGTCTTCCTTTGGCCGATACCTTCATTTTCCGAAGTGTGGGATTCCTTCCATTTTTTCTCTCTGATTAGTGTTTTATAGAGGATGGTTGCCCAGTTGTACTTCCTCTTAAACAGTAATCATCACCACCACATGTTCTCTCTGGTTTCTTCCATTCTCTGTTCAATAACTTAACAAGAGTGAAGAACAAAACCTGAAGCTCATTTTCAGTCTTACGTGTCATCCATGCTGTTCTAGCGTGTAAACATTTTGAGTCCTTGGGGAAGCTGCCCAAATTATAGCAAGTTAAGTTTCACTTGACAAGTACGAGGAGGTGCTTGAATCTCGCTTAGAACCGCACTACAGTTTACTTGGAACAACTTGTTGCTTAAGGACAAGTGTTAGACAGAGTGAAGTCGAGGATGTTCTCACCTCTGTTTTGTCAATGTTGGCGCATTGAGAAGTGGAGAAGTGGCTATGCTGGGGAAGTGCAGTAATTGTAGCGTCTGAAATCATACAGGAGTTGTAACCACCACTAGTCTATTTTAATAATAACCTGAGAATTTACGACAGTATATAGACCCAGGCCGCCTCTGTGGTGTAGTGGTTAGCGTGATTAGCTGCCACCCCCGGAGGTCCGGGTTCGATTCCCGGCTCTACCACGAAATTTGAAAAGTGGTACGAGGGCTGGAACGGGGTCCACTCAGCCTCGGGAGGTCAACTGAGTAGAGGCGGGTTCGATTCCCACCTCAGCCATCCTCGAAGTGGTTTTCCGTGGTTTCCCACTTCACCTCCAGGCAAATGCCGGGATGGTACCTATCTTCAGGCCACGGCCGCTTCCTTCCCTCATCCTTGCCTATCCCTTCCAATCTTCCCATTCCCCTACTAGGCCCCTGTTCACTATAGCAGGTGAGGCCGCCTGGGCGAGGTACTGGTCATACTCCCCAGTTGTATCCCCCGACCAGGAGTCTGAAGCTCCAGGACACTGCCCTTGAGGCGGTAGGGGTGGGATCCCTCGCTCAGTCCGAGGGAAAAGCCGAACCTGGAGGGTAAACAGATGATGATGATGATGATATAGACCCAGTCGATCATACGGCAATGGCAGCTTGTGAAGTATGAATTGAGGGGTCACACAGACGAGAGCAGAAATAAATAAATAAATAAATAAATAAATAAATAAATAAATAAATAAATAAATAAATAATTCGTGCCTCGCGATGCGTCACTGAACATATGCGGTTTTCGGAGACGTCAAAATGCCAGGAATTTTGTCCTGCAGGAATCCTTTTACGCGCCAGGCTGACGTATTTTAGCACCTTCATATATTACTGTACATAGCTGGGTTCGAACCTGACAACCTGAGCTCAGAAGGCCAGCGCTCTACCGTCTGAAGTCATCATCTTCTGGATAGCTTAACTTTACAATAGTGTTATGAATACGCAGAAATGTGAATTGACCGGGCTAGTTGGCCGTGCGCGTAGAGGCAAGCGGCTGTGAGCTCGCATCCGGGAGATAGTAGGTTCGAATCCCACTATCGGCAGCCCTGAAGATGGTTTTTCTGTGGTTTCCCATTTTCACACCAGGCAAATGCTGTACCTTAATTAAGGCCACAGCCGCTTCCTTCCAACTCCTAGCCCTTTCCTATCCCATCGTCGCCATAAGACCTATCTGTGTCGGTGCGACGTAAAGCCAATAGCAAAAAAAAAAAAAAAAAAATGTGAATTGCAATGCACAGAATAGAATACGTTGTATAGTAAATAGTCACTTGAATACATTCTTCCTTTTCTACCGCTTTTTCCCCACACTCTGTCACTGATTGGGATTTGACCCTGTTTTACGGTCGGATGCCCTTCCTGACGCCAACCCTATATGGAGGGATGTAATCACTATTGCGTGTTTCTGTGGTGGTTGGTAGTGTAGTCTGTTGTGTGAATATGAAGAGGGAATTGTTGGGACAAACACAAACACCCAGTCCCCGGGCCAGAATAATTAATCTGAGGCGATTAAAATCACCGACCCAAGCGGGAATCGAACCCGGGACCCTCTGAACCGAAGGCCACAGCGCTGACCATTCAGCCAGTGAGTCGGACAGTACTTACATACATTAAGTACAGTATATTGAATAGTAAACAATGAACACTGAATTAAGGAGAGCAACATCATTCAGAGTGATTTCATCCTCACGAAGAAACTACTAAATATAACTGTTACCGTGTTATCCGTGGATCAGCAGAGGTGAATGAAGGTGCGGGCTGGAATGGGTCTGAAAGATGAATTTAAAATTTAAATAAAGGTTATATTTTCAGTAGACAACAAGGTTTAACAATTTTCACTAGGTGAAATAACAAAAAATATCAGGTACAATGTAATTTTACAAACGAAAGTACAAGTTAAGGGGTCTTTACAAATCCTGGGCTACGAGCCCCGAAGTTTAACAATCTGAGCTCTCTGCTCACAACCACATATTTTAGTGGTAAGGTAAGGGTTATTCTGCCCGAAGGCAGGTCCGAACCTCCGCAGAGGTGTTCCTGAGCCGGAGTTTACGTGCGGTAGGGTGGCCAGTTCCTTTCCGCTCCTCCATTCCCTTACCCCCCACCAACAGCGCGTGGCAACCCATCCAACTCCCGACCACGCCCAATGTTGCTTAACTTCGGAGATCTCACGGGATCCGGTGTTTCAACACGGCTACGTCCGTTGGCACATATTTTAGAAAAGGGCAGAAATTCCCTCAATACAATGGAGCACTTGCTCCCAGTAATCAAAATGTCACGCCTCCCCGAGGCACCTTTCAAAATACCAGAAAGAGCTGATCCGCTCTCAATCTTTCAAGCCTATTCAAGGCCATACCATACATTGCGATCGCTTGCCACAACTTACAAGAATTAAACAGTGGTATCTCGTACGCAATCTACTGGGCCTTCTCAGGACGGAAAACAAAACGGGTTAAATTAATGGCCCAAAATACAAGGTTGAATGGAGGCGAGTACTTGCACTCCTACATGAAAGCTCGTTAAAACCTAAGTGGCGCTAAGCCGATACACAGGGGCTATTCCCACACTATATAGGTGATTTATATAAGAAAATTTTTAACACATTAGGAAAGATTAGAAAATCAATTATGAAAACATAGTCACCTCAAGTCAAAATGAAGCGGAGCTCGAGAGCGTAAAGCACTCTCTAACCCCGATTTACATTTAAAGATATATGAAGTTTTACAAAGGTGGAAAAAGATTTACATGTTTTAAGTTAAAGGTTACATATTAAAGGTTTCGGACCTGCCCCGCGGGTTAAACTGCTGAGCTAGCAAGGAAAAAAGAAATATGTTAAACGGCCATTACCTTGTTGAAGAGCTGCTGCTCGAAGGAAGAGGCGCAACCCGCCCCCTGCTATACTTCCATACACTAAGCTAGATGTTGTTGAAGTGGCGAAGAACCGAGAAAATCAGCAGTTTTTAAACCCTCGTGGAAGATTCGAGACCTTTCATGAATAATAAAGACACACCCACTCAACTTTATTGGGTAGCTAAGAGTTACACATGGAAATTGTAAGAAGAAACCTCTGATAGGAGGAAAATTAATTACAGAAATTACTGATTGGCTAAGTTCAAAACAGGCGGAAAAAAAGCTTAATATTGCCAACCCACAAATGAAAGAACAAAAGTTAGTAAAGACCAAAACTTATAAATACAAAATTTCTTCAACAAAAGTTCCTTCACTTCGCACCAGGATGCATGATCATAGTTTTTTGGGTAGAGACATCTGTTAGCGAATGTCCACACTTCTTGATCCA
This sequence comes from Anabrus simplex, assembly GCF_040414725.1. Classification (NCBI taxonomy): domain Eukaryota; kingdom Metazoa; phylum Arthropoda; class Insecta; order Orthoptera; family Tettigoniidae; genus Anabrus; species Anabrus simplex. The sequence continues at coordinate 119,632,270 of NC_090273.1, read as the reverse complement.
TAGAAAACATAAGACATTGAAGTCCACACAGTATAGACAACTTTGTAATCCCAAAATTTATAGTAGAGACCTCTTCTGAGAAAACTCATGAATTAATACAGTTCTAAAAGTTCACAGTTTCTCCGGTAGAGGAGGATTTATTGGCGGAAGATTTAACTTTGCGGCGGTACAATAACGATTAAATTGTTGGATTTATAAATATTACACAATGCACTCGCACTTGCAATTACTAACGCACGGACTACAAAAGCAAGTTTGCAGCCTCCGAACAGCACTCCAGGGTCAAAACATAGTACCGTTTCAATCCGCCGCCACCCACAGTGCCAGCAGTGAGCTCCGGACACATCGAGGTTGTGACCGAGGCTTCTGTAACGTTTGAATGTTCTCCGTCGTCCAGATGCCCAGCGGCAAAGTAGCGGAAAGGTTTCCTTATACATTGGTCCTTCAGTCACAGGGGTTGTGCCCGCCTGCTGTATTTAGCACTAGGACTGGCAGAATAGAAGGATATGATACATGTAATTCGCTGTATTTATGCCATGATGACGCAAATATCTTAATTTCGATTATTTTCATTTCTACCTGAAAAGCAAGGAGTAGAGATGGCTGAAAAATAACGTAACAGTTACTTTGTCTCAGTTGCATTCTTGTCACTGTTACAAATGTAACGAGGACGAAAATAACAGGTTACCGAGTAATGAAAACATAAAAAACGTACTAGTGAAAACAGTAACTGGGAAGTGGGAACTGTTACTAGTAGCGGTTTACAGAGAAAGAACATGACCTTCAGAATTCAGATAGTACTCCTGTCTTCCAAGTGAGAGCGCTTTCCTAGGAGATTGCTTTAAGTCAAATACACTATAGTGTATAGTCTAATATACTCTATAGTGTATTTGTTTAAGTTGCTGCTGTCATCTGGTAACTAAAGTATAAACTGTTATGACATATTGAACTGCTCAGGGGTAATCGTTGACTCAGACATCGCGCAGGGCCACCTACATTATAATATTAATATAACTTTCACCCGTATAATTTCTCTTGTACCATAAATAAATTAGTATGTTAACTTTCCATATTCATATTGTAGATAACATAAAATTACTTCATTTTACTTAATCGATCCTCTAGTACGGGCTTGTGTCGAGGTTTGGCAAACAGATCATCATGTTTTCTTGTCTTCTATCCTTGATCGGGGCATTAACAAACTCACTCATCTAGATTTCAGATAAAACGCTTTTTATTATTTCATCCATTGTTTGCCTCTCGTTAACTTTATAGCAAGTCGGAATGCGTGTTTTGCTGCACCGACTTTCAACAGAGTAGTGTTGCATGCACGCATATGCAAGTGAATGACTGGGACTTCGCAACACAGCTGTAAGGAGACAAGCTTAAAGCCGTGCCCAGGCTGTGACCAACAAAAGGTGGGTCACTTTGGACATTACTTTTTAACAGTTACTTTTCACAGTTTCTTTGTTGTAGCAGTGACAGATGTGGCAGTTACATAAAAATAACCGTTTGTCACAGCTCTAGCAAGGAGGCTAAAGTCTTATAAGGGGGTGCGGGCGAGGATCGAGGGGCACGAGAGCGTGTGTCCTTAACGAGCAGCCGCCACTGATCATACGCACCAGATATCATAATAGGGTAGGTTAGGTAGTAAATCAGTTTTGTTGTATTGAATGTCTGATCACACAAGATAATGGAATCATATCAGAAGTTAAAGGAAGGATAGTGATGGCTAAGAAAGCTCTCCAAAACAAGAAGGATTTGCTGACTAAAAAGAGTATGTAGGTTGAGCACAAAGTAAGGGACAAATAAGGAAGAAAAACACAACAAAATGTTAATACAACTCAGAGTAATGAAAAAATGAAATTGCGCATGGCTTTTAGTGCCGGGAGTGTCCGAGGACAAGTTCGGCTCTCCAGGTGCAGGTCTTTTGATTTGACGCCCGTAGGCGACCTTCTCGTTGTGATGCGGATGAAGTGATGATGAAGACGACACATACACCCAGCCCCCGTTCCAGCGAAATTAACCAATGATAGTTAAAATTCCCGACCCTGCCGGGAATCGAACCCGGGACCCCTGCGACCAAAGGCCAGCACGCTGACCATTTAGCTACATGGCTAAATTAATAATAATAAAATGATTATAATTTTTTGAGAAATTAACTCTAACAGCAAAGTAGAAATTTTGTAAATCAATAATTCTTAAGGGGGTTGTGAAATAATTAATGGATGCAAAGGAGGCGCCGACCCACAAAGGTTGAGAACCACTGCCGTATAACAATGTTAACGTCTAGGACAAAAAGAAAAAAAGAATCTTAGAATCTACAGTTTAGACGTAATTGTTAATATTTAAGGTAATAATAGATAAATTAATTGTAAAAAAATATGCATATATCAAATAATTTGGATTGCAATAAATTATTACGTTCTTTCCCTAGTTCCGGGCGATCCAGAACGAGGGGATGGAAGTATTCTGTTCTCTTTTATAAAAGGAACTAAATAAACCCCGGGCGGAAAAGATATGATATTTTAATACATACATACATACATACATACATACATACATACATACATACATACATACATACATACATACATACATACATACATACATACGTTTTCTTTATGGACCGTTTTATCTTTCAGCATTCAGTCTGCAAGCCTCTGTGAATTTACTAATCGCTGCCACAATCCTTTATTTGTAACTAGTTCTGTGGCCTCGTTAGTTGTATATCTTTCAATCGTTAGAAACTGAGTCTGACCATCGTCGTCTTGGTCTCGCTCTACTTCTCTTACCCTCCATATCAGAGTCCAGTATTCTCCTAGGTAATCTATCCTCCATTCCCCTCACATGACCCATCACTGATGCTCCTGTTTGTACATCTCGCTACTTTCAAGTCTGTTACTTCTAACTTATGAATAAGATATTCTGAGTCCACCCACGTTTCGCTCCCGTAAAGCAAAGTTGGTCTGAAAACAGACCGATGTAAAGATAGTTCATTCCGGGAACTGACTTCTTTCTTACAGAATACTGTTGATAGCAACTGTGAGCTTACTGCATAAGCTTTACTGCACCTTGAATCAATCTCACTTACTATACTGCCATCCTGGGAGAACACGGTTACTGACATCAATTTAGTCTTAGAAAGGTTAATTTTCATATCATACTCATTGCACAAATTTTCAAGTTCCAAGATATTAGACTGCAGGCTTTCGGCACAATTTGCCATTAAGACCAGGTCGTCACCATAGGCGAGACTGCTTACCATATTTTCACCTAACCAAATCCCTGCCTGCCACTTAATACCTTTCAGCAGATGTTCCATGTAAACTATGAACAACAAAGGTGAAATATTACAGCCTTGTCTAACCCCTGCAAGTACCCTGAACCAAGAACTCATTCTACTGTCAATTGTCAACATAAATGCTTTTGATTGATTTTAATAACCTACCCTTAATCCAATAGTGACCCTGTATTGCAAACATCCTTTCCCTCGGTACCCTGTCATATGCCTTCTCTAGATCTACGAAGCATAAACATAACTGAATTTGAAAAAAAAAAAAAAACCCTGACTATCGATATTCTACATAGTCATCAACTAGAGCTCAATTCAAGTTGATTCAGGGTGATTCCAGCAAAGTAGTGTTATGAAAAAAAAATACAAATTTTGGACTGGGAAGACTTTGGAGTACGGAGACGAGATGGTCGACTAAATTGTATGTTCAGAGCTGTCAGTGACTTAGCAGCAACACCACCTCACAAAGCCTATTTGAATTCGTCCACGAAGCGATCTGATTGGCTAAATTCAGCAGCTGATAAAATGTCAACGGTGCAAGATATCGAATTTTTCAAATTATTTATCAGTATGACCAACCCCGTAAAGCTGATATACCCGGTTCACGCTGTCCCCAAACACTCCGTATATCTGAGAATAACATAATGTCTTTAAGTGCGGTTAGGGACACGCAGTTGTGATCATGCATTCGGGAGATGTTGGTTTCGAATCTAACCGTCGGCAGCCCAATGTTGACAAACCATACGGTGCAGTAAGCCCCACCCCCGCGCCCTCTAACAATATTAACACACACACTACTGCCACCCACCCTCACCCACAACTTCTACAAACAAAATCCCAAACCCCATGGCACTACAGCCCTTGAAGGGCCTAGGCCTACCAAGCGACCGCTGCTCAGCCCGAAGGCCTGCAGATTACGAGGTGCCGTGTGGTCAGCACGACGAATCCCCTCGGCTGTTATTCTTGGTTTTCTAGACCGGGGCCGCTATCTCACCGTCAGCTAGCTCCTCAATTCTAATCACATGGGCTGAGTGGACCTCGAACCAGCCCTCAGGTCCATGTAAAAATCCCTGACCTGGCCGGAAATCGAAGCCGGGGCCTCCGCGTAAGAGACAAGAACGCTACCCCTACACGACGGGGCCGGCCCGCAACTTCTACAACCAGACTCGAACTCACACAACCCGCTAATCGAACAACTCGGAAACTACGACCCAGGCCCCAACAACAAACTAGAAAAACGCCACAAGTCCATACTAATCCTTAAAAAACCGAGCTCGATAGCTGCAGTCGCTTAAATGCGGCCAGTATCCAGTAATCGGGAGATAGTGGGTTCGAGCCCCACTGTCGGCAGCCCTGAAGATGGTTTTCCGTGGTTTCCCATTTTCACACCAGGCAAATGCCGGGGCTGTACCTTAATTAAGGCCACGGCCGCTTCCTTCCACTTCCTAGGCCTTTCCTCTCCCATCGTCGCCATAAGACATATCTGTGTCGGTGCGACGTAAAACAAAATAGCCAATCCTTAAAAACTTACTCCGCAGCACTTAAAACACTTAAAACGTAAAACAACACTAAAAATCTCAAATCTTAACATGCCTTAAGACCACCTACGACCACAGGCCCAACAACAAGGACCGATTTTACATCCTCCCTCCCCCCCCCCACCAGTCAACAAACCAATTAACCTTTCGCGTTTTGGGCATCAAATTACCACCCCATCCCCCTTAACTAATCTCAATGCGACCATGAAACCGCACAACCCCACTTACTCTGCACCAGGGCTACCTGACAATCAAGCCTTGAAACACCACGGAGCTATTTCAAAACCATCTTATTTGACCACATTTGTGCTGCACACTAAGAACACTTGCCAACCTTATTTACTAGGGATAAGTAGCGAAAAATCGGCTGTATAGTCCCGTCAGCGTATCTCGGCATCATTGGGCGTGGTCAGTACTTGGATGGGTGACCGCTCAGGTCTACCACATACCGGCGGCACGGAACTAAAACTGTGTCAGCCATGCTGTCATGAACACGGAATTTACTGCATTAGTCATAAATTTCACCTAAAAATAACTTACAAAACTCCCTTAATAACTAAACACTAAAATAATCTTAATTTTTTTATTATGATCGTCGGCAGCCCTGAAGATGGTTTTCCGTACTTTCCCCTTTTCACACCAGGCAAATGCTGGGACTGTAAGTTAATTAAGGCCACGGCCGCTACCTTCCCATCGTTTTGTCGCCGAAAACCGTGCATGTGTTAGTGAAATGTTAAACAAGCAGAACAAAAAACTTTACGTTTCCATAGTTGATATATTTGTAAAGCGAGGAGGTAGGAATGGGCCATTTGAATCTAATTCGGTTTCCATAGCTGATATATCTAAAGTGCAAAGGTGCAGGAATGAACCCTCTAGATAAAATTGACAGTTTAATGCTCTGGGGACTAGACTTCGGTGTAAGAAAGAATTTTCTCCCAGTACTCTTTAAATCTAGCCATGGAGCTGCTTAAAGCTGGTACAAACATAGCGTACTTCCGACATGCATTTCCTTTACAGAAGCTCTGACAAAGAAATGGATTAATCACGCGGTAGCAACAACGAACAGAGCTTCACATTCATTATTTGTCTGAAGTCTATAATGACTTTGCACGGTCAGTATAATGATAAGGTATTATACTTCAAAGAGCATTATACTTTTGACACATGATATAACGCATTGCCTTCTACTTGCTTGATCTGACACAATGACGTGGCCATACCCAAAGGGAGGCGGAGAGAATCCTTACCTCTCCTGAGCTGAGATTGGCTAACACCTTAACACAGTTTCATTGTTAGTAAGAAGTCCCATTATGTCCTATTTTATATTATATATTGGATTATAATCTAAAAATAAATAAAAAACAATAACCAGTTACCACGATATGGAACAGAATAGAGTAGAATACTCCTGTCGCCGATTGACATACAGTAGGTTACGTCAACTATGAGGTATCTATGTACGCTTTGTATTTGTATATAGTTATTTTTTCACTCTGTGACGAGTGTGTCTGTTAATAATAATAAAATGTGATATTGTGAACACGACGGTGAAGTCCTCTTATAATTCAGTAGTTTTACGATTTATATAACATAAATTTGGTGCCGAAGCTTTTGGGAGAGAATGGTAAGAAAGATACTCGGTCGTTCTCAGCTGAACGAACAAAGTCTCAATATAATATTGACAAGTGTTGAAGCCACCCTCAATAGCAGGCCAATCACCCATGCCATAGACACGGGAGATATCCTGACACCATCCCATTTTTTAGTTGAAAGAAATCTAACATCCATCCCGGAAGGGCCAGAACCTAGAACGAGGAAAAATCTCGTAAAGGAATACAGAATGTAACAAAAGGCCTTGGGGGACTTTTCACGACGCTGGAAAAAGGAATATCTGCTTCAACTGAGAAGTCACCATGAGGTCAAAAATCGAAAGACCAATATGCATCTGGAAGAAAGCGAGGATAGAATAGATTTGCCCGGGGAGAGACGGACGTGCAAGAACGGTCGTTCTGCGGCAGCCTGATAACACGCTCATTACTCGGCCAGTGCAGGTGGTCATCCCTTTGGAGACAGACCATGGTCGGGAGGACGTCGCGGATTGACATTGGTTACGTCAACTATGAGCTATCTATGTATTCTTCGTATTTGTATATAGTTAATTTTTACTCTGTGACGAGTTAATAATAATAATAATAATAATAATAATAATAATAATAATAATAATAATAATAATAATTTCGTGTGGCTATTTCTAGCCGAGTGCAGCCCTTGTAAGGCAGACCCTCCGATGAGGGTGGGCGGCATCTGCCATGTGTAGGTAACTGCGTGTTATTGTGGTGGAGGATAGTGTAATGTATGGTGTGTGAGTTGCAGGGATGTTGGGGACAGCACAAACACCCAGCCCCCGGGCCACTGGAATTAACCAATGAAGGTTAAAATCCCCGACCCGGCCGGGAATCGAACCCGGGACCCTCTGAACCGAAAGCCAGTACGCTGACCGTTCAGCCAACGAGTCGGACAATAATAATAAAATGTGATATTATGAATACGACAGTGAAGTCCTCTTATAATTCATTAGTTTTACGATTTATATAACAACTCCCAGTTCCCCACCCACTGTTTCGGATCATCTGAAACCTCGGAGGGGGTACTTTTTTATTGTAATCCAAAATATGATTTGATACATACATTCTTTTCCTTATTACTATTTTTATATCTATTACTTTATTAAAATGTCCACCTCTGTAGCGTAACGGTTAGTGATATTAGCTGCCACGCCAGAAATTTAATAATGGCAAGAGGGCTGGTATGTGGTTAAAATGGTACATACAGCTCACCTCCATTGGGGGTGTGTCTGAAAAGAGTTGCACTACCTCGGGATGAGGACACGAGTTTATTTTTACTACATTAAAATTACAATTAAACTTATTAAATATTTGCATCCAGTTTCTGATTTGTAATTCTTTAATGTTTTATTTATTTATTTAATTAATTTATATACTATTTATTTATTTATATTTATTTATTTATTTAATTTATTTATTTATTTTATTTATTTATTTATTTATTTATTTTTGTCTTAGATGTTAACAGTGTTATGTAGGCTTCTTCTTAAGATGCCGTCTGTATACGGAGGTTGGCGATTCACGTAGCCAGCTCTGATCTTTGCACTGTACTGAGCCATTACTATGTGAACTTATAGGGATTTCCTTGAGGATCTTGAATGCAGTGGTTTCCCGTTGCCTTCTGCATCATAACGCCGTTGACCAAAATTTGGTTCGTCCGCCTTTAGGGACAATTTCTTGCCTTAACGTATACCTGCTCATCCACTCTCAGGGAGACTGCTGGCACTTTGTATAAGGGATCTCCTTATACCGGGAGATATTCCTTCCTTATGTAGTCTAGGACAACGCGTATCTTACCCTCCATAAGTTGAATTATGAATGAACATTATGAATGAACTGATTGAATGACTGCATGGATTGGGGAATGAATAAGTTCATTATTGAATTGTGTTCGAATTACCACCACATGAACCACTAAGGTTTTATATTTGGAGAAAAAGTAAACAAGCAAGCAAGAAGAACATGCAGGGAAAGAAGGAAGGAAAGAGAAAGAATAAGTCGAACATTGAAACAAACAAAAATAAGCAATTTATTCGTACCCAAGAATTGTTATGAATATATTTGTATTACTGTTGTTAGGTTATTTCAATATCGTACTATGAATTTATGTTCTTTTTGTTAGTTTTATGAATGATATAAGGTTGCGTCAGAATGCAATTTGGGTTTGTTTAAGGTATACCTGGCGCAGCTGCAGATTTATTTATTTCTATTTCTAAATGTTACATGTTTCAAACTTTGGAAGAACGTGAAAAAAGAAGAAGAGTCCCATTTAATTCGTATTTTAAAAACACATTTTTTTGAAAAGATATATTTACCTTGACTTCCCAAACAGTTCAGGTTCCTAACTAGCCTCAAAAGACCCAAGGCCAAATTAAGACATTGAAAAATTGTGTTTAATGCCCTCTTAGATAGCAGAATATGATAAGTCTGCAAATATAATGTTCTAGTTAGGTGGGGAGAGGGCGGGGAGGACGAGCAAACTTTTTGCCATCGGCGTGTTTGGTAGCTCTGCGGGAGGAGATTTTTACATTAAATTAATTTATTTTCTGGTCAGTTTGATCTTAAGGAGCAAAGTATGACATGTCTGTAAAAACAGTATTTTTAAATATTTTGGAAGGGGGTTCTAGGGTTTACTAGGGTTATTTTTGGTTGTATCATATATGATACATCCCGCACTATACCAAGTTTTGACATTTCTACCGTGCAGCCACCTATACCTTGAAGTAGAAGAACATACAACAATTACAAATATAAATCGCAGAATGTATCATGTATGTACAAAAGGTCACCACAAGTTACACTAATTGTCTGAGCTAGAAAAAAATAAGACATATGTCGCATCATATTGTGACCGTTCGTGGACGCGTATGGTTTGGAAAATGATAATTTTCTTCTGTTGGGCCTCGGCTAGAATTCAGGGGTTCGCGTGAAACTCCACTCAAGGGCATGGCCCTTCGACGAGTACCGGTCACATCTCACCAAATGTTAATTGAATGTTAATGATTCAACATCTTACCTAATTATATCTAGGCTCTTAAATTATCATTCAGGAATAACAACCAATAAGAATTTGGAAGGATACTAAATTTAATGAAACAATTCTAGGAAAATATAATAATAATAATAATAATAATAATAATAATAATAATAATAATAATAATAATAATAATAATAATAATTGTTACCGTATTTTTGTGGTAGGTAGAGGTGAAAGAAGGTGCGGGTGTGAACGGGTCTCAAACTACGAAATTAAAGTTAATGTAAAATTTGACAAGGTTATATTCTCTTTCCAAAATTCAGAAATAACACGAAAGACAGGTACAGAGTAGCAAGGCAATAAAAGTACAATTACAATATTTACAGGATTTGGGCTGCGAGTCCCAACCTCACAATTCTTGAGCAATTAGCCCAGTTTTACCCCAACACAAGGTTTTCAACAGAGGGGCAGAAAACCCCATTCATGCCCAGGAGCACTTGCTCCCAATTACATCATAAAGTCTCCTCGAGGCGCGCAGAAACAAATTTCAAAAGAGCGATCTGCTCTCAAAGATTAAGCCTATCAAAGGCCACATCAAACTCCACCTTCAAGTTGTCCTCTAAGGACATAGACACAGGGGTAACATACCCAACCTACTGAGGCCTATTAAGTGAAAAAAAAAAAAGTTTATTACATGACCTCTAAAATAACAATTTGAGAGGAGGCGATCTGCACTCCTAATGCATTTGTTTTAAAACCTAATCTGGCTCTAGGCCATTAATGCAAGGGCTAATCCCATACTACAGAGGTGACTTTAGAAAAGAACAATTTACTTTACATTAAGGAAGAATCGGTTGTAAGAAATCAGTTCACCTCAAAACAATATGAGTGGGAGCTCGAGAGGGTTAAGCACTCTCTATCCCAATATGTAGCTTTAAAAGATAATAGATGCTAAGAGTAGTTACATTATAGGAAAAGGTTACATGGTGGAAACGCTTCGGACCCGCCCCGAGAGTTAAACTGCTGAGCTAGCAAGAAAAGAAGTTATTAAATGGCCATTACCTGATTATTGAGCTGCTGCCCGAAGAAAGAGGCGCTTACCGCCCCCTGCTACGTACTTTACACACTGAAAGATGGTACAGAAGTGGCCCGGAGACCCTAAAATCAGCAGTTTATATACTCTCGCGGAAAGTTCGAGGCGTTAGGGGAATGAGAACACCCTCCCAAAATCACTTTATTGGTGGATAAAGAAAACCCCTACACAAGATGAAGAAGAAACACATTATTGGTGGAAAATTAATTAAAGAAATTCGGGATTGGCTAAATTCAAAACAAGGGGAAAGAAAGGGGTTAATATTGCCAACTTAAACAATGACTGAAAGAAATTTAGCAAAGAACAAACTTTTGAAATTAAATTTTCTCCAGAAAAACAGTTCTTTCACTTCGCACTAGGGTGCACCGTTGTAGTTCTTCAGTAGTGTCCTCTAGGAGAGAATGTTCACACTTCTTACTACAAGCAAACCAAAATACGTCGAAAACAACACAGTTCAGAAACTTCAAAATTTCCAAGTAGTGACATCTTCAGGGTAACTTGAAAATTAACACATAAGACAAAGTTCAGACTACTTCCAATAGAGGAGTATCAACTGGCGCAAATTTTAAATAAGCGGTGTGGAGGTGTACCGCCCGGTACAGACCTCCCCCCCCCAAAAATCCCTCCAAGGGGTAACACAGAAGAACATAACCTTTTGTTTGAAAATGAGATCCCAGTTATAATGTTGATATGGAGATTAATTGCAGAAGCATTTATAAAAAATTTCTAAATTTGGTTTGATCCAGTTTCAAAATACTTGTAGTAACTGTTAAAGTAATGTCTTTATGTAGGAATTCAATTCAGAAGAAAAACGTTTAATACTTGAAAGTGAAGAAAAATTTTCTAAGTCCACCAAATATTGCAGTAGAATTCCCAAGTGTAGTAATTGCTGATAGTAAATGTCCATGTGGTTGATTAAATAGGATGGCCAGACCGGCCGCTGCAGCTTATGTCCAGAGGAGGCCGCTCGGACCCCTCAAGTACCCTGAGATACCGCTCGCCCGCACTATGGGAGGAGTAGTGGTGTTGAAGCACGCCGCGCCCGCGGTAAACATATACAGGCTGCGGGCAAGTAGCAGGTCGTGCGCCGCACATCAGCCTTGGCCGGGAGGAGGGCTACGGCTCGCCGTACACTGGTCGACCTCGCTGGAGGATAAGGGGCCCTTCCTCTATTCCAGAAGCGGTACGGCGCCGCGCGGCTGCGGGGGCACTGAAACATAAGGCTCGGCGGCAGAATTTCTGTTGGACCAGAATTATTTTAGGATATATTCATGGTGGTGAGGTTGAGGGGCCAGCGGCGTGGAGATATTTATTTAATTCCCATAAGCCACTGTGTGTAGTGGAGCAGGAGACGGGAGCGTGGTAATGGCCGTGGTAAGGACAGAATGGCAGTTTAACTAATAAGGGGAGGTTTACAAAAATGCTTACATATAAAACAAAATATTATAGAAGGGGCAGAATGCCTTAAAAGTGAAAACTCAAAAAAAAATTACCATCATAATCCTTTCAAGATTATATGAGGCAAGTTAGCACAGAAATTATACAGGTTTCACCTGCGACAGGTGAACCCTAAATATCCTCTCGGTGGCTGGATTGCTTAATAACAACGTAACCGGCGTAAGGAAATCAAGAATGACACACGGCTCATGAAATCTGGGGGCAAGCTTGCCCGCGGGAACAAAATTCTTGACCATCACTTGGTCGCCTACCTTCAAATTGGTGGGTCTCCGTCCACGATCATATCTTTCCCTAACCTTTTCATGAGACACCTTAAGATTGGCTTTAGCTTTCTTCCAAAGATCTTTGATATTATCCGGATCTATTGTCTCGGGTAGAATGTCACTCAGAGACCAGAGGTTAGAGAGCGGCGTGTTGGGAACAAATTTGAACATCAAAGAGGCTGGAGTAAATTTATGTGATGCATGAACCGCCGAATTCAAAGCAAAAGCTAACCAATGCAGGGACGTGTCCCACCTAGAATGATCTTCATGATGATAGGCAATAAGCGCGGACCTGAGATTACGATTAACCCGTTCAGCCAGAGATGGTTGAGGGTAATAAGCACAAGTCGTTACATGAGAGATGGACAAGTCAAAACAGAATTTACGAAAAAGATTTGATGTAAACGCCTTAGCATTATCAGACACAATATATTGGCACGGACCAAAAGAAGCAAAAATAGAATTTAGGCAAGTAATGGTGGACTGAGCGGTAGCCAGCTTAGTCGGAAATAACCACGAAAATCTTGTAAAACCATCTACGCATACAAAGATGAACTTGTTGGCATTTCCCTTCGACTGGGGGAAGGGTCCTACATAATCAATATACAGGCGTTCCATGGGGCGCGACGCTTGATGCGAAGACAAAAGGCCTACCTTGGTGGACATGGTGGGTTTACTAAGCAAACAAGGTTTACAAGCCTTTACTAGTTCACGGATTTCACCGTCCATACCTTTCCAGATGAAACTTTCACGAATCTTTTCACGCGTTTTAAAGATTCCAAGATGTCCCCCTAATGGGGTCTCATGATAGTACTTGAAGATCATAGGTACAAGAACAGCTGGAACGACCACTTTCATCATCTTATCATGCCTCGATGGGCAACATAAAACACCATTCCTCAGAACATAAGGGACGACATGTTCCCCAGAAGAAAGGGTTTCCATTATCGGAGCCAGCGTCGGATCTTCATGTTGGTATTTCTCGATATCCCTAAAGAGCATGGGAGCATCTGTTAAGATGGCATTAACATCAGATAGCATGGACTCGGCAGGTGAAGAACTATCGACCGGATCATGGGTCTCGACCTCGTTGGAAAACATACGGCTGAGTCCATCAGCAACAACATTTTCGGTACCTCTGATATGCCTGACATCGAATTGGAAGGCAGAAATACGAATGGCCCAACGGGCTATACGACCAGTACGACGCGGCCTACCTAAGACCCAGCTTAAGGCTTGATTATCTGTCTCCAGGTCGAATTTGACATGTTCCAGATAGCGACGGAACTTTTCTAAGGCAAATAAAACTGCCAAGCCTTCGAGCTCATATATGGAATACTTTACTTCTTGAGCCGATAGAGTCCTAGATGCATAGGCGATGGGTCGCCTCCCTAGTTCAGTCTCTTGAAGAAGGACTGCAGCTACCGCCGACGACGACGCGTCGGTTTGGACGATGAATTTCTTTGAGAAATCAGGCATAGCAAGGACAGGGGCATTACAGAGAGCTAATTTAAGATCTTCAAAAGCGGCTTGTTGAGAAGGTCCCCACTCGAATTTGATGCCTTTCCTACGAAGAAGGTTCAAGGGCGCCGCTCTATTAGCGAAGTTAGGAATAAACTTCCTGAAGAAATTCACCATACCAATGAACCTGGCGATACCTTTGATGTCCTTGGGAGGTTTAAAATCACGGATGGCCTGTGTTCTAGAATGATCGACGGCAACACCATCAGGTGACACAATATGCCCTAGGAATGACATTGAGGGGTTAGCAAAGGCAACCTTGGACAACTTGACAGTTAACCCAGCCTTACGAAGGCGATTGAGAACTTCTCGCAGATGATCTAGATGTTCTTTAAAGGTCTCCGAAAATACGACGACATCATCCAAGTAGTGATACAAGTACTCAAATTTGATGTCGGAGAAGACCCTATCTAGCAGCCTAGTGAGTACAGCTGCTCCCGTGGGGAGCCCGAAAGGCACGCGGTTGTACTCGTATAAATTCCAGTCCGTGGCAAACGCTGTAAGATGTTTAGACTCTTCCGCAAGGGGAATTTGATTGTAGGCCTGATTCAGATCCAAGATAGTAAAGAACTTGGCCTTACGAAACCATGAAAAACAAGAATGAAGGTCAGGAAGGGGGACAGATTGTAACATCACCTTCCGATTGTGAGCCCTATAATCAATGACAGGCCTAAAGCCCCCTTGGGGTTTCGGGACTAGAAAAATAGGCGAAGAATACGCCGACTTCGAGGGCCTAATAATACCACCCTTCAACATCTGATCGATGGTTTCTTTCAGAGCCTTCATTTTAGGTGGAGATAGCCTATATGGTGGAAAACGGACAGGAATCGAATCCGTGACCTCAATTTTGTATTCAATAAGGTCAGTAACACCAAGAGTATCAGAGAACACCTCCGGAAACGACTGACACAACTTACGAATACTATCAGCCTGCTCCTCAGGTAGATGTCTAAGGTCCAACAACATCTCATCCTGGGTAGGCGAAATAGATGAACATGATGCAGAACTACATTTTAACAAGGGGATTTTACAATTGGAAGCAAATTTGAAAGTGCACGACCTACTCTGAAGATCGAGCACAAGACCAGTGTGAGAAATGAAGTCAGCTCCCAATATAATGGGGCAAGACAAGTGCTTAGCCACAAACAGTTTGGTTTTCCATGTAAATTTAAAAATACGAATTTTGACCAGTAAGGAACCTAGAATTTCTAATGGGGATGAATTAGCCGAAACATATTGAACAGGAGAGGAGACATAGTCAGGTAGTTTACAAACAGACTTAAATTTTGAATACCATAGGTCCGAAATAATTGAACAAATACTACCTGAATCTAATAGAGCGGTTATAGGCTCGTTATTTAACTCAACCTTAAGAAAAGGAATAGGTGCGGGGGTATCCGCCGCAATCCTAAGACATTCTTTAGGGCATTCAAAAGATGAATTTGAAGACTGCTCGTTCCCTGAATTTACAACCTGTTTACCAGGGGCTGAGCCTCGGGAAGGGGGATTAGTCGACTCAGCCGAAGCCACTAGTCATTTTTTATTATTGGCATTGGTGGAATTTGCACCAGAAGTTGAGCAGGAGGGGGTGCTATTTGAGTTTGGGCAATTCTTGGCAATATGTGAGAAAGCCCCACATTTAAAACAGCCTTGTGATGAACCAGCTCCATTATTTGCCCTACTAGACTTGATCAATGGACACTTGTTCCGAAGATGGTCAGGCGACCCGCAAGCGTAACATTTACGAGGTGTGACTGATCGGCGAGGTGGAGGCCGAGTATTACTAAAAGAAGGTGGGGGTTCTTTCGCGACACGCAGGGAATCGGCGTATCTAACTCCTTCCGCTGAGACGGCCAATGCTTCAAGTTCAGAGAAGGTTTGCGGGCACGCCGCGAAACACAAATATGACCTGTAGGATGGTGAAATTCCTTCCACAATAGCTTGTACAATCTGATCCTCAGGGAAGTGAAGAGCAAACACCCTAGTATAGAACTTAATATCTTGGATGAAATCTGCCAAGTTTTCATCCAAGCGCTGTACCCGATAATAGTACTTCTGAATAAGGGAGGACCTTGCCCTAGCCGGGATGAAGTTCGCTAGCAAGTGGGCGTGGAAGTCTTCAATCGATGATTGCTCGGCAATGGCTCTAACTATTTTGTCTGAGAGAATACCTATTGCATAGGGATAGATGATTTGCAAAATCTGACATGGGGAAAGAGAAAAAACAAGGGCATGATCCTGAAATTCAACTAAAAACCTTAAGAAAGAAATAACTTCACTGGTAGTGTTAACAGAAAACTTCGAGATACCTCTGAGCAACATTGCCAATGGATGAGGCAAGCTGCTGAAACCAGGTGACATAGTCGGTAAAGGTTTAAGTGGCAAGGACGTTAATTCAGAACGTACATTATTCAATGAGTTACGGCGTTCAGACTCATTGTCCAATGGGGCAGAGATCGTTTGAGCTCCAACGGTTTTCCTATTGACTTCTCCCTTAGGAGGCTCTTCCTCACTACCTACATTCACCGTGGTGGGTTGATCAGTTTTTGGGGGAACTTCCCCAGTTAACAATTGAGTGACCTTATTAGATAATTCAGAAATATTTTCAAGCACCGTACTAGCTTCCTTCCTCTGAACGTCATTCAACTTTAGAGACAACAGATCGTTAACTCTATTTAAAAAATGAAATAGCCTAGCTTGCACACGCTTAATTTGATTAGGAGAAGGATCATTTTCGTCTAAAAACTAACTACAGATGCTAGCCCAGTAATATTCTCGAGGATCGTGGAAAGAGAGTCGTCAATTTCCTTCTCTCCCAAAGTGGGGATGGAAATGGGCAAATCAAGGGACTCTCTAAGCTTGTTTGTGTCTACTGCAACCGTGCCTCCAGATTGCACATTTCTGATAGTTAACTCATAGATCAACTCCTCCTTGCGCAAATAGTTAAGATGGAGAACATCGCGAGGGCCGGGCATGATGACAGAACAATTTTGAAACAGGAAAAATCAAAAATTCCAGCAACAGAGAAAATTGTTAGAGTTCGGATCAAAGCAATGTTTAGCCGTCAAAAGGGGCTAAATTGAGACCCATTCAACCACGCTCTGCTACCACTTGTTACCGTATTTTTGTGGTAGGTAGAGGTGAAAGAAGGTGCGGGTGTGAACGGGTCTCAAACTACGAAATTAAAGTTAATGTAAAATTTGACAAGGTTATATTCTCTTTCCAAAATTCAGAAATAACACGAAAGACAGGTACAGAGTAGCAAGGCAATAAAAGTACAATTACAGTATTTACAGGATTTGGGCTGCGAGTCCCAACCTCACAATTCTTGAGCAATTAGCCCAGTTTTACCCCAACACAAGGTTTTGAACAGAGGGGCAGAAAACCCCATTCATGCCCAGGAGCACTTGCTCCCAATTACATCATAAAGCCTCCTCGAGGCGCGCAGAAACAAATTTCAAAAGAGCGATCTGCTCTCAAAGATTAAGCCTATCAAAGGCCACATCAAACTCCACCTTCAAGTTGTCCTCTAAGGACATGACACAGGGGTAACATACCCAACCTACTGAGGCCTATTGAGTGAAAAAAAAAGTTTATTACATGACCTCTAAAATAACAACTTGAGAGGAGGCGATCTGCACTCCTAATGCATTTGTTTTAAAACCTAATCTGGCTCTAGGCCATTAATGCAAGGGCTAATCCCATACTACAGAGGTGACTTTAGAAAAGAACAATTTACTTTACATTAAGGAAGAATCGGTTGTAAGAAATCAGTTCACCTCAAAACAATATGAGTGGGAGCTCGAGAGGGTTAAGCACTCTCTATCCCAATATGTAGCTTTAAAAGATAATAGATGCTAAGAGTAGTTACATTATAGGAAAAGGTTACATGGTGGAAACGCCTCGGACCCGCCCCGAGAGTTAAACTGCTGAGCTAGCAAGAAAAGAAGTTATTAAATGGCCATTACCTGATTATTGAGCTGCTGCCCGAAGAAAGAGGCGCTTCCCGCCCCCTGCTACGTACTTTACACAATGAAAGATGGTACAGAAGTGGCCCGGAGACCCTAAAATCAGCAGTTTATATACTCTCGCGGAAAGTTCGAGGCGTTAGGGGAATGAGAACACCCTCCCAAAATCACTTTATTGGTGGATAAAGAAAACCCCTACACAAGATGAAGAAGAAACACATTATTGGTGGAAAATTAATTAAAGAAATTCGGGATTGGCTAAATTCAAAACAAGGGGAAAGAAAGGGGTTAATATTGCCAACTTAAACAATGACTGAAAGAAATTTAGCAAAGAACAAACTTTTGAAATTAAATTTTCTCCAGAAAAACAGTTCTTTCACTTCGCACTAGGGTGCACCGTTGTAGTTCTTCAGTAGTGTCCTCTAGGAGAGAATGTTCACACTTCTTACTACAAGCAAAACAAAATACGTCGAAAACAACACAGTTCAGAAACTTCAAAATTTCCAAGTAGTGACATCTTCAGGGTAACTTGAAAATTAACACATAAGACAAAGTTCAGACTACTTCCAATAGAGGAGTTTCAACTGGCGCAAATTTTAAATAAGCGGTGTGGAGGTGTACCGCCCGATACAATAATAATAATAATAATAATAATAATAATAATAATAATAATAATAATAATAATAATAATAATAATAATAATAATATGGATAAGCAACATCACAGATATATATCTTTATACGAGCCCTATCCCACTCTGTTAGTTCTGGAAATCAATCTTGGGAACATTATTAAATATTAGATTCAAATATTTAAATGATTCATAACAGTCTTTCAGTTACTTTCATTATGAAGAAAAAAATTATTCACACATCATCAATTGGAAGTCTTTCGCTTTTCTGTTTGTTTGTTCATTCATTTTTAAAAATCACTTTACCCGTAGCTTGCCTTCCCTATTCTATCTATGTCATCATTCAAACACTTATCTAGCTAATGAACAACTTGAAAGGTCATAATATATGATACATAGGGTCGCCAGAGGCTAGGATAGAATGAACATCGAATTTGTTAAAATATGTAAGATGAGAAAACTTCCTCACTTCAGGAGTCCTTTCTTTAAATTAACTATTTTAATACTTTTCATATTATAATGTTAAGTTCTCTTCAAGTTAGTGTTCCGTGAATAGTAAGTCAAGTTTTATAAATAACCACAATCAAGCACTGTTATATAAATAATTAGAGTTTACTCAGTATTCTTACAACATCTTTACGGATAGGTAGTGTAATATAAAATAAAATTAGAAATGATTTGATACACACATAAATGCGTTCACTGGGCACTAATGGGTTAATTAATCAAACAAAAGAACAAAAACGAACAGACAAACCAACAAACAAACACTTAGAAAAAATAACAGACAATGGACACATAAGCGAACGAACAAATCAATAAATAACAAAGAGACGAGCAAGCAAATAGAAACGATTTCAAGCAAATACATTACAAACAGATAAACACGCAAGGGAATAGGCCTAAACATTAATAAACAAGCAAAAAACAAATAAATAGAAACACGCGAGAAATATGGGGAAAACCAACAATACAAAGAGATTAACTAACGAACAAATGAGATAAATAACAAATAATAAACAAACAAATACATTACAAACTAGCTAGCAAACAAATCAACACGAAAGATAGCAGAAGTTAACAAGCAAACAGACAAACAAATAACCAAGAAAAATAGCAGAAAACAAACAAACAAACAAACAAACAAACAAACAAACAAACAAACAAACAAACAAACAAACAAACAAACAAACTGTCGAAGAAGTAAGAACAAAGAAACTATCCAACAAACGAACCAGATAAAAAGCAAACAATATAACAAGCAAACGAGTAGCAAATGAAATTACCTTCTTATTTACGAAATGTTCAGCGAAATTATTTTTCTTCTCTTGAGGGCGTTAACTTTGATGTGTAAGCAAAGTCATGCCATCCCTATACAGACCATAACGGCCCTTGGAGGAATGGAGGGTAAAGGCTTCGACTATTCATAACCTTGGCACTAACTGGGGTAGAGTGGTTAACTCTGTGCCCAGACGCTTTTGCCCCAAGAAAATAAACTGTTACTCATTTTTGGTCTAGGCTGAGTGAAGTTCAGGGCATGTGCAACTCCAAAAGTGAAATTTTCGTTCATTAAAATTTTCCTGAATGGAAATCGAATCCATGTCGTTCCTGGTGAATCGAACAGGCCTTTACTGCCTCAACTAAACAGTCCCTCGATTTTGATGTACTGTACATGAACCTAAAATTCCTCGACAGTACGTTAAAGCAAAATAGGGTGTTATCTACAAAACTACCTATATTTTCGATTGTTTGTCTGAGTAAATTGGCCGGCCCTGCGGTGTAAGCGTAGCGTGCCTGCCTCTTACCCGGAGGCCCCGGGTTCGATTGCCGGCTAGGTCAGGAACTTTTACCTGTATCTGATGGCTGGTTCGGGGTCCACTCAGCGCAGTGATTGCAACTGAGAAGCTATCCGACGGTGAGATTTCGGTCCCGCTCATGAAAGTCAAGAATAACGACTGAGAGGATCCGTCGTGCTGACCACACGACACCTCGTAATCTGCAGGCCTTCGAGATGAGCAGCGGTCGCTTGGTAGGCCATGGCCCTTCGGGGCTGTAACGCATGGGGTTTGGTTTGACTTTGGTTTGTCCCAGTAATTTTATGTTTATTTAAAGGCGTGTTCTAAAGTTGGTCAGTGGAACACTTGGCTACGTGCAGGTTTTTCTGTGGTTGGAGAGAACATAAGGAATTAAAAATAATTTCAATGTCATATAGGACATAAAAACGCGTAAATAAGAGGAAGGTAAAGGCTTCCGTTGTCCTTGACCTCAGATTTAAGTGGTGAAGAGTGTTCAGCTGCATGTACGGCCGCCTTTGTTTCCAGGAACTCATTTATGATGTAAGATGAAAAACCCGACTGCTGTTACTAAATTTTCTGATTAGCTGACGGGGAATCGAATACACCTGCTCCCAGATGTACGAATTCCGAGGGCCATCCATATATTAAGTTTCCCTAATAAAAAAAGAAGACAACTTAGTTACATCGAACACTGTATTGGCATCCGACACAGCAATTTTGGAGCTATTTTTCGACATAATCACCACCAGAATTGAGACACTTGTCCTATCATGGAATCAACTTTTGTATGCCCGTGTCATTTAAGTCTGCCGCCTGGGAGTGGGACCAGCGTGTGGCATTCGTCTTCAGCTCTTCTTCCGTGTGAAAATTCTATAATTATGATAATTTCGTGTGGCTATTTCTAGTCGGGTGCAGCCCTTGTAAGGCAGGCCCTCCTATGGGGGTGGGCGGCATCTGCCATGTGTAGGTAACTGCGTGTTATTGTGGTAAAGAATAGTGTGGTATGTGAGTTGCATGGACGTTGGGAACAGCACAAATACCTGGTCCCTGAGCCAAGGGAATTAACCATTTAAGGTTAAATTCTCTGACCCGGCCGGGAATCGAACCCAGGGCACTCTGAACTACATAATTTTTACCTGGACCTGAGGGCTGGTTCGAGGTCCACTCAGCCTACGTGATTAGAATTGAGGAGCTATCTGACGGTGAGATAGCGGCCCCGATCTAGAAAGCCAAGAATAACGACTGAGAGGATTCGTCGTGCTGACCACACGACACCTCGTAATCTGCAGGCCTTCGGGCTGAGCAGCGGTCGCTTGGTAGGCCAAGGCCCTTCAAGGGCTGTAGTGACATGGGGTTTGGTTAGTTTTTTGTTATCAAACAGTAAATTGAAGCAATAAATTCAATGGGACTTGACAGCTATGTGACATGGTCACTAACTTCTCATCAAGGTAGTTGCTGTTCGATCCCCGGCTAATGCAGGCGATACTTTTGAAATGAAATAATTATTTCCTTGTTCCACTTAAAACTGGGGGTTAGATGTCTATGTTTACGATACGAACAGTCTTGTAAACTATGAGTTTGTGTTTGGCACTACAAATGCAAAATCACTTTCCTAAAGCACAAAGAAGAGGAAGAAAGTAATGGGACAGTAATGATGATCATGTCCTAAGTCGGGAGCCTCCTCATATTTGGTCTATTTTCATTTTCGTTGTAGATATTGAAACTGTTGACCTCGGAGTTCACACAGTTCACGGTGCATCTAAATGATCTATTTAATAATAATAATAATAATAATAATAATAATAATAATAATAATAATAATAATAATAATAATAATAATAATGATAATAATAATAATAATAATAATAATAATGATAATAATAACAATAATAACAATAAACGCAAACATAAATTGGTCCTCAAAATACGCCAACCAATCACTTTAGGCAGAGGAAAGCTAGCGTTAATGCTTCTTCAGAAGCGATAGGCCGAGTTTATATAGAGGGAATATGGAGGAAAATAACATCCCAGGAAGTATAATGTCATTCCGAAAAAAAATCTCACACTTTTCGGAAAAGACGACACATTATCAGAATGAACAGTAACAGCCTAACTAAAAGAATTCTCAACCTGACCCTTCCATCTAAAAGGAAGAACAGCTGGCTTCTGGAAATTGAAACAGATCTCCAGAAATCAACATCTCGGAAGACATTATACAAGACAGACGTAAATAATTCAGAACCAAAATCGACAATCACCAGTTTGAAGACAAACCCAACACCAGAACCACTATAATTGGGCAATAGAACGAAGGACGAAGCTCAGCGAGAGGATGAAGAAATTTTGGGAGGAGAAGAAGGCCAACAAATCAGCTAAGCTGGTTCAATCGAGCTCCTAAGAAGGGCATCACGATGTATAATAATAATAATAATAATAATAATAATAATAATAATAATAATAATAATAATAATAATAATAATAATAATAATAATAATAATAATAATAATAATAGAACAAGGTTTAGATATGAAAATGCTTGCAATCATAAAACAGACACTAACAGACACGAAGTCCAAGATTAACTTCATGGGGGAAACCTCAGAGCCATTTGAAATCAAGACAGGAGTAAGGCAAGGAGATGGACTCTTACCTTTACACTTCGACTGCGTCCTAAATAAACGCAAACAGAAATTGGTCCTCAAAATTCGCCAACCAATCACTTTAGGCAGAGGAAAACTAGCGTAAATGCTCCTGCAGGAGTGATAGGCCCTCTCAAACTTGGTGCACCTGGTGTCTATGACGAGGTTCTCACTCTGCTTTGCAATGAAGGACACCGTATAACGGAGACTCGGAACCATTGATTTTATCCCGTCACTCCTGCTTAGTCACAGGGAATTTCTTGGTCGCGATTCTCTGGTCAATCTCGCTCTGTTACATACTGATAATTGGCGAGCATGACCAAGCGGACTGGAGTGGAGGAAATTTTCGTGACTCATGCATGAGATATCCTGCACTTGATCCCCGGTTTGGATGAGAACGTTCTAACAAATTGTAGAAACTGTACATGAATGCCTTCCAATCCTCTATTAAAATTCCATATGAGATTTATTGTTCTGCGGAAATGTGTTGGAGACAGGGAAAACATATACGCAGAGCCAGTTAGTTGATGTCCTTCCTTTCCCAAGATACTGGGTCTATCCCGGCTGGGGTCTGAGAATTCGAGGATGATTACAAATGCTAGAACTACGTATCCTTGGCAGTCGACGCGTTATAGAACTGCTGCGCTACAAAGTTCCAACATCCAGGTGCTTCTTAAAACCGAAGACAATTCAAAGGACACAAAACAAATAACAATATCGTTATTATTATTATTATTATTATTATTATTATTACTATTATTATTAATATTATTATTATTATTCCGAGGATTTTGTGGAACGCAGAGGTGAAAGGAGGTGGCGACATGAATGGGCGGATATAAGACAGTCAGAAGATTAATTTAAAACTTTACCCAGCTCGATAGCTGCAGTCGCTTAAGTGCGGCCAGTATCCAGTAATCGGGAGATAGTGGGTTCGAGCCCCACTGTCGGCAGCCCTGAAGATGGTTTTCCGTGGTTTCCCATTTTCACACCAGGCAAATGCCGGAGTTGTACCTTAATTAAGGCCACGGCCGCTTCTTTCCAATTCCTAGGCCTTTCCTCTCCCATCGTCGCCATAAGACGTATCCGTGTCGGTGCGACGCAAAGCCCGTAGCAAAAAAAAAAAAAAAAAAAAAAAAGAGTAGTGACATCTGTGGAGAAATGTTCAAAACCCTTGCGCTACTTGTTGCAAGTTTTATATTTCAGGTGGCATTCTCCAAGGCGCTTAATTTAAATGAACGGGGTGGGTGTACCTGCAGTACAATTATTATTATTATTATTATTATTATTATTATTATTATTATTATTATTATTATTATTATTATTATTATTATTATTATTATTATTATTATTATTATTATTATTATTATAGCATTCTTCCCACACCTTGTGGGGTCGCGGGTGTGAACTGTGTCGCGCATGTGGATTTGGCCCTGTTTTGCGGTCGAATGACCTTCCTGACGCATCAAAGTACCTCCAGACTCAGGCACTATAACGCGGTATTAAAACCATCTGTTCTCTACACCTCTGAATGTCTCGTGATGACCAGGAAAGGCCCTCTCAGGAAACTAGAACTCAAGGAAAGGAAGATCCTGAGGAGAATACCGAGACCCGTAAAAGAAAAGGGAAGCACCTACACAATTCAGCACAACGGTGCGCTATACGAAAATCAGCAAGACCTCATCACGTGTATAAGAAAAATACGTCTAGTCTTCTACGGACACCTAAACCGCATGTACCCCTGCAGACTTACCAGCAGGTAGAAGGAAGGCATCCAGGAACAAGTGGATCTCTTCTGCCAAATCGGATCTGGAACAACTGGGGATACCGCATGAGTCCGTACATGACCGCTCTCAATTTTGACAAGCCATCCAGCGGAGAATTTTTCCAAGTTCACTTGCTAGTAGGAAGAACATGGGGACCAGCAGTGGACGGAGAAAAGAAAGGTGGCTCACAGCCGAAAATGAAGGAATACTAGAAAAGGAGAAAATAGAGGGTCCAAATGACGAGAAGGTACGAGCTCCGTGGTCTTCAGTAGGCCCAAACGACGAATAATAATAATAATAATAATAATAATAATAATAATAATAATAATAATAATAATAATAATAATAATAATAATAATTGGCGGGGGATATTATTCCTATCATCTTATTTTATTTTGTTCACCTTTCAACATCGTGAGTAGCCTCGCGATTCCCGATAATTGTCATTGTGAATTTCCTCGCGCCAGCAGTTAGCAATACTGGCGGGAGCTATTACTCTTATTATTTCAAAATTCCTTTCAATATCTTGAGTAGCCTGGCGATTACTGGCAAACGCCGATTACCTGGTAACCTCTAGACTCCGAAACACCACGCGGAGAGCACAATACTCCGAGTCACACCGGGCGGTGGTCGCTGCGTTGAGGGTCTTCTTTACTTATCACAGCATGTTTGTCTGTTTATTTTAACTGTATATTTGTTTGGTTCATTACTAACTACGCAGGGTCCGAGTTGGAGGCGACCTCTGTATAGACCCATTGGAAAAACATCAATAATAATAATAATAATAATAATAATAATAATAATAATAATAATAATAATAATAATAATAATAATAATAATAATAATAATAATAATAATAATAATAAGCACGAATGGATGACTCACGACTGACTAAGAAAATATTTCTTATTATCAATGGAAACCGACAAACCAAAGTTCGCTGGCTAGTGGATGCACAAAAGGACCTCGCAGAAGTCGACGTTGATCCAATGGCAACCACAAGGAATACATACAGACAAAAGATCAACAGCCATAAATTTGCACCCAAGAATCCATCTCAGAAAAGCTTGAAACTCAAAAAATCATGGACACAAGAAAGACGGCAGGCCCATACTGAAAGGATGAGGAAGTTTTGGGAAGATAAGAAGAACAAGAAGATGAAGGATACCAGTGCTATTTAATGGTTCCACGTGCTCCTTAAGGGGCTAAACGAATGTATATAATAATAATAATAATAATAATAATAATAATAATAATAATAATAATAATAATAATAATAATAATAATAATAATAATAATAATAATAATAATAATAAAAATTTAAATATCTTGGTGAATGGATTCTGCCGAATGGGCTTGATAAATAAGGAAATAAGGGAAGGGCCTGAAAGATGGATTTAGACTATAGATTAGTACTGGATCAATACAATAAAAGAACGATGTCTTACAGAGCAAAGATCAGATACTATACCACGGTTATTAAGCCAGAGGTACTATACAGTTTAGAATGCCTACTAGTAAATAAGAAAGGGGAAATGGAGGAGCTTGAGAAGAAAGAAAGAAAAATCTTGAGAAAGATCTTAGACCCGTAAAAAGAAAGGATGGTACATGGAAGAATAGGAGGGATGAAGAACTATACAGACCGACAGACACCAGGACAAGTCTAAATTTTTATGGGCACCTTACAAGAAGGAACGAGATTCGGCTAAGAAAGAAAATCATTAACTACATCATCAAATTGAGAGCAACTACTAAATGGGTAGAAGAAACAAGAAAAGACATGGAGGAGGTTGGCATCAGTCCAAAAGGAATCCTTAAGAGAGACATGTTTCGAGCTAAAATTGATAACTTCATGGGGTTCCAGGAAAATCTAAATGAGAAGTCCACGAACATGCGGTCAGAGTAGAGGAGGATAAATCACAGAGAAGTGATGAAGAAGTTCTGGGAGAAGAGAAAAAGGAATTTAAAGCAATTTAATTGTTTACCGTGGTTCAAAGTAGGCCAAAATAGAAATACTAATACTAATACTACTACTACTAATAATAATAATAATAATAATAATAATAATAATAATAATAATAATAATAATAATAATAATGTTATTGGTTTTACGGTCCACTGTTCAATTTTATCATGTTCAGAAACACCGAGGGCCGAAAATTTGTTCCTCAGGTGTTCTATTACGTGGCAGTAAATCAACTGAGCACCTTCTAATATCACCGGCCTGAGTCGGGTTTGAACCCACCAACATGACACTCAGATCTAAATATTTGGAAATTATGGCTGAGGAGACTTCAGAGGTTGGCACTTTTAACATTTGTGACACAGGACATTCCAACTCCACTTAATAGGCTCATCAATATACTGCAGCAAGATGTGTAATAAAAGGTCTTCACGAGAATAATCTAAATTGATCACGTAAAAAAAATCAAAGAAAACAGAACGCACTGCATCACTGGTGTGAATGAAACGGATCGTCTTTTCTCCATCTTAATTTATTTCTACTGCTGTCTTAACTCATCCTTCCTTCTTTAGAGAGGAAGTCGATCAATGAATCTCCAGTCTCACCCCATCCCTTGCTCCCTCAGCCTGCTCCTCTCCGTGATGTTGTAAATGGAAAGCAGATCGGTAGACAGAGGAAACTTAGAGCACTTTCTGTACAAACTAAACTTACGAACGAACGAACGAACGAACGAACGACCGAACCAACGAAATAAGAGAGCCAGGAAGGAGTAGAGTTCTTCTTCCCACGCGATAGGTGACAAAATCCTCCCCCACCTCGCACACTGGAGCGCCTACGGAGCTCTAAGTATATTGTGAGGAAGTTTTCAAGTGCAAAGTTTGCAGCAAACACCGTCCTCTACGTATTATGCTTCAAGTTCAAGAGAAGTTTTCTCTATAAAATCAGACCAACTTTTAATCAGTCCTCTTTTGCTTATTAGGCTTCAAATGGCGAAGCACTTTGCATACAAAGCGAATGGTTAGGCAAAGATATCTTCTTTCTTACATACTTTCATTTTTACCTTGTCATCTTCGTTGAAAGTTAACCTCTGTCGTTGGTAAACACAAACAAACGAACAAATTGTTCCAATGTGCGTTAAGTAAACTACGTATATTACGTTGTGGCAAGATAATTAGAATTTATCCTCTAACTAGATAAGTACATGATTTTGTTTATGTGTCAGCTAGAGTTAATTTACAAGTTATTTACTGGTAATTTTCGTCACATAGAATACCTATTATTTTCGCAGACGTAAAATACTGATATCTGTCATATATTAATAATACAGTAAAACCTGTTCAAAACGGAATCGCAAGGGACCAAATTCTTTCCCGAATTCGACAAGATTCCGCATTACACAAGACATCGAGTTTTTTGCCTTAAAACTGTGAACAGTAGCCACAGATGGACGGACACCAGGATCCAGATTCAGATCACGGAAGCAGAGAGAAAGAGGAGTGAGAGAATGAAGAGGTATCGGGAAGAAAGGAGACATGTCACTCTTGATCCGCAGAGGTCGTAACGAACCGATTAGAATAGATAGAATAGAATAGAATAGAATAGAATAGAATAGAATAGAATAGAATAGAATAGAATAGAATAGAATAGAATAGTAGTTTTAAATATTAATTTCAGCTTATCTGTATCGGCCTACGCATGACGCTAGGCTATTGACGTCAGAAAAGTTGTATGGCGCAGCCACGCGGTAGAATGTTGAAGCTGCAACATAGTGACTGGTGAGCTTTATTTACATGGCGAAGCATTGACGTCGTGATGGAAACAGGAAGAAAATTGTCAAATTTGAGGAGGTACTGCTCTGTATAAGGTTGCAAATCGTATAAAACGGATGCGAAATCTCTTCACTACTTTCCTGTACAAAAATTTCAGAGAGAAAGATGGGCTTCCGCGCTGTCAATTGGAAAACGCGTTACGCGATACATAACAGTGTGCAGTCTGCATTCTCGTGAAGACGACTTCTTTACACTGCGTAGGTACCGGTACTGTTTATTGTACTCATTGATAGTTATTGTCTCTAATTTGTATTCACAACGATTTAGCTACATCAAAAATACTGTTAACTTGTAGCCTAATACTTCTGTGTCGCACATAGAATGTAATCCGCTCTTTGTAAACTTTTTCATATGTGTAACAGCAGGCAGTAAATTAACTATCTACGTGTGAGTAATATCTTTAACTGGTAGTAATTAAGCACTGCATTTAAATTGCCTATAAAATACTTCTTTCAATGAAAGAAAATATGTAGTATTTTGCCATCATACATTAGCTTTTTTTGCTATTTGTTTTACGTCACACCGACACAGATAGGTCTTATGGCGACGATGTGACAGGAAAGGTCTAGAAACGGGAAGGAAGCGGCCGTGGCCTTAATTAAGGTACAGCCCCAGCATTTGGGAAACCACGGAAACCCATCTTCAGGGCTGCCGACAGTGGGGTTCGAACCCACTATCTCCCGGATGCGAGCTCACAGCTGCACGCTCCTAACCGCACGGCCAACTCGCCCGGTCATCATAAATTAGAAGCCATAACCTAATTATTTGAGAGAATTGGACAAACCAAGTATTCTTCAACCCCAAACAGCTGTGACTGTAGAGGTTATACTACTCTTGAATTATAATTTTCAAACTTTGCTCATCATATTCTGTAGGTAGTTATACATTTTATACTTACTATTGTCGGTTCTAAGTTCTAACTTTTGTGCTGATGGTAAAAATGGAAGAATGTTAAGATTAGGATGTGGGCTGTTCCAACAAAAGCCTGTATAAAGCCTAGGATTTATTTGCTTTACAACATTTACTTAGTATAATTATTATTTTATTTCTTCCCCAAGATTACAGTTTACAAGACAGGTAACTCCCCCGTCACCTGGCTAAAGCTTTGGCATGGACCAAATCAACAAGAAATTACTCCATAACTTCTAATAGTGGAAAATTACAGTAGCTTAACTGTTAAGGTGCGTTAGCGTGTCAACGGTAACATTTCTCTAACAAACCCGCTTTACATGTACAGTTGCACTTCACATTTTCACTCCCTTTGTTCAAGACAACATTAACTTTGTGGGGTTTTGAATCGATGTGGGATGATTGTAAACACAGCGCTACAACACCAGTTTCATCTTCTGTTTCAAACTTTTTACCTACACATATCAAGTAATTACGCTTGAATATTTCTTCCCCTTCCACTAATGGACGCGTGAAATCTCCGACAACTCTCAACAGTTGCGCATACGACACCAAAGACATTTTGAACATTTAATAAATCCTACAGACGCACACCCGATCACTGTCGTGTTTATTTCCCGTCACTATCTCGCCGCCATATTGGAAACAGCTGAACGTAGGCTCCTCCCCCGTTTCGGACGTCAATCCAGATTGATATACGTAGTGCTGTAGTACACTGATTTGTTAAATATCATTATTACTGAACTTTATTGTTACATACAGACTGATGCACAGTATATCACCAACCAACCAACCAACCAACCAACCAACCAACCAACCAACCAACCAACCAACCAACCAACCAACCAACCAACCAACCAACCAACCAACCAACCAACCAACCAACCAACCAACCAACCAACCAACCAACCAACCAACCAACCAACCAACCAACCAACCAACCAACCAACCAACCAACCAACCAACCAACCAACCAACCAACCAACCAACCAACCAACCAACCAACCAACCAACCAACCAACCAACCAACCAACCAACCAACCAACCAACCAACCAACCAACCAACCAACCAACCAACCAACCAACCAACCAACCAACCAACCAACCAACCAACCAACCAACCAACCAACCAACCAACCAACCAACCAACCAACCAACCAACCAACCAACCAACCAACCAACCAACCAACCAACCAACCAACCAACCAACCAACCAACCAACCAACCAACCAACCAACCAACCAACCAACCAACCAACCAACCAACCAACCAACCAACCAACCAACCAACCAACCAACCAACCAACCAACCAACCAACCAACCAACCAACCAACCAACCAACCAACCAACCAACCAACCAACCAACCAACCAACCAACCAACCAACCAACCAACCAACCAACCAACCAACCAACCAACCAACCAACCAACCAACCAACCAACCAACCAACCAACCAACCAACCAACCAACCAACCAACCAACCAACCAACCAACCAACCAACCAACCAACCAACCAACCAACCAACCAACCAACCAACCAACCAACCAACCAACCAACCAACCAACCAACCAACCAACCAACCAACCAACCAACCAACCAACCAACCAACCAACCAACCAACCAACCAACCAACCAACCAACCAACCAACCAACCAACCAACCAACCAACCAACCAACCAACCAACCAACCAACCAACCAACCAACCAACCAACCAACCAACCAACCAACCAACCAACCAACCAACCAACCAACCAACCAACCAACCAACCAACCAACCAACCAACCAACCAACCAACCAACCAACCAACCAACCAACCAACCAACCAACCAACCAACCAACCAACCAACCAACCAACCAACCAACCAACCAACCAACCAACCAACCAACCAACCAACCAACCAACCAACCAACCAACCAACCAACCAACCAACCAACCAACCAACCAACCAACCAACCAACCAACCAACCAACCAACCAACCAACCAACCAACCAACCAACCAACCAACCAACCAACCAACCAACCAACCAACCAACCAACCAACCAACCAACCAACCAACCAACCAACCAACCAACCAACCAACCAACCAACCAACCAACCAACCAACCAACCAACCAACCAACCAACCAACCAACCAACCAACCAACCAACCAACCAACCAACCAACCAACCAACCAACCAACCAACCAACCAACCAACCAACCAACCAACCAACCAACCAACCAACCAACCAACCAACCAACCAACCAACCAACCAACCAACCAACCAACCAACCAACCAACCAACCAACCAACCAACCAACCAACCAACCAACCAACCAACCAACCAACCAACCAACCAACCAACCAACCAACCAACCAACCAACCAACCAACCAACCAACCAACCAACCAACCAACCAACCAACCAACCAACCAACCAACCAACCAACCAACCAACCAACCAACCAACCAACCAACCAACCAACCAACCAACCAACCAACCAACCAACCAACCAACCAACCAACCAACCAACCAACCAACCAACCAACCAACCAACCAACCAACCAACCAACCAACCAACCAACCAACCAACCAACCAACCAACCAACCAACCAACCAACCAACCAACCAACCAACCAACCAACCAACCAACCAACCAACCAACCAACCAACCAACCAACCAACCAACCAACCAACCAACCAACCAACCAACCAACCAACCAACCAACCAACCAACCAACCAACCAACCAACCAACCAACCAACCAACCAACCAACCAACCAACCAACCAACCAACCAACCAACCAACCAACCAACCAACCAACCAACCAACCAACCAACCAACCAACCAACCAACCAACCAACCAACCAACCAACCAACCAACCAACCAACCAACCAACCAACCAACCAACCAACCGAGAAAATATACCGTACTGGAAAAGTTTTTCGCTTTATTCAAGTTCCGCTTTGAGCACGTTTTACTGAAATAGTATAAAAACTACTTTAATTATATTGCTCTTTGAATATTTTTATTTCATACTAGCAGTTATACGCGGGTCCACCTCTGTGGTGTAGTAGTTAGCGTGATTAGCTGCCACCCCCAGAGGCCCGGGTTCGATTCCCGGTTCTGCCACAAAATTTGAAATGTGATACGAGGGCTGGAACGGGGTCCATTAAGCGTCTGGAGATCAACTGAGTAGAGGCGGGTTCAATTCCCATCTCAGCCATCCTCTAAGGGGTTTTCTGTGGTTTCCCACTTCTCCTCCAGGCAAATGCCGGGATTGTACCTAATTTATGGCCACGGCTGCTTCCTGCCCTCTTCCTTGCCTGACCCTTCCAATGTTCCCATCGCTCCACAAGGCCTCTGTTAAGCATAGCAGGTGAGGCCGTCTGGGCGAGGTACTGGTCATTCTCCCCAGTTGTATCCCCGACCCAGAGTCTGAAGCTACAGGACACTGTCCTTGAGGCGGTAGAGGTGGGATCCCTCGCTGAGTCCGAGGGAAAAATCGACCCTGCAGGGTAAACAGTTGAAGAAGGAGAAGAAGTTATACGCGGGCTCCTCCCGCAGTGCATCACGTTGTTCATGTGGCAACGTTGCACAGTTTCGAGGTTATGGAAAAATAGCACGATCTATAATGGTAATAGAATGTAATATCATATCAACGCAACATATATTGCAAATGGAAATGGGCTTACATTTGTTTTTTTGCAGTTTTGTAACTTTCTGATCTTATTGCGAATTCATATCGATTCGTAATTTTATACATTTTTTCTAACTGTGAAATCATTAATTTAGTGGTGTACGATAAACAACACGTTACGTGCCACACTTGTGGGAGCCTAAATGTATAAATTCTTCGGAGTTCAAACCTTGAAACAAGCTACATATAGCCTAACTGACCATGAATGAAACATGTTCTTATGATTTTCCCTAATGATGGAGCCGAGGGGAAAGATTCAAATCAAATTACCAATCTTACCCAAGTAAATACTATATTATTATATTCTACTGTCTTCGAATTTGTTTTAAGCCTTCTTGGTAGAAATGAGGCAGTCGAACATGTGTTTACTGTAATGAG
This sequence comes from Anabrus simplex, assembly GCF_040414725.1. Lineage (NCBI taxonomy): Eukaryota > Metazoa > Arthropoda > Insecta > Orthoptera > Tettigoniidae > Anabrus > Anabrus simplex. Next base: position 119,598,934 of record NC_090273.1, on the reverse strand, counting down.
TAAGGTATGGACTTACGAGGAAACTCAAATTGAAAGAGAGTGACTACCTGAAAGCAATCCTGCGGGATGAGATCAATTTGAAATGCAGCTTTTTGTAGTTTAATTACTTTTTAAAGGGTACACATTACTTTTGAAGGAACATTCTGAAAAATATATATGAATTAGGGGTTAACATTATTGGAAATCACACAGGCTAGATAAAATTTGCAATTGCAATACAAAAAAAAAAAAAAAGTAACTAATTCCTCCGCTACATGGAGAATCATGAGGGCCTGGATAGTAGTTTTCTCTCCTAGTATTCTGTACATAGATGGCAAATCAAACATAAGATATCAAAATGGTATAAGCACGTAGAGAAAGATCTCGCTGAATTAGGATCCGAAAATCTGCAATTTAAAAATGTAGTCAGGAAAATTGTTGACACAAGAGGATTTGAGGAAGACGAGAAGAAACCAACAAGACGAACTGCGTCGAAGGAACAGAAATTACAACAATCGATGATAATGAAGAACTATTGGGTAAGGAGGAAAGCTCAATAAATGTAGATTCCGCGTGGTCCTAAGTGACCAATTCGCGCAGAAGAAGAAGAAGAAGAAAAAGAAGAAGAATAAGAAGAAGAAGAAGAAGAAGAAGTAGAAAAGAACACTGGACACTGGTTTCCATGGTTACCATGGTGTCGGAATACTGTCGACGCAAAACTGCTCACGCAAATTCTAAATAGATAGACCCCCAGTGCAAAACATACCATGTTAATAAGTACAGATAATTGCAAAATACTGTATGTGCAAATTCTGATGGTTTTAGAAATCCTTTTGAAGTGAACCGGAGTAGCTTGCAGTCACTGTAGACTGTATCTGGCTCCATGCATAAATCGTTAGCGTGCTGGCCTTTGGTCACAGAGGTCCCGGGTTCGATTCCAGGCAGGTCGCGAATTTTAACTATAATTGGTTAATTTCGCTGGCACGGGGGCTGGGTGTATGTGTCGTCTTCATCATAATTTCATCCTCATCACGACGCGCAGGTTGCCTACAGGAGTAAAATGGAAATATCTGCAACTGGCGAGCCGAACTTGTCCTCGGACACTCCCGGCACTAAAAGCCATACGCCATTTCATTTCATTTTTATTGTGGACTGTGTTCCTATGACAGCATATGTGCATATTTGAACAGTGCGTTTAACTGTTTAATAGTTTAATACTGTACGAGAAATATGTTAATAAAACGTCTCATACTAGTTACTTAATTTCACACACTCAAGGCACTGTCAACATCAGGGATCCAACTACAAAGTTGCCTGGGTTCAACCTTCCTCGCTCCACCTGGACCACACTTAACAGGATACGCTGCAGAGTCGGAACAAGTGATTCTGCTCTACATCAGTGGGGCTGGAAAGACTCTCCAGCTTGTAACCGGTGCTGAAATGCAAATTATCGTGCACATTCTGAAGGACTGCCCTCTGCGAGGTTTTGCTGGTTCCATCGAGGACATACATCGTGTGACCCCTGACACACTCTCTTGGTTGGAAGTGCTGGACATTCGTCTGTAAGAGACTGAAAGCCGTCCACATTAACCTCTTTAATGTGGACTCAGCACATCTGTTTTTAAACATTTGTTTGTGTATCAAGAACGTGTACATAGAGTCATCTAGATCATCATATGCTAAATAAGAGGTAACGTGCACGAAATCCTTCAATTTTGCTAAAATTGATGGCTTATTATCTTCGGAATTTTGTCCTAAAAGTACCTAAGTGAACTTAAAAAAATACTTAACACACGGGTGTCAGGTAACAAGCCCACTTTTCCATGCATTGCTATTTTTCATCTTCATTGAGCTCCTTACGTCAGTTTGGTCAGGCAGTTGACGGTATCACACTTAGAAGTATTGAAGAAGGCTGTGAAGCGTCATTTCCGGTTGGACAAGCGTGGCAATTACCGCGGAAATTTTGTTTTTATTTTAGACGTACAGTGCAGGGTTGTATGTTCAGAAATACAATTGTCATTTCCTGGTCTTTCCTTTCCATGACAAATGTATCTGTTTGTCTTGAGCTACTAAAGATATCAATCTGAAACGTGATAGACAGGCAGGCTGTCACACATTTTCCTGCAAGGAAATTACAGAACAATTAATTTTTACGGACTTCAGAGTTTGATATACAGGCCTCTCATATAAACTAAGACCGAACGCACGGTGTTTGTAATCTCCGCTATGGCAGCTGCCTCAGCCGAACTTAGCTTGCGCGCGACCGCACTGCTTTAAGCGTGTATACAATCTTATATGAAATCTTATAAAAGATGCTGGAAGTGTCGTCCTTCCTGGGTTATAAAGGCAATGTATCTGGTAACCACACTCTGACTTACGCGAGTGAGTTCTGCCACTGTAATGTTTCTGATGTCATTCGTTATGTTTTCTTTTAGTTCCTCCAATGCGTGAGGATTTGTTCGATGCGCTTTTTCTTTTAGTTTACCCTACAAGTAAAAATCACACACTGTTAGATCTGGAGAACGAGGGGGAAGTAGACCAGCACTGATCACTCTGTCTGCAAACACTTCCGAGATTGTAGGAAAGGAATCTTATGCTTTACGACCAGGGGTTGAATCTTGTTGAAACCACCCAGGAGATTTTTCTTCTTCCGTTAACTGGGGATGAACGGCGTCATAATGTCATCTTGGTACCTCTCTGCATTTACTGTCGTGCCGAAGAAAAAGGCCCAATTATTCGTCTTGCACTAACAACACACCAAACACGAATCTTCCTATCATAATGAGGGACTTCATAAACATCATTAGGATTTTCTGCACACCAATAGCGAGATTATGACGGTTCAAACGACCATTAAGATGAAACCAGAACTCTTACATACGAAAATACGGTGTTGCAATGATAACTGTCTCACCATGTTAACAGCTGATATTGAGACTGGCGACTCATGCTCGCGAGGTCGAACACGTGCAGGCTGCTTGCAAGATCAAGAATTATGGGCGTGCCTCGCATACTTAAGTTTACGTATCGCAGAGAAAAAATGCCGCTTCGACGCTCTTCGTTTATATGAGAGACCCTGAATAAGTATTTTTTTTGGTGAACTTTACAAATTTAAAAATTTATTTATTTTTAAAAGAATCGAAATAGGCATGAAATTGAAAACGCTTGGGGAAGTTCAATCATCAAGGTCTTATAAATCACCAAAATAAATTACAAGGTCTAGGACCTCGGCGTTTCTGAGGAGAGGTATATCAATATGACCTAAATCCAAATTTGAAAAGAAAATCGATAAAGTTTTATTTAAATTAACTGAACCTTTATAAGGCCTTTGCTGGCAGGACCTAGTGTTTACAGTGCACTATGTTTTCTGGTATAGGCTAGAGCAATTTTGTTACTTTCTCTGTCTTATCCTTGGCTTTGACAATATGAAAGTGACTGAGGTATGAGCGATGCTAGTAATGCCTATTCCTTATGCAGCCAGTCCCTGCTATGAATGGTGTGAAAATGTTGCTCATAGGGTCGGTTGGTGTATGCATTTCAGTGGGCTTGGTAGACTGATATATAATAGCAACTCTGGCTCGGTGAGGAAAGCAACGGGAAACTACATCACTCCTCACTTCCCTAGTACGCCTCTTCAGTGATGCCTAGGTCATCTATGACAGCTGATGGCAGAGCTGTTGAGGATCCCACCAGCGGAAGCGCTGACGGACTGAACATACATACTAACTTCTAGTTAAGAACAATGTATTTTAAATTAGTGATTCTAACTCAAATAGTCGGACCTACAGAGAATTTAGATAATCAATTAATTTTCATTCTCATCTCCCCTTAATTCTTTCTGTTGCTTCGTTAGTTTCCATAATATAGAGCACTGTGGCAATCAAGGGAACACTAACTCTACAGATTTCCGGTGACAATAAAAGAGTTAGATCTGTGTAGGAAGTGGTCGTGGCCTTCGTTAAAGCTTCTTCTTTTTCTTCTACTTCGTCATCTTTTTAATGTTGAAAACATTTCTTGGCAGAAAAAATAGGGGGCCCCATGCTACAAAAAACCTAAAATTAAGCAATTTTCTCAATTGTGCCAAAAGTTGAAGGGGTTAAGGGCAGGGAATGTTTCAAATTGTGAGTCTTGGATAGCTCTATCAAACTAAAACAATTGATAATTCATTTTCGGTCTAAATGCACTTCCGGGTTAACAACCTGAAATCGCTTGTTTCTTCACTCGTTTTCTTCTTTATTCAAATCTTAGCCAAATTAAATTATTTATATAATTATTTCTGTAGTGTGTTCCTGGGTTCAGTACGCTCAAGGGTTGTTTGATTTTTTGGAAAATGTCCACCCCGAATATAGTCATAAGGGATTAAGTGAAACAATGCATTGACTAACATTAGCGTCTGTAGTGGTGCTTAAGTGAAACAATGCATTCACTCACATTAGCGCTCGTAGTGGTGCTTAAGTGAAACAATGCATTGACTCCCATTGGCGCTCGTAGTGGTGCTTAAGTGAAACAATGCATTGACTCCCATTAGCGCTCGTAGTGATGCCTAAGTGAAACAATGCATTGACTCTCATTAGCGCTCGTAGTGGTGCTAAAGTGAAACAATGCATTCACTCACATTAGCGCTCGTAGTGATGCTTAAGTGAAACAATGCATTGACTCCCATTAGCGTTCGTCGTGGTGCATAAGTGAAACAATGCATTCACTCACATTAGCGCTCGTAGTGGTGCTTAAGTGAAACAATGCATTGACTCCCATTGGCGCTCGTAGTGGTGCTTAAGTGAAACAATGCATTGACTCCCATTAGCGCTCGTAGTGATGCCTAAGTGAAACAATGCATTGACTCACATTAGCGCTCGTAGTGGTGCTAAAGTGAAACAATGCATTCACTCCCATTAGCGCTCGTAGTAATGCTTAAATGAAACAATGCATTCACTCACATTAGCGTTCGTCGTGGTGCTTAAGTGAAACAATACATTCATTCACATTAGCGCTCATCGTGGTGCTTAAGTTAAACAATGCATTCACTCACATTAGCGCTCGTAGTGATGCTTAAGTGAAACAATGCATTGACTCCCATTAGCGCTCGTAGTAATGCTTAAGTGAAACAATGCATTGACTCCCATTAGCGCTCGTAGTAATGCTTAAGTGAAACAATGCATTCACTCCCATTAGCGCTCATCGTGGTGCTTAAGTGAAACAATGCATTCACTCACATTAGCGCTCATCGTGGTGCTTAAGTGAAACAATGCATTCACTCACATTAGCGCTCATCGTGGTGCTTAAGTGAAACAATGCATTCACTCACATTAGCGCTCATCGTGGTGCTTAAGTGAAACAATGCATTCACTCACATTAGCGCTCATCGTGGTGCTTAAGTGAAACAATGCATTCACTCACATTAGCGCTCATCGTGGTGCTTAAGTGAAACAATGCATTCACTCACATTAGCGCTCATCGTGGTGCTTAAGTGAAACAATGCATTCACTCCCATTAGCACTCGTAGTGGTAGAAAAAGCCAAAGTGCTATTCTCATCGAGCGGATAACGATGATTAAGAAAATAATTATAATTTATAGGAATAAATAAATAATATATTTTCATACTTTATTATATTTTATTTACCTAAAATTCGTAGCTCATATCCCTAGGATGTTTACAACATTGAGTTGGTTGCCTGAAGCGCTAGAACTGTGGACTTTTTAGTGGTTTAACGTCGCACTAACGCAGTGAAGGTTTTCGGTGACGCAAAGATGGGAAAGGGCGAGGATTGGGAAGGTACATCCCCAGTTTTTGCCTGGTGTGAAAATGGAAAACAATGGAAAACCGTTTTCAGGGCTGCCGATAGTGGGATTCAAACCCACTGTCTGCAGAATGTAAACAGATAGCTACGAGAGAGAGAGAGAGAGAGAGAGAGAGAGAGAGAGAGAGAGAGAGAGTATATATTAAATATACTATAGTTTTGCCTTTATGCGGTCATTTTATTCGTCCAACCCTGCGACTCTGCCGCCTCTTTCTCCACTACCGCCACCACCACCAATAATAATAATAATAATAATAATAATAATAATAATAATAATAATAATAATAATAATAATAATAATAATAATAATAATTTTCTGATGACATTGCTATCGTATCCAACAACAGGCAGGAAGCAATCCAGTCTATAGAAAAACAGCATGAAATAGCAGCCAAAACTGGATTCAAAATTTCTTATGAAAAGCAAAATATGTGGAAGGGACTAGATCATGTTTCAACAGTCAACCGTTTATCACCAAAAATGGAAATATCCCTCAAGTAGTCAAATTTAAGTACCTAGATGAAATGATTGAACCAGCAGTGTTAAATCAGCAAGTTTACAAAGAAAGAACTGCAAAACTTCAAAGAGCAAACAGAATTACATGGAACACGTACAATAAAAGGAACTTTACAAAAAAAAAAAAGCATAATTACGGCATTATAACACAGTAATTAATACCGAAGCCATTTATGTATCTGAAACTATTATAATTGGTGGTAAATCTCGAATAAAGGTGATCGGAAAAAGAGAAAAAAAATCCTCAGAATAATCTTTGGACCAAACTGCGAAAATGGAATTTGGATGAAAAAGAAATCACATGAAATCAATCAAGTTATAGAAAAAGAATCGTAGTTACCATCAGGAATCGGCGATTACAATTTTATGGTCACTTACATAAAATGGATAATAAAAGGCTCACAAAGAAAATTTTAAACTTAGCCTTATCAATGAAAAATCACAATAATTGGCTAAAGGAAATCAGTGCAAACCTAAATGAAATTGGCATTAATGAAGACACCGTTCAAAACAGAATACAATATTCAGAACCTTAATTCACAAACACAAATTTCCTGTAAAGCCCGCCCGACTAAATACAGGATGGACGGAAAAACGTAAAGAGGAGCACAGCGAGAGGATGAAGAAGATAAGAAGAAAAAAGTGCTAATAAGTTCAAACGTGCTCCTTAGTTGGGCATTACAAGTTAATGATAATAATAATAATAATAATAATAATAATAATAATAATAATAATAATAATAATAATAATAATAATAATAATAATAATAATAATAACCAGGGGATGACGGCAAGAGTACGATGACCTGCCGACATTTCACAAGCTCTTTCCAAGGAGATGTTTCCAGCACGCTCGTTTAAAACTTCCGAGGTCAGACAGTGAATGAAGAAATGCTGTTCAAATGTATTTTAGCGGGAATTGTTGATGGGACTATAGAATCTAGGACCTAAGATATGAACTATGGATCCATGTTTGTTTGCTCGTTAGTTTGTAACCCCACTCCAAATTTTCCTTTCTAGGTCAATGTTTCTTCCATACAGACAGAAGAAATCACAACTTTTATGCTGATAACTCGGACGCTCCGTTTGCTCAATCCTTTTGTTGACAAGATGTGAAAGACAAGGAATTGCCGAATGCTTTTTTTTCAGTGAATAACCGACAAAGATTGAATGAGTAAAGAAAGGAAGAAAAATCTAAGTGAATGGAGGAGAAACATTCATGCCTTCTCGCCAGGGCCGCCGGGTTTTAGAATTTGCTTTAGTTTAGGGCACTACTTTCATTTTGTCACGCCGGATTTCTGCATGTTTTTCACGCAGCTGGACGACAGGGCACGTGTTTACACTTGCGTATTTGCACGGCGTGATTTTATTTAGTGTGTTGTATATTGTAAGGTAGTAAAGCATCGCCATTGCTCTGCATATGGAAGGAATTCCATTAAATAAGAACATAGTTGTTGTGTTATGTGCTGCGTTGCTTGTACGTCGTCGTCAAAGAGAACATAGAATCCATGCTATAATTAGTGACAGGTCATCAAGTGGACAATTTGTGCTCCTACACAATAAACTAAAAGACAACGAAGAGAAATTTTTGAGTATTACAGAGTGTCTGTGAACTCCTTTGAAGTGCTTTCCTGTTTGTTGGGAAATGCTATCAGCGAAATAAACACAGCGTCTCCTTGAGCACAGCGCCCGTTACTGATAACCACGCATCTTCCTTTATGTCTCTGTTTTTGAATTTTTGGTCCTTTGTATCGTAAAGACACGGGCACTTTTACGAACACAGATGGACCACACACAATATTCTAACAAGAGCACAATTCCGCAGCGTCTTCCTCCCGCAAGTGTGACCAGGCACTGAATGGGAAAACACACAAACAAAATAAACCTCTAGACATGATACAATCTTTTGGGCTTATGCCGTGTCAAGAAAATAAAGTGAAATTCTTTAAGTTTTGCAGAGAACTGTGCTCTGCGTCATCAGAAGAAAATCTCTACTGTGCACGCTTTTGAAATTGAGACGTTATAATGGAAGTGGAAATTGTACGTTCATTCGTCACCAGATGGCTCCCCGAACGGTACTGGACACAGTAGGGTAAATAGAGACATGGCACATAAGTAACGGTATAGTACCGTAATAAATAAGTAAATATTACATTATGTACAATGGAGGGGACAGCAATGAGAAGAGAAAATACGAATATGGAGGAAAGGAGCTAGGTTAAGGTAAGGAAGATTCGATTAAAGGCGGCATACGAAGAAAAATCGAAGTTCCTGTCAGAAGATATAGAGTTAAGCAGGGTTGGAATGCGAATAAATATACTATCTTTAAAGAAGAGACTCACGGGAATACGGAATATGAAGGTGTGAATTTATCCTGGTTTTGCGACTTGAGACACGTAGGGTAAAGAAGGATGGAGGTTCAGAAGAACGAAATAAACCGTTAACAGCGTAATATAGGAATCTAAGGTCGGCTAAAACCCACATAGCTTGCAATACATACAACGTTAAGTATGTGTCCAAAAACATTGACATTATGTCTCAGAGGATTAAGACCATCCATTTGTGCTAGTTGTTAAGTACATTCTTCATTTAGCCTACTTGTTCCTGCATTTTTAATGCAGTAAATGTTTGGCACAATGAACTGCCCATGGCAGATAGTTAAAAATAAAGAACGGGATCATGCGACATTTTTTAATACAGTTTGCTTTGTGCTCTAACACGGCGATTGTTCAAGCGATCAATCGACAAATATAATGGACTAGGTCATTATAATACCGTTATTGTGGTTCTGCAATGAGTTTGACAGTCGTTAATGAAATAATTGGAATTTCCATTCTACCCTCGCAGACAAAGACCAAAATCAAATCCATAATATGAGCAAGGACAATGGTATTCAGGTCAGAGAATCGATTTTCCATTGTAATAACTCACGAGTAGTCATCCACAAAAGTATCGGTCTTGAGGACATTTGGGGGAATGTAAGAGGGTGAATGAAAAGAAATTGCCAAGTTACAAATTGGAACGCTTTGAAAAAAGAAGGGTAAAATGGAATGGAAGATGCATTAAGACGCGAAGTCGTATTAAAGGAATTGGTTGGAGGCATTTTAGAGGGAAGAGCAAAAGGACAAATTGGATTGTACTACAAGAGATATGATGACCAACACTCAACGTCGTAGCACCATAATGTAGTATGCTTTGGGAATAGGAAGTGGAAATATTCAAGGAATGAATCAATACCCAATAGTCCACCCTCCCGTAACGTATCAGTTAGCGCTATTAACTAACCGTCATCGAAGGCCTGGGTTCGATCCCCAGTACTAACAGAGGTTTAAGAATGGCCGGAGCACTGGTACGTGGCTAAAATGGTTCATGCAGCTCTCCTCTATGGGGGGTGTGTCTGAATAGAGCTGTACCACTTCGGGAGGAGGACACGAGTTTATTCAGCCCGCTAAGGTGTCGAGTCTTTACTGTCTGACACGGTGGTTAGCCGGTTCGAGTCCCGTTGGTGGACAAAAACTTTCACCGTGGGATTGCTGGTCGGCAGGGTAGGAGAGTTGATGGTATGCAATTTCTCCGTTAAATTTCAAACCTCTGCGCAGCATTCATACGGACCGAGGGAATATGACGCTGGTGATGGTAATTCGTCCGTCGGATGGAGACATTAAGCCTCGAGCAGACCTTCTGATGTTATTCGTCAAGAGTTGTCTATACGCCGACATTGGGTTTCAATCTCCCCCTGCATCATCATCATCATCATCATCATCATCATCATCATCTACTCACACCCAGACGTGCAGGCTGCCCATGTATGCCAATTAGAAAGACTTGCACCAGGCCTCTCCGGAGATCACAATCAATCAATCAATCAATCAATCAATCAATCAATCAATCAATCAATCAATCAATCAATCAATCAATCAATCAATCAATCAATCAATCAATCAATCAATCAATCAATCAATCAATCAATCAATCAATCAATCAATCAATCAATCAATCAATCAATCAATCAATCAATCAATCAATCAATCAATCAATCAATCAATCAATCAATCAATCAATCAATCAATCAATCAATCAATCAATCAATCAATCAATCAATCGCGTTGTACCAAACGACAAGGTCTTCGAATTGAAAACTTATATTTCAAGTTATCTTTTTTCCACAGCGAACGTTGTCCACCAGCGATGCGCACTAAAGGAACTCTCACTAAAGGTTCGGATTTACCGCGGGGTACGGAGCACGGTACGGAAAGCTAGCTGGCTGAGAATTACCAACTTCCTTATAGTTTAGTAACCCCATTTTATAAAATCTAAAAACTAGGTTGTTTAAACTGTACGGATGTGTAGAATGTTCATATAGTTTGAAATTCAAATGTAAACTAATAACGTCAAGAAAGTCATAACATTGCATGTACTTCATATTTCATTAATAATAAAGCACTGTTTAATCATTTCTTACATTAGATTAGTATATATTTCTTATATAGTAACACTTCCTCAACTTAGAGGTTGCCTAGAAGACAAAGTAGCCGGGCTGAGTGGCTCAGACGGTTGAGGCGCTGGCCTTCTGACTCCAACTTGGTAGGTTCGATCCTGGCTCAGTCCGGTGGTATTTGAAGGTGCTCAAATACGACAGCCTCGTGTCGGTAGATTTACTAGCACGTTAAAGAACTCCTGCGGGACCAAATTCCGGCACCTCGGCGTCTCCGAAAACCGTAAAAGTAGTTAGTGGGACGTTAAGCAAATAACATTATTATTAGAAGACAAAGTATACCCTACTTGATACCAGCTAATATTGTGTAATGGAGAAGATAAATTAAAGTATATTGAATTTTAAAGAAAATCATCATAGGTGGTTTCTTAAAATACTTACTGACTATTTTAAAGCAGAAAGTGCGATGCCGATAATTTAAAAAAAATTGGCAGGTGGAATGTCTTGCAGAACTCAACGAATTTTCGAGGTATCGTGCCGGTATTTCCGATTATCAAGCCTATGACATGGATCCTTTTTTAGATTGTATGCTTCCTCATAGAATGGAATTGTGGGCTCGTATATTCCAATCTTCTCACGATCAACATCGTAAAGTTGACTCGCGGAGGATTCGAAGCGAACAGTTGGATCAATTACACACTGCTGTGCAAAACTTAAGGACGAAAGTAACTTTCGCATGTTGTGTCTCTGCCAAGTCACTTGAACCATGCATAGGAAGAACTGCTACAGTATGGTACGGTAGTCAACTGAAAGGAATATGCGATGATACGAACAGAAGTGACACTTTTACACAAAGACAATGAATTACACGTAGGTCACTGCGATTCATGATGGTTCTCTGGACATCACGAAAGAAGGGGCATGGTTTTTGAAAGGGGGTATGATCATCACGGACAGCGATGCATGCTCTGCAACGTGTTTCCTTGCTGGCCACAAAACTGGTGAGGAGTTCTTGAGGTATGCTGTTCCATTCCTCCACCAGCGCGACTGACAACTGCTGAGTGGCCGTGCTGCAATATGTCTGCCCAACATGTCCCACACTTGCTCGATGGGATTTAAGTCGGGAGAACGGGCAGTCCACTCCATTCGCCGAATATCCTCTCGTTCCAAGAACTCCTTCACCTGCGCTGTTCGATGCTGTCGTGCATTGTCATTCTCTGTGGATCAGTGGTAGAGTGTCGGCCTCCGGATCGCAGAGGTAGTCGGATTTTTGAAGGCCGGAAAAATGTCCATTCGACACTCCATGTCGTACGATGTCGACATGTAAATGATCCCTGGTGACTCATTTGGTGTTTACCCGACAAAATCCATTAAATCTCAGCCATAGACGCCAAGACAGTTTTGGTTTACTCGATCTGCCATCTAGTGGGCCTAGAATAAAAAAGGAACGTCGAAATTGATGAGCGGACAGCCAGACGGCGTCAGATTGAAATGTCTGCACACGGTAGCTGAGGCCATACGATTATTATTATTATTATTATTGGCATCCATAAAAATTAAGTCAGGGCCGAATGCACGCTGAAAAAACGCACATGGGGAAGGAGTACACTGTCACAATAACGTTGACCGTTGAGTGTATCTTCTTCAAAGATTTGGAGATCGGTACGCCCATGCAACATCATGCTTCCCCACACAATAACAATTGGACCACCAAAATGATCATGTTTAACAATGTTCCTGGGTGCATTATGTGTTCCCACCTCTCGTCGCATCAGGGTACGTCTAGAATCACTACTCAGACTAAATCTGCTCTCATGTGAGAAGAGCACGCGACCCCTCTCCTCGTCGTTCCAGACGTGATGCTCTTGTTACCATCGCAAACGGTACCGCCGATGTGTGGGTGTCAGCGGAACACAACGTAACGGTCGTCGGGCAAACAGTGCCGCCGATGTGCGGTGTCAGCGGAACACAACGTAACGGTCGTCGGGCAAACAGTGCCGCCGATGTGCGGGTGTCAACGGAACACAACGTAACGGTCGTCGGGCAAACAGTGCCGCCGATGTGCGGGTGTCAACGGAACACAATGTAACGGTCGTCGGGCAAACAGTGCCGCCGATGTGCGGGTGTCAACGGAACACAACGTAACGGTCGTCGGGCGAACAGTGCCGCCGATGTGCGGTGTCAGCGGAACACAACGTAACGGTCGTCGGGCAAACAGTGCCGCCGATGTGCGGTGTCAGCGGAACTCAACGTAACGGTCGTCGGGCGAACAGTGCCGCCGATGTGCGGTGTCAGCGGAACACAACGTAACGGTCGTCGGGCAAACAGTGCCGCCGATGTGCGGGTGTCAACGGAACACAATGTAACGGTCGTCGGGCAAACAGTGCCGCCGATGTGCGGTGTCAGCGGAACACAACGTAACGGTCGTCGGGAAAACAGTGCCGCCGATGTGCGGCGTCAGAGGAACACAACGTAACGGTCGTCGGGAAAACAGTGCCGCCGATGTGCGGGTGTCAACGGAACACAATGTAACGGTCGTCGGGAAAACAGTGCCGCCGATGTGCGGGTGTCAACGGAACACAACGTAACGGTCGTCGGGAAAACAGTGCCGCCGATGTGCGGGTGTCAACGGAACACAACGTAACGGTCGTCGGGAAAACAGTGCCGCCGATGTGCGGTGTCAGCGGAACACAACGTAACAGTCGTCGGGCAAACAGTGCCGCCGATGTGCGGTGTCAGCGGAACACAACGTAACGGTCGTCGGGCAGACAGGCAACTCCCATGCAGTCGCCGTAACACTGTGGAGCGTGAGACTGGGTGTCATGCAGTCCTGTTAAATGTGGTTGCAATTGCACCCGCTGTTTGACGTGAGTCTTTTCTTGACTTGTTGTACAATGTAGCGGTCATCTGCTGCTGTAGTTGACCGAGGTCGACCCCTTCCTCTCCTTCGGGCAGCAGTGCCTGTGGTTCGGAATGATCTCCATGCACGAGAAACAATGCCGTGAACAATACGAAACTCCTGGGCTACACTCGCCATTCTTCATCCTCCTTCTAGTTTCCCGATGATTCTTCCCCGTGTGAAGTCATCTAAATATTGTATCCGGACCATGTTGAAGTGAACAACACCCCCACAGCGCACAGTAACAGCTCGCTGATTGACTCACACTGTCTTGTTCCGTTCCTTCAACTACCTCGTTTTGTAGGACCAGACCCATTTGACTCTATAGTCGCGTTGACCTCACGCCATGTTTCTATGCACGTGTCGGAAACTGGAAACAAATTACTGCACTTCATTTCCACCGAGTAGTTGATATGTTATGTTGCTTTATCTATCTCGTCCTTCCGTTTTGCACAGCGGTGAATACCCCACATTGTTGTCTTTTTAGGCAATTATATCCATCCTTCGAATGTTTCCATTCTCTGCCAAACCATGGATCTCCTCATGGATGGTGAATCCGGTTCTTCTGAGGGTTTGGGCGATGGTGGTTTGAACCATGCTTATCGCATGTTCCACGATTTGACATTTAATTATGTAAATAGCTTCCTTCAGTTTTGTGTGTCAGTCTAATGACGTCCAGTAGGGAGCAGCACACGCTATGTTTTTATCTGTGAGGTCGTTCGTTTTGCTGAGCGATAATTTTTACTCTGTGGAGTTCTTCTGCTGTTCTATGTGGGGCAGATACTAACAACGGCTGCCGCTATGTTTGGTGTGGCATTTTTATGCCTCAAATATTCATTTAATGTGTTCAAGCCTGGACCTTTCACGCTAACTGCTATTCGATTTTATCATTGATAATCACAGGTACGTGATATTTGGTTTGTATTTAAATTTGGTGACGATTTATTCCCGTATGTTACGGTCGATGGCATACATCCTTCCGCTCCGTCATCCGATGTGCTTTGAATGAATGTATTTGTGGTCTTGTTGTTATAATTGGAAAAGGGTCTCTGTGGTTATGATTTGGTGCACGGCGTGCTTTAATACTGCGTGATCCTCATGATGTGCCCCTTGTCTCGACCGCAGGAGACACCAATCCAGGTTGTACAAGGCGCAACATGCCAGTGATGTGAATAAAGTAATGTCCAATTCTGACCTTATGTGTAATTGCACGCCGCACGCAAACATTTGAGTACGTGAGGCCCACTGATAATGACCGTGGAGCCATAATTTATGGTTTGTATTTGACCACGAAATCTGAACGGCCGTTCGTGTTTTATTTTCCCGATACCCTCATTGTGTGTGCGTGAGTGTGGTATGCATGTGAGTTCGAATGTGTGGGAGAGGAAAGGTTGATATGCCGATTGACCTGTTGTATTTGTCTTTCAAATTCTGCGCCTTGTTTGGTTTTCAGCGCAGAGCTATATTTATTTATTATTCATGGCTGATGCTCAGCTTGAGTACCCGCCATGTTGGTTTCATATTTGCGCATGGGCGTACCTATTGTATTCTTTGGGTCTTGTCTTGGCTTTGATTGGTCCATGGAGGCTGTGCTCAGTCTCATCTGTCGTTATTCTTATCTGCCTTTTGTTCTCCGGCACGGCTTATTGTTATGCGAACGTTTCGCATTGTTAGTTGCCTGATGGGGTATATGGTGCAGTGCCTTGGATACTTGAATCTTGGTAAAACGGGCGACCTGGTTGAATAGTTTATGATGAAAGGAAGCTGCTGGTATTGTAATAGCGATGTGTCGAGGAGCAGTGAGCATTTTAAATTACGTATCAATATTTTTGAAGAGTATTAGTGAGTTTTCACGCCATGTTTCAACTATGTGAAAAAGAACAAGGTATGTCCATCGGTATTACGATAAATTTCCCTATTTATTTTGTGTGATTTTCTTTTCTTGGTTTAATTTTTTTCTCTCATATTTATTTAATAAATCCCCTGGTTTAAACCATTTCTTCTTTTATTTCAAATAGATGTAGTCTTGCCCTTGTTGCCTGATTACAAGGGGGGGGGGGGGTTCAGCTCAGGGTTATGTATGTGCCTTGCCCAGTCGACACGATCCGGGCCTCAAATATTGTTCCCCATGAATATTTCACTAAGGTATTGCCTGGATCGCTGATTTATGTAGTGACAGATGGGGAGGGTGTGGCTCAGGTTCTTATTTGATGATATCTAGCGATGTGCGGAGTTTCGCAGGCAGGAACCAAGGACTTATTGAAGTGTTTCTATCTCGTTCAGGCATTGCCTACAACAGTTACTGTCCATGGACCTACCGGGAACAGCACGAACTGCTGCTACATTCCCCGTCATCTTGAGGTCTTCTCTCCATTTGCTGTGTGAGAATCCTTCGTTGTGCCCGATCCATTTAATGGGAGCCGGATGTTCTTTAAAAAGGATAACTTCTGGCAAGTTTAGGGCCACTTAACTCTCTCTTCTATCTAACAAGATAATGAGATAGAGTAGTAATCCAAAATAAAAATTACTTAAAACTACTGTATTTACGTAATGGCATACGAGTACAGACAATGATAGTAATGAAGTGGTGGACGACGACGATGATGATAAAAATGAACCAATTATGGTTTAAAATTCCCGACCCTGCCGGGAATCGAATCCCCGAGACCTCTGTGACCAAAGGCCAGCACGCTAACCATTTAGCCTTTGAGCCGGACGACGATGGTGATAATAACCGCGAAGTAGTTAAAATCTACAAACGCATGTACTTTTGCAACTGAATTCTTATACTTATTAGTTACAAATGATCAAATAACTAATTGGAATCTCTACTTCTAACAGTTTACAGTTCACAAAATTCAGTTGTTATTAAGAATATATTGCAGGCTCTGTTTCCTGTCTCTATTTCATTCCTCACGCAAGACACCATTGAGGGAATCCTTTCAACACAGCACTTGATTCTGGTATCGTCAAGCAATACAAGGACCAAATACAGGACAGTGACTGATAAATCTCCATGATATTCGCAGCCGAAACGATTGGGACGTCGCGTCGTGCCAAGAAACCTGAAATCTCGTTTCAGATATTGGCAGACATTTATCTGAAATTACTGGCGACTCGCTTTCAATTGAATTCCTGAGGTAGCGGATAGGAATTTCTTTCCAGCAAGAAACTTTGCTCGTATTTTGGAAATGTTTGAGATACTGTTCCTCTAGATGACATTTTCTATCTTGCGTCTTAGATTTTCGCGGCCGGAGTGAAGCGCCAAAAAACAACAACAGAAAACTTTCTATGTTGTATATTATTGAATCTGGATTTGAATGTTTTACTTACACAGATCAGAAACATTTTCCATCACTCCGGGGTGTCATTAATTGTTGCTGTCTTTGCTTGTCCTATGCAGACTTGAAAGAGGACTCTTTGGATGTTCGTGAACATACTCACAACTGCCCAATCAACGGGAAGAACGCCACGATCAAATGGGAGGCAGTATTTCATTTGAAGTTCTAACGCTAGTGAGGAAGCATTAGAGGTGCGTTTTAAGCAGTGTAGGGAGCGTCTAGGATGGCACGATGTGTGAAGGTGCACGCATAATCGCATTATGTCAAGAATGATGGTAAAGAAGGGCAGTTGCTCAACCCGTGGTCCGTAATCAAATTGATATGGTTCGAACATGGGACTGATACAGGGAGACAGAAACTGTTGATAACTTGCCTTGCACAAGTCGTGCAACGGCTAAGACTGCGGTTACCTTCGAATTTAAGCACAGAGAAACCTTGAAAACAATGCCAACATACCAAATACTGATCAATGGGCAGCCACAGTTCACCGCGTTTCGGCTCAATCTGAAATCCAGGAGAAATTTTCTACATTCTACTGAGTTCCTTTTGGATTCACCTAAGTCATCAAGACTAACTTCCTGGAAATCCAGAAATCTTCATCTCAATGGATGGATCCATCTGAAACTCTTCTACGGGGTAATGAAGAGTCGTGGTCTACATGGAAGAGTCTGAACAGGTTGCGGTCTGGGGTCGGTCGATCTAAGATCAATATGAAGAAGTGGGGTCTATCTGATGAGTCAACCCTCTGTGCCTGCGGAGAACAACCATGGCACATCACCTCCATTGCAACTCATTTCCTCTCGTTTGCACTATGCAAGATTTAGTTAAGGCCACAGCAAATGGTCGAGACCTCGTCAAATTCTGGTCGGATATGATATGACATAATTGTTATTTTGAATGTACCTCTAGTGTGTTTTTATCAGTTATAATTGTTCTCATTATTAACTAATAATTTATACATGATGTAGTACTTCTGATACGAATAAATAAAGCTCAATTTGTGAGAAACAAGTTGCACGATGCAGAAATTCAACCTTGACGCCCATGGCGAGACACAGCTCTCAAAAGTAGACATCACGGGGAGCGGTACAGAAGAGCCCTACGTTATTACGAATTGTATCTTCAGAATTAGCATACATTCCTTTTCACTGGTGAATCTCGCATAACCTTTGTAACCGACGGTCGCTGGCAACATTTTTGGGAGCAATCTACTGTCCGGTACAGTAGCAAGTTGGTGTTGCTGTTATGTTTTGGGGTGGCATTATGCGGGGCCACCGTACACCACTCCTAGTCGTGCGGGGTAATGCCACTGCTGTACTATACAGAGACGACATTCTCTGTCACGGTCACGGAGCAGTATTTTGGACGACAATGCGCGCATTCATTGTACAGTTCTCATTAATTACTTCCTTCGTGATCACGGTATCGCTCGTCTAGAGCAGCCACCATGATTCCCGAACATGAACCTTATTGCACATGCCTGGGATAAATTATAGAAGGCCGTCACAACGCACCAACTACTCTGTGAGATCAATTCCAAATCCGCATTGAAGAGTGGGAAAATTTGAAACAAAATTACTTGATGAACAAGTGGGCATTATGCCAAGATGAATTCAGGCATGCATCAATGCACGGGGACCTGTAACCTGGTATTAAGTGTGTTGGTGCACGCTGTATTCAATTACTCATATTGAAAAAATGCTGTATTGCTGTAAAGGCTTTCATTTACTTTTTTGTTGTGTAATAAATAACGCTGGTATGGTACCTCTGTAGGTCCCTCTTTCGTTCTTTTTGTAAGGAGTCAGGAACTATTTGGTCCGAAGTGATGCAAAAAAAAGTTACTGCGTGTATGTAAAAGGAAAATTACTTCACTCGCTTGTTACACAAATACATACTACCCCTGTACTCTAATAAGAGAGGGGGCGGCGGAAATTTGTTTTACTTCCATTTTGACTCCTCATTTGATCATTTTTCTTCATATTAAATAGGCAACCGAATGGTTCTTTTGTGGAGGTAAGAGTTGGCATTATTGCCTTGGCAGAACAATGTCTTTGTTTTAGTAAAATAATATATTAGGCCAATATAGTTTCTCCTAGAAAATAAATAAGAGTTGTTGAGTCTTGAGTGAAGTCGAGAACGTTTTCTCGTGTAAATAGGAGTGCAAATAAATTACAGTAATGAAAGTGAAACAACTCTTCTCAATGTAATTAAAAGCAGCAAAATAAAATTCAATGATGTAATTCATGAAAGATTTTGGGCATTATACCTTCTTCATGAAATTCATTGAGCTTAAGCTAGATATCACTATACAGGAATTATCCGTCGGGACTTGAATTTAGCGCTCTCAGAAAGCCATCAATATGTCTTTCAACCTACAAATCACTGGCATCCACAATCTATAGTAGAAAGTGCTCTCGCAGTACGCTGTGTTTGTAATGGGTGGGTGTGGTGCGCATGTAAAATCAATGCAAAATAAGTTATATTTTCTGTTTATTTACATGATATTACGCGCTCAATGGTGGATACATTTCAGTCTTCGACTTAAAAAGAGAAGAAAATAAGTCTGACAAATATCATTGCGTGTAGGACATAAGGTTATAGTTATCCATTTTCAGTTGACGTATTAATGCAAAGTTATATACAGAAATGAATAGGAAAATAGTGACAGAACCAATGATTGCGGGAATGTCGAACAAACGGTTCCTCACCGTTTGTTGGAATGTTCATTACATGATGGCAAGAGGCGCAACTTGGTAGCTCATTTGAACTACTGTAAATTTAACTTCTCTCCACCACTTAGAGATGTCTTTTATACATTGTGTTGTTCTTCTGCTTTTATGAATTACTTGGGCCAACAATTTAAAGAGCTATAAGATCTGAGAATTTTATGTAATGGTTTAGTATGATTTGTGAATCTATAACCCTAACGTAATTCTTAAGTAATAGGGTTACATATAGGGGATGTTAAATAATAATAATAATAATAATAATAATAATAATAATAATAATAATAATAATAATAATAATAATAATAATAATAATAATAATAATAAGTAAATTCTTGAAGTAATCTGCCAGAATGCTGCAATTTTCTTCATTTGACGTCGCCAGTGTGCCGTCCTTTCGCTCAAAGCATAGAGATGGTGGTTTATAGCCAGTGAGTTTGCGTTTGAAGGCTCTGTAGTACTCTCTGATTTCATTCTTCCTAAAGTTTTGTTCTATCTTTTCAATGAGAGATTTTTCGTATTTACGTTTCTCAGTTTTGAACACCCTGGCTGCTTGGGCACGTTGGGTTTTGTAGGTTTCCCAATCATTTTCTGATTTCGTAGAGTAGTACTGTTTCCACGCATTGAGTCTATCTTGGAGGACTGATTCGCAGGTACCATTCCGCCAGGCATGCTTTTTGCTTCTCTTGATTTCTGCAACATCTTTGGCGGCCTCAACAAGGAGACTTTTGGCGTTGTTAAAGTCACAGTCATTTGGTCTAGCCTTCTTCTGGAACTCCTCGATCCTTTGCCGAAGTTTATCATTGTCGAAGCGTGTGATCTGTTTGGTTGTCTTCCTTGTGGTTGCGGGAATTGGTTTGAATTTGATAAGAGACATATAATGATCTGAGGCCACATTGATGCCTTTCTTTACCTTGACATTCATAATCTCAGGGCTGTTTCTCCTGGAGATTGCAACATGATCAATTTGGAACTCTCCGAGAGCTTGGACGGGAGAACACCAAGTCATTTGCTTTCTGGGTAGATGGCGAAAGTGGGTCGACATGACCCGCAGGTTGTGATTTTCGCAAATGGACACCAGTCTTTTGCCGTTGGGATTGGTTCTTTTGTGAGCAGGGTAATTTCCTATAACTTTCTTGTACTTCTGTTCACGACCTAGTTGGGCATTGAAGTCACCCAAGAGAAGCTTGACATGGTGTTTGGGGATTTTGTTTAATTTTTCATCCAGTAGGTCCCAGAAATTATCAACTTCGTCTGGATCAGACTTGTTCTTATCGTTTGTAGGAGCATGTGCGTTAACTAGGGCGTAGGTTTTGTTCGCGCATTTAATTGTGAGTATAGACAATCTGTCATTCACAGGTTCGAAATTTGCAACCGATTTAATTGCTCTAAACCGCAAAGCGTCATTGAGACCAAGGAACCCTTACTCAGGTACCCAGATTCCAGACCACCCGACAGAGATGAAATCAAGCGCCACATTGCCCGTCTCAAAAATAACAAAGCGCCGGGGGAAGACTCAGTAGTAGCAGAACTATGGAAATATGCCCCAGAGGAATCACTTGATATCTTGTAAAAGCAAATAGAAGAAATTTGGAACAAGGAGACCCTACCCGAAGATTGGAAAATAGCTTTGATCCATCCATTACACAAAAAAGGCAGCATGAAGAACATCAACAACTACAGAGGAATATCTTTGCTACCCGTGACTTACAAAATTCTATCACTTGCCATCCTGGAGCGTTTGGAAGCACAAGTCGAACATGAAATAGGTGAATACTAAGGAGGGTTCAGAAAAGGTCGCTCAACAGCTGAACAGATCCAAAATCTCAAAACGTTCATCAGATATTGTACACTAAGGTCCAAGCAGTATGAGTCTGTCTTTGTGGACTTTAAGAAAGCGTACGACTCCATTGACCGGGAAGTCCTGCTAAACATCTTAAATGAATTTGGAGTTGATTTGAAACTGCTGGCATTAATTAGAGCCACCCTGACCGATACAAAATCCAAGGTGAAGTTCCACGGATGTCTCTCGCATTCCTTTGACATCAAAACAGGAGTCCGACAAGGTGATGGGCTATCCCCGATACTCTTCAACTGTGTTCTTGAAAAGATCATCAGAACCTGGCGGATGGGATTACAGGAAACCAACTACAGTCCATTGAGAATAGGAACCAAATCCAAGGGGATCGCAACAGACTGCTTAGCATTTGCCGATGATATTGCTGTTCTCTCAAACGACATAGAAACCGCTAGAGCTCAAGTTGAAATTTTAAAGGAAATTGCCGAACAAACTGGTTTGCAGATATCGTTTGAGAAAACAGAAGTAATGACTAACATCAAAGAGGCTCCACCAAAACTCCATACGAAATACGGAGACATAACCCGAGTAGACAAATTCAAATACCTGGGTGAGATCATAATGAAAAATGGTCTGGACAAGGGAGCACTTCAGGAGCGAGTACGCAAACTGGAAATATCCTACCAAACAATCTACAACAAAAAATGCCTTTCCCAAAACACCAAGATACGTCACTATGAAACAGTTCTGAAGCCAGTAGTTCTATATGCAGCCGAAACCCTGTCTCTAAATGCCAACAAAGGACTCCTTGAAGAACTGGAGAAAAAAGAACGCAAAATTGTGAGAGGAATTTTGGGATCAAAGTACAGAAATGGAATCCATCAAAAGAGATCCAACAAGGAAGTCTACAGCAAAATAGAGAAAATTACCGACACAATAAGAAAAAGACGGGCACGATTTTACGGTCATCTGAAAAGAATGGACGGACGAAAGTTAACTAAAGAAATCTTTCACTTTTTTGATTCAAACCCCAAAACCACAATTCCCTGGTTTAGAAATACCAAAGAAGACCTGAAAATGCTACATACCTCAGCTGAAGACGCCCTTAACAGAGATCTCTTCCGCAAGAAAATATTGACGAACGGGCTAAACCGAGACGAGCAACCGAAGAGAAGACACGGTGCCCCTTGGACAGAGGAGCGTAAGCAGTCCCACTCACAAAGAATGAGGGAAATTTGGGCTCTAAAGAAGGCCAAGTTCAGTGTCAAATGCAAAAAGACTTAACGTGGTCCTTGATGGCCCTAACGAATTATATATAATAATAATAATAATAATAATAATAATAATAATAATAATAATAATAATAATAATAATAATAATAATAATGCCTCGTGTACAGTGTGCAGGCGTTTAAATTTGAAACCATCTGGCTGCCTGTTCGTCAATTTCGATGTTCCGTTTTATTCTACCAGATGGCAGAGTAGCATGGACCTCTCATGGACTGGGATGGCAAACTTTTACCGAGTAGCGTGTCAGTTGAGGTCTTGTATATTACTTTTTACTGTCTAGTGTGCCGTCTGTTAATTTCCTTTAGAATCATCATGAAACTGCTCATTTCACTTCATTTATATAAATATTTTGCTATTTGTTTTACGTCGCATCGACACAGATAGGTTTTATGGCGACGGCAGGACAGGAAAGGCCTAGGAATGGGAAGGTAGCGGCCGTGGCCTTAATTAAGGTACAGCCCCAGCATTTGCCTGGTGTGAAAATTGGAAACCACGGAAAACCATTTTCAGGGCTGCCGACAGTGGGATTCGAACCCACTATCTCCCGGATGCGAGCTCACAGCTGCATTTAGATATTACCTTGCATTACATTTAAATCCATTCGAAGGAATGTTTTGCGATTTTATTTTGCAAACATCACTAATAATTACATTTCAACACAGGTAAATTTTAGGAAGAAGGTATATTTTTGCTTTCACTTAATAAAATTTGTAAAAAAATGCACATAGAATTAATTGTGATATATTTCTTTATTAAAGCGTAATGTTAAAATATACTATGTTGCTAGATTTTCCACCTATTCGTTACATGTTGAAAGCATTAACAATGTTAGTATGTTGTCTGACGTACCGCAGATGTTGAGGAGGTGACACGCGTGTCTTAGGTTCTCCATCCCCGCTCTTGGACGACTCACGGTTGAGTTTTAATGAATTTTATCGGGTAAACAACAAATATGTCACCAGAGTTCCTTTACATGCCAGCAGATAGTAGTGATTAATGTTCTAAGAGGATGTACAATTGCGCAATCATCCTGTAGTTAAACTAATGAGAGAGGAAAAAGAGGTTCCAGTCTTTCGATAAATGAAGATATCGACAAAATAAGGCAAGGGTCACGAAGGGCATGGCAATGAAAGACTACCTAGGCCTCGTAAATCTAGTCATTCGGGATTGGAGAAGAACAAGTGTTTACCAAGGGGTCGGATAGAAAATGGGAGAGTGAGGAGACTGACGCAAGTCATGCCAGATTTAGGTCTCTTTTTCAGTCATTTCATACGTCAGGCAGGGGATACCGTAGATGGATTCTACCACCCCCATGCATTGATAACGTACGCCTTGACGTGTCGAACTGCCTATCTTCGGCTCTTCAAAAGTCCGACTACCTCTGCCGGGGTTGAACCTGCTGTCTGGAAATCATGAGGCAGACACACTCTACCACTGATTCGCGCAAGAAGAACGGGTAATAAAATGTCTTCTCTATTCAAGCATTTTTGATTCCGTCAGCAGAAATTTATACTGTGGTAAACAGACGAAGACTTAACCAAGAGAGCAATACAGAGCACTTGAGAATGAAAGAGCTCTTGAACGATCGCGGCGGAGAAGGTACTGGCCCCGAGTGCTGTTAGTGTTAAGACGCAGTAGACATCGTGCATATACAACCCGCAGAACAAAGGCTGTGAAAAGTAATATATTTTATGCTCGACGATGCCGAAATATAAATATTATATGCCAGAAAACTGAATCTTAATTAGGCTTATTATAGTTCAAGTTTCATTATGATACAGGTTCTCCACCAATAAGAGTTCAGATCTTCATTATGATACAACTGCTTGACCAGTTAGATAAGGATAGCATCGCATCTGCGCTTAACGCACTAGCTTCGCAATTGTTTCCAAAATCAAACATGTCGGACACACATATTAACATCAATGCACCTTCTACTTCCAATATTCCACAACCACACGGCACATTCCCGCAAATTCACTTCACCAACTGTACAATGAACAATTTGTATTTGAAATAAAGCTAGGTTACGATGACCTTCTATCAAAGCTTTGAAAACATATGACATTGTCAAGGTCTCTGATCCACTCACAAAAAATCAATAACACAGCGCATGCGCTGTGCGCTGTGCTCAGTAAACTCAACCATCACGCAGCGTTCATTTTACCCTCACACACGATAGCGGCTTCCCTCGCTGACTCATGGCGAGCCTCCTCCCCCATGGCACAACAGCCCTTGAAGGGGCTTGGCCTACCAAGTGACCGCTGCTCAGCCGGAAAGCCTGCAGATTACGAGGTGCCGTGTGGTCAGCACGACTAATCCTCTCGGCCGTTATTCTTGGCTTTCAAGATCGGGGCCGCCATCTCACCGTCAGATAGCTCCTCAATTCTAATCACGTAGGCTGAGTGGACCTCGAACCAG
The DNA here is from genome assembly GCF_040414725.1 of Anabrus simplex. Taxonomy (NCBI): domain Eukaryota; kingdom Metazoa; phylum Arthropoda; class Insecta; order Orthoptera; family Tettigoniidae; genus Anabrus; species Anabrus simplex. Next base: position 119,573,732 of record NC_090273.1, on the reverse strand, counting down.
CCGGGAATCGAACCCGGGGCCTCCGGGTAAGAGGCAGGCACGCTACCCCAACACCACGGGGCCGGCCATGGCGAGCTTCAGTCCACAGAAATACACAAACACACAGTAGTCTTCCGTTCCGTCGTCTCCAGCTCACCTACTCATTGGTCTCTCCGACACCACAACAACAACTCCTCGTTCAGACCTGGGCGGGACACTAGCGACAGTCAGCACCTCAGTCCAGCCATCGAACCCCAACACACTGAGTTTCACACTGATCCCGAGTCCAGCACTAACTCTGACTCCACCATGGAGCCTAACTCTGACCGACTGTCCGCGGCTAGCCTCCCTTTTTATAGCACGGGTGATGGGAATCAGAGCATTCACGAGGTACCTAGAGGCGGAGCATTCCCGTTGAATCTCACAGACACCCACAGGTAAGCCGGCTGACGAGAACAATACACAGAAAGGCCAGCCTCACCACACAAGCCGGATGTGAGATCCGCGGTCGTTTGAGTCGCTAGCCCTTTCCTGGAAGTACCGAAAGGGGCTACCACGGGGCTGGCACGTAACAATATAATACAGCACTGCAGGCAGGTAGATAGACTTCTATTCTTTGCCCACTTCGTCTGGTTGGAGTGCGTTTCATATCATTCTGTGGTGTCTTCCCTTTAATGGCGACCATGCCTATCATTCTCGCACTCCCATTTACTTCGATGCCATAGACTTCCTCATGCACTTGAAACCCTTTGTCACGGAGCGTCTCTCCTATGGACGACCTGATGTTGTAATGTCTGGTGTTTCGAAGAGCTTCACCGAAGGCACAGGAATCCAAGGCGTGGGGTGAAGTTTCAGTCTCACTGCGTCTTCTGCAGCGGTTACCATCAAGGGACCTTTTCGTCACAGTTCTTACAGGTGCTACTGTACACACTGTAGAAATACAGAATCAAACAACAGGCTAATTCTGAACCAAAGTGCAGCTGTAATTATGAGGAAAACATAGTCAGTTTCTACATCCCACCTTATATTTCAACTTAACTTACTTTTTTTCTACCAATGCTACCAGTATTACCACCAAATATAGCCTACCATTTACTCCCTCACTTCCGTATTCCACCAGAACAGCCAAATCGGTAGAAATCAGGACAAACATAAATGGGACTGAAACTTTGTTCTAGTCTGTGGCAATAGACTGGTTCAAAATTACTGCATTCTCAATAATAGCAGCAGGTATATTGCAAGCAGTAAACCAAACTGCGCAATTCTACATGTATTTATTGCCCTAGCCCATGAATATTGCTATTTGTGTTAACTGCAGTATTAAATTCATTTGTTATTAGGTTAGTTTAGATTAAATTATTCATTAAATTAGTAGTAGCCGTTTGATATTAGAATATATAACTATGTATTAAACTATAATTAGTATGGACATTCCTGTAATTTACCATACAAATTGAAATGCATTTAAAAACTCTCTCTGTGCATATTTACTGGATGATTGACGTGATCCGAGAATTGAAGCTAAGTGTTTTCTTATTACATCGTACACCCATCTGACAGATTGGACGGATCGGGTCGGATTTGTTCGCAAATAACGATAAGATATAAATGCAGAGTCATCAACAGAATCTGTTAAACGACTGCAAGGTATATTCAGGACACGCGAATTTGAATCTTGGTGTATACATCTATAGAAAGGAAGAGGTGTTGAGTTATTTGCCCAAGTTTCTCCCGCTAATTCTCGGTTACCAGAAGGGATCGTTTAACTTGTTCGGAATAGAGGGAGATGTTGAAGATGACAGCGATGATTGCACCAGTGCGTACTCTGCCGGGACGTTCTAACAGCACAGGACACTGAAGACACTTTAGAGCAGGCCTCTCATGGTGCATACACCAGTGCATTGCGCAGTGCAAGGTGCAGAAGACGACTTCGCTCTGTTGGCCGGAGTGCAGACCCCCACTCCTCGATTTGGAGCAATAGCGCTGCCTTTCTCTCTTTCCCCACGCCTGTCTCGCTCGCTCCGCTTGCTTCCCTCTTCCTCGCTTACTCCGTAGCGCTCCAAATCCAAGCCGAGTTGATCCGAGCTTAGCCGAGTCGCCCCGAGACGACGCGCTGGTCCGAGCCGACCTGAGTGGGACCGATGCTCTGTGCAGAGAACCTCTGCGCCTCAGTTTGCACGCGTGAGATTTTGGGCGTTTGAGAGGCCCTGCTTTAGAGAGTATGAAACATGTGCTGGGAAATTTCCCTCAAGAAGAACTGCTTAGAATCAAACGGCGTAATATAATCAGAAACACGATTGTGAATGCTCTTCGTCTTAATACTCTGGAAGTGTACGGGAAAGTCCACTGTGTCGCCAATGGGGGCAGCACTCGCAGGATTGATACAATAGCGATCGATGGATGGACGAATGAAGCAGAAATTATTGATCCAACCATACGCTTTGAATCTTCAGGCTCTCAGTCGACTGACGTGGACTGTGAGAAAAAAGCATATTCATCAACCAACCATCCTTTTCTTCCTTGAATCTTATGACTTTCGGAATATTACTGTCACTGGACTCTTCTTTGGCGCGAGTGGAACTATTCCAAAATCTGTCGTGACACGGCGACAGAAATATCAACTATTAAGAAATCTGCAGGATGAGATAGTCGTCTCAATAATCAAATACCCCGTCTGGATTCTTCGATATCGTTTACATGGAGCTCATAGCATTTGAAATATAACCTGCATTATTTCTTAAGATTAGCCATTTATTTTTTCAAAAATCATAACCTTTTCTCAAAACTTTTACTGTGTAGGCTACGATTCTGTGTCATTTGGCAAACCTGGAATGTCCCGGATCAAATTCAATAAATAAAAATAAGATAAGTTAATGAAGTAATAACAATATCAGAACAACCGCTCACAAGAATTCCCCACCTTGCAGTTCAGAAAAGTAATTCTTTAGACTTCATGTGTACCTTTAGACCTTTTTCTACAACAATTCACCATCACCGTGAAAATTCTCTAAATAACTTGTAATGCTAATTTGAACCATAAAATGTACTTCAAATCTTCTACATTAAGCCCTATCCCATAAATGTCATTATAAGTGTTAGAACGATAAAAATGTTTAGATATAAAATTACGTATTTTTATTTTTATTTTACTCTTTCTCGTAAAGATTAAAATTAGATATTAAATATTGTTTCTTTCTCGTTGTAGATGAATAGTTCCTAGTTTAGATACGAAATTATGTGTTGTTCTACTTGTTTCTTGTAAGGATTATTTATGAAAAGTTGTTTCTTCCTCATTGTAAATATAATATTAGAATAATTTAGATATTAAGTTATTCGACTAATTTCGAACATTGAAAAATAAACACATGTAAACAATGACCCCTGTAATTGGGATTAGAAATCCTGTAGTGCGCAGTAAATAAATAAATAAATAAATAAATAAATAAATAAATAAATAAATAAATAAATAAATAAATAAATAAATAAATAAATAAATAAAACCCCTCATAATCTCGGAAAGAACAGATTAGGGAATATGTAATATTTTGTTTCGCTGTTTTAACAAAAACTTTATGCCATATAGCATAGTTGATATACATGTAGTAGAAAGACAACAATGAATAAAGCGTGAAGAAATTAGAGTTACGGTGGTAACAACAATTTAACACGTAAGTGATTAGGAATTGAACAGAGAAAGGATGGCATGGAGGGAGTATTAAAAGCAATACTGTAAATAAATCAGACTTCTCGGATATGCTATAGAGGTGTAGGACGAAAAGGTCAGCACAGAAGTCATCATTAGTCAACTTCTAGCTTAACAGTTAGGCTAATTTTCTTTTTACCATCATATCATGTACACAAAGACGGGGCATGGATAGAAACGTATAAACATATCTGCATGAAATAGGTCCGAGGGCATGACGGAGTAGAAGGAAATGAGAGAGTTGATGAACTTGCCAAAGCAGTCACTACTTCTTCTGACGCTTTGCTAGTGGTTTTACGTCGCACCGACACAGATAGGTCCTATGGCGACGATGGGATAGGAAAAGCCTAGGAGTTGGAAGTAAGCGGCCGTGGCCTTAATTAAGGTACAGCCCCAGCATTTTCCTGGTGTGAAAATGGAAAACCACAGAAAACCATCTTCAGGGCTGCCGACAGTGGGATTCAAACCCACTATCTCTCGGATGCAAGCTCAGAGCCGCGCGGCCAACTGCCTGGTCTGACGCTTTGTTGATATATGAAAAGTGCCCTGTGTATATTGTAAGAAAAGGAACTGAGAGAGTACACATAAGATATGTGGAACAACCAATGGATCACCAGCATAAACGGCCGGCTAACAAGGGACTTGTTCTTTCGAACTATTCAGCACAGACTACAAAGTAGATTATTGCAACATGAACATATTATAACTCAGTTTCTGACAGGACATGAAAAGTTTGCTTCGTATTTCGAGAGGTTTAAAATCAATATTCAAAAGCCCTACAGCTGTACCTGTGAAATGCCACTCACTGTTCCTCATCTTTTATTTGAGTGTCCAATTTAAACATGTGCTATATTGAATACCAAGCAGCTCCTACTATGGTATTTCAGATAAGATGCTATTATAAAATGTTTGTTAAATTTCTCCACCTCATTTATAAATAATCTCCATTTTAAATGTAATTTTCTTGTATTAACTGTCTATAGCCCTAATATACTACTGGTAAAATAGGGTTTGTAACTGGATATTCAATAATAAATAATAATAGGATAAACATAACAACAGACGAGTGTGGAAAGAGGAAGCAGCAGAAGGAGGAGAGGAGGATACAAATGAAAATACAAAATGAATGGGACAGTTGTCCTTCCAAATTCATTTTCTTCCTACTCTGTCGTCTTCAAATAGATCTCTCCTCATCACTCCCAAATATTCAGCATCCATCTCTTCTCAGCCCCAACGAGCTCGTTTCTGATTCCCAGAGGGAGGGCTTTAAAACTCATTGAGAAGACATTTCAATAGCACTTCAATCTTGGAGTGGAAAATATAGGCGCAGGTGAGAGCTGAACAACAACTGGTAAAGGAAAGTGGCAAAGATAAATACAACAAATAGGCCTATAGAAGGTAAATGATTAACTACGCAGGACCAACACAGAAGGAGGAAATGTGCACAGCAGACATTATAAATAATGCAACGAAACAAAGATATGCTTCTCCTTTAATTTGTTCCTATCCATACTTTCACTTTCTATATATGATCTGATTTGTCACTTGCCTCCATCATATTACTGCCTACTGTCCGTACTCCTAGCACCTCTCAAAGCACTCGAACGTATGATCAATACACAAGTCGCTGAATACCCGACCCAAATTTCCTTCCTTCACCCTAATAAATCCGAATTTAAAAAAGGATATAGTGCCACGACATCATTACTGTGAGTTACAGACCATATCAGACATGCAATTGACCAGCGACACTTCTAGAACCAAGCAATGCCTATGACACCGTTAGCTCTGTGTTACCAATGCACAAATCCGTAGTCTTAACTTTAATGTGAGATATCTTAAGTTTTTTTTTATAGCTCCTATCTCACTGACATCCGGCAACGAGTATCAGTGGGAACAATGTACTCAGGATGGTATAACAACTCCATAGGAGTTCCACAGGTGTCAGTTCTGTGCCCACTTGTATTTGTTATTAGTGTGAACGATATAGCAAATATATGAAAGTATAGTAAGTACCACGTCTATCCCGATGATCATATACATGCAGACATTGACAGAGTAAATTTTGACTTACAACGACTCAGTGACTATGCCGATAAGGGCGGTTTGTTAATAAATCCTAACAAAACCCACACTATAATATTTTTTACTACAGGTAACCTTCAATCATTAAAAAGTAGACATGAATCCCCAGTTATGTTAAATAATACTGTGGTGCCCTATTGCACGTAGAATATAATGACTGAGACACTAAATTGTACTGAACAAGTCACAAATAGATACCGTAAAAATCAGAAATCTCTTTCGTCGCTACTCTGTCATATTTCCAAAATATCTTAAAACATGATTGGCACAATCTCTAATCTTACCTGTTCTAGGCTACTGCGGCACTGTAATTGAATACCTTCCCGGAATAAGGATGTAACCAATGTTTGAAAAGTGAGATGTGGTGCCATCTTATGTCTTACGTTTGAACTTCAAGCTGGTTCACAGTCAGCAGAACTTCGTCTTCCATAGTGTAAGCATCAGTCAAGATAGTGCTTGCGTTGGTTCATCACCATGTGTATTAGATAATGTAAAACAAGGCCGTAGACGAAATCACATATATATTTTGAAATATTTTCTTGTTATTTTTATTGTTTTTATTACACTAGTATTATTTACTATCATTTTTGTTCCAAGCGCATGTACAGGATTTCTCTTCTGTTATATACAAACGTAAGACATAGAGTACTTGCAGATTATTTTCCATTACATCACTTCCAATTCATTCATTCCTTTTAAACCCTTAAGTTATAACAATAACATATTGTTTCATATTGTTTGTAATAGCTCCAATCATTTGTAGGCGTACACTTGCATATGAAATTACTTCAAGTAGTGTATTCCATGAAATAAACCCCCCAAAATTAATTTTACTCTCTCCTGAAAAATTACTGATGTTTGGTTAAATCCTTATTTCGGGGAGGTCTTCATTTACGGACATATCTCAAGATAGTAATAAAACGATCAAACGGAGTTTGAAAACCTGTATATTTGTATTTATGCTGCGATATGATTATCATATTTCACACTAGCTGATGTACCCGTGCTTCGCTACGGGATTCTCAGAAAGACTGACTTTGTGGTTTTCCTAACTGAAATCAACATAGGTCATTACAAAAACGTAAGTATGAATGCAACGATTAAAAGCAATGCTATCATATAAAATACTCGATCAAATGGAAAGCCGCACGTTTTATCACTTTTAACGAACAGTGTTGCGGTTAAATTGCGGTGCCCATCTAATAGTCCAAAGTTCCGGAGCTGGGATGACCAGGCCGCAGATTGCCATGAACACTCATCTGCCATTATTCCGCTAAATATGCACACTGTTCATTCCAATCAGTGTCTCAGAGTAGGGATTGAATAGCCCGAATGCTATGATGAACCAGTGTGTTACGTACCAGTAGTATCAGAAAATTTATAAACCAGGGGAATGGCATGCTAAAGAAGAAAGTTATCTAACTCCCAAGCTGCTTCCCATCAATATTCAGGCAGGCTGTTACACTCTGTACGACTGGGTGAGTTGACCGTGTGGTTAGCGGTGCGCAGCTGTGAGCTTGCATCCGAGAGATAGTGGATTCGAACCCCATTGTCGTCAGCGCTGAAGATGGTATTCCGTGGTTTCCCACTTTCACACCAGTCAAATGCTGGGCCTGTTCCTTAATTAAGGCGTAAGGCACTCCTAGCCCTTTCCTATCCCATCGTCGCTATAAAACCTATCTATGTCGGTGCGACGTAAATGAAATAAAAATACTCTGTACGCAGCAGTAATCCTATCTACCGGAGATGAGGGGCAACAGAAGACACAATGCAAATCACGACAAACAATGGTCAATGTAATGTTATTGTTGATCAATGTTATGAGCTTTCTATATTGTAGGCCTTCACATTTAGTTTTCTTTCGACTCTGTGATTTGTTAAAATATTTTATACTATAAACTGTAGTTACTTATTCTTCGACTTTACATACCGATTTTCATTAAATACTGTTTACCCATTTTCTCGTTACTCGGCGCTGATACGGACTTAGCAACAAAAATCCAAATTCATGAATATCTTTGTGATCATAGCCAGTACGGTAACAATGTATAGGACATTAATAATAGGAAATTTAATACTATATAACCTTAGTTATGTAGCATTCATCGATTACACCTCTAAAAAGAAATATTTGAGAATAACATTTTAGAACTTCCCCTAAACTACCATTTCACTCAGCGTGAATAAAATAATTTACAGCCTAGACTATAGCAACTTATTTCCTGACTTTGCATACCGATTTTCATCAAGATAGGACTACTAATAACAACAATATTTGAGAATTAAATTTTAGGCCTTCCCCTAAACTACCATTTTTCTCAGCGTGAATACAATCATTGATAGCCTAGATTGTAGCAACTTATTCCCCAACTTTGCATACCCATTTTCTTTAAAATACGACCACTAATAACATAAATAGTTGAGAATTTAATTTTAGGCCTTCCCCAAACTACCATTTTACTCAGCGTGAGTAAGATGATTCATAGCCTATATTGAAGAGGCTCATCCTCCGACTTCACGTACCGATTTTCATTAGACCACTAATAAGATAAATAGTTGAGAATTCAATTTTAGGCCTTCCCCATAACTACCATTTCACTCAGCGTGAGTAAAATGATTTATACCCTAGATTGTAGAGGCTCATCCCCCGACTTCACATACCGATTTTCATTAAATTCTCTTCAACCGTTTTCTCGTGATGCGTGTATAGACAGACAGACAGACAGACAGACAGACAGACAGACAGACAGACAGACAGACAGACAGACAGACAGACAGACAGACAGACAGACAGACAGACAGAAATTACGGAAAAGTAAAAACTGCATTTTCTTGTTACTATTGACATGACCAATACAGAAATACCATTATTTTCAAATTCTGAGCAATGTGCAGACAAAACTCTTATTATATATATATATATATATATATATATAGATTATTACGTGGATTTTTCATGGCTTGGTGTGCACGAGCAGTGTTGCCAGGTCTCCCAAAATTTTAGGATATCTCCCGACTTTTTCGCAACATACCAGAAAACCCGTAAAAACCAAAAATCTTCCCAAAATTTTTTCTAATCCAAAGTTAAGGAAAATGAATGATATGATTAATGGTACATAATATATTTATGTCGAAAAACTCTTTCCTCGTCTCACTGCGTTACGTTTTATCGATAACGTCACTCGTTACGTACTTCCCCGAATTTATTTTAGGCTAGAATTACGTAATCTCTTCCTCTTATTGAACTCAAAACTCACGCTTGACTGCATCATTAGAAGGGAAATCCCCGACCCGCATACAGAATCTAAAATCTGCATCCTGCTACGACTTCAAAATTGGTACTTAAATTCCACGCCTGATAAATAACTACATCTACAGGAAAAGTGTGGAGAAAGAGAAGAAGAAGAAGAAGAAGAAGAGTGGCCAGAGAGTATGCGTGAGTGAAATTGCTTAGTTTTCTCACAACTTCACATGACTATTGCATTCATTAATTTAGTTACATTATAACATTCCCGTGCTCGAGAAACTACCGAAATTCTCATTAAAACTCCCGAAATTTGTACGTACAATTTACCGATTTTTTTATTTGTAGACCTGGCAACACTGTGAACGAACGTTGCAGTCCACACGTTGCCGCTCCTGCACGGAGTTTTAAATTCAAGTGTACCGAATTACCTTTCTACAAAGTTTAATTACCTCTCCTCGTATCATAATCATGATACACGATCTGGCTCTTCTCTCAATCTCTCAATCACTCCAGGGCTTACAACAGCTCCTACCGGGCGAGTTGGCCGTGCGCGTAAAGACGCGCGGCTGTGAGCTTGCATCCGGGAGATAGTAGGTTCGAATCCCACTATCGGCAGCCCTGAAGATGGTTTTCCGTGGTTTCCCATTTTCACACCAGGAAAATGCTGGGGCTGTACCTTAATTAAGGCCACGGCCGCTTCCTTCCAACTCCTAGGCCTTTTCTATCCCATCGTCGCCATAAGACCCATCTGTGTCGGTGCGACGTAAAGCCCCTAGCAAAAAAAAAAGAAAAAAAGAAAAAAGAAAACAACAGCTCCTTCGTTGTCACTGCCGCCAGGATGTGGAATACCCTCCCCGCCACCGTTAGTTATTTCAAATTGTGAATTTTGGAGAGCTCTATCAAACTAAAAATGAAATTTCGAAAATAACTTCCGGCCTAGATGCACTTCCGGAAAACAGCCTAAAATCGCTTGCTCCTTTACTCGTTTGCTTTTTGTATCAAGTTGGGCAGTCTACGCAGTGGCCTTCACTGTATGCACTAGCCATGCGTCTTAGTGGGTGTGCTATTTACCAATTGAGGAGCCCAACTTAGCACACTGGGACGAAACGCTGACAACCAGGAATGAGTTAGCTGGAAAATGTGTAATGTCCAATAACGGACCATTTATATTGGTATTATTTGTGACCAATCCAAGATGTTTTACTCTTCTGTATCATCATCATGAAGTTCCTCTCCTCTCCTACCCTGCTCAACACCTTCTCATTTCTCACTCCATCGGTCCATTTCACTTTCTCCACTCTTCTCCATAACCACATTTCAAAACTTCCTAAATATTTTTGTTTTTTCTGTCTGACTGTCCACGTTTCAGAACCATACGACACCACACTCCACACAAAACATTTAGCAAACCTCTTCCTCAGTTTGATTGGTATGCTTCTAGCTGTCAGCAAACCTTTCACACACGTATACAAACAAAAATCAACATTGGACGTTATAGCCGATACATTTCTTCCAAAATGTGTTGAAAATACGTCGTTTTATACGACATGTCGTAATAAGCGAAGTCGTACTAAACGATTTTTAAAAACTCAGTCTTTATATCGGATTTAGACGGCACCGTTAGATTTCGCCGTTATATCCAATACGTCGTTATAAGCGATGTCCTTATAAACGTTTTCCATTGTGTTTTTATCTCTAGACTGTACCGGTATTTAACATTCTAAATTATTATTCAATAACACTTTAACAGTGCACTGTATAAAGTTCAATCATAAAATATTTAAAAGAAATAAATATAGTTTTATACCTGACTGTATTGAATTATAATAATAATTAGGTTCATGCATTTGTGAAGTACAAACTGTGATGTGATTCTGCGGTAAATGGAAACTATTCTATCATTCGGATTTAATTGAAGACAAATATCATAAATGGATATTGTATGTTAAATGAAGGCTGCGTTTAATTTTCCAGCGTGCTCTATGAATTACAGCCCAACTGGAGTATGGATCCAGTGTATGTGATCATAGGCAGGATTACTTGATTCAAGGACTGGAAAGAGAAAGAAAAGCAGCTCGATTTGTTCTAGGAGATTTCCGACAAAAGAGTAGCGTTACAAAATTGTTGCAAAGTTTGGCCTGAGAAGACGTGGGAGAAATGAGACGAGCTGCTCGACTGAGTGGTATGTTCCGAGCTGTCAGTAAAGAGCATTATGACATTAGTTGACGAATAAGTTTGAGTGATGTCTTTAAAAGGGTCGCTTGGTAGGCCAAGGCCATTCAAGGGTTGTAGTGCCATGGGGGGGGGTCGTTAAAATTAGTAAAGATCACAATATGAAGATAAAGTTGGAAATCAATAGGACAAATTGGGGCAAATATTAGTTTATAGGAAGATAAGTTAGATATTCAATAAATTTCTAATTTCTTTGCAATCATTTAAGAAAAGGCTAGGAAAACAACAGATAAGGAATCTGCCACCTGAGCGACTGTCCTAGATGCCGATCAGTAATAAATGATATAGAGTTGCAGGGAATATGTTGATATTATTTTGGCGTATGCTAGGAGCGGTTAATCCCCAGTCTTATTACCCACGTTTTATTTTGTCTTTCTTCTTGTTCCCTGCCTGAAGTCAGTACTATCTGGTGCTTCCAGTCCATCGCCCTTCAGATGTATAGTCGTAATGCTGAAAGATGAGTTCTGACAGTTCTTGGAGAGAGGTCCGTTTACTGCCTGCCTGGGTGGGGAGAAGGATGTAGGGGGTATGGTTGCCATGGAAACGTGGGTGGAACCACTGAGGTTGCCATGGTTATAAGCCTCCTGGTCCGCTCATGTTGCTTGGAGTTGCCAATTCCCTCACTTCTGAGTTACTTACAACAGAACACAGCGGCCTGAACGAACGAACAAGTGAGCCGGAAGCGAAGGGAAGGAGAAAGGAATGCAGGAATGTGGCAATACTGTGCAATGCTCCTCCCTCCAGCCCTCTCTGTCAAAACACGTCTTTTAATATTATGGGTATAAGACTCTCACGATCACTGCAGTCTGGATTGATTTGGCAAAAGTGACTCTTCAATGCGCCAATTTTTTAAAATGCTACCCAACACGAACGTGTGGGTCAGGTTCCCAAGGGATACTTCAAGCCTGACGGTGAAATAGTAACACGAAAGGAACCTACTAACTTGTGGAACATTCTCTTGTTAATATTTCACTTCAGTCACTGTATCCGTATTCAGATATTCTCACATTAACCAATACCGATTCACAATTGATCAGCTGCCATAGCCGATTGCCGTCAGACTTGTATTTCCCTGTATATTTTACCATCGTTATGATGTAATTTTTGTAGCTTGGTCACGTCAGTCACGTTTAGTTCGGACAAACTGCTCGGTAATTTGGGAGATTTCAGCCCAATTAAAATATTACGAGACAGTCTGTGGCATATGACTCCCTCTAACGAACAAATCATTCTCATATTAAGTTTTGTGGCAACTGGTAATTACAATAAATGACATAAATTCGTACCTAAGCCAATAATTCGGCTGTACTATTATTACTTATCAATGAATTGGGATTCCGAGTGGTAATGAACGTGTTGGAATGAAGGACAGTCACATACAAGTGAAATGTCACATATTTAAATCGATAAAGTCTTCCAAATTCATAAATGACTTCGTTCTGGATTCAGAATGGTCTACCGATTTGTAGTTCAAAAGAGGTGTCAGGTTACTGGTATACATTTGGTTTACTTTACCAGTGAATTAAAAATTTGTTATTTTAAGTAGTTTTAACTAATGGGTGCTTGGACTTAAATTGAAATATTCTACACGTGGTGTTTCTCTAGGCATTATATAAACCAAGGAAGGTTTTTTAAAAACATTTTTCATATGTAAAAGCTCCCGGGAGGAGATTGGATAATTATTAATTATTACTGGAGTCAATAAGTTCGTGGACTGGCGCTTACAGTTTAGGCAACGTAGCGTACATTTACGTATTACTGTCACTGGGCGAGTCGGCTGTGAGGCTAGGGGCGCGCAGCTGTGAGCTTGCATCCGGGAGATAGTGGTTTCGAGCCCCATTGTCGGCAGCCCTGAAGAAGGTTTTCTGTGGTTGCCCATTTTCACACCAGGCAAACGCAGGGACTTTACCTTCATTAAGGCTACGTCCGCTTCCTTTCCACTCCTAGGCCTTTCCTCTCCTATCGTCGCCATAAGACCTATCTGTGTCGGTGCGACGTAATGTAGATTGTCAATAAGAAACCGTACTACTGTCAATAAGTCCGTGGAAATAACTTTGCTAGCGTATATGTTTGGAGAGTGGTCCTTTGTGGGAGCGAAAGTTGGAATCATTTCTTTCTGACGAAAGAAGAACATTGGTTAATATACACTTCTGAAAAGAAATAGAGTAATTATTTAGGCCTCAGAAACTTCCTCCCTGTGAGAAGCTTAATGATAAAGCTTGAAGCTTTCCATGTAATGTGTTAAAAACCTAGAATTGAGTTGAAATCATAAACACCTTCAAGTGGTGTTTCTCTGAACTTTCTAAGAATCGAGGAAGATATTTACTTTTCCCATAACGTCGCTGCGCGAGCAGTTCCTTGTATGTCACAATGCACTTCCTGTCCATTATCCACCTTAAGATTGGTCCACCTCCCAGACGCACATGATTATGCAGTCCCTCGAACAACGTTCGTTGCATTCATTTTCCTGTGCTAATGTGTAAAGGAAACTGAACCTTAAATGTGTTATACTGTAGGAGTACGTAAATACTTCATGAAAATAGACATTGCTACTGTACGGTAAGGTTAATTTTCCTTTACAAACGGGGGTAGGAAAATTAACACAATGGATATTGTTCTGATGGAGTGTATGTGGCTAGGACTGGGACCAGTGTTAAGGAAAAAATTGATAGGAAGAGCATTTTTGGGTACGAGTTATTGCTCACGCAGCAACGATGTACTGAAGTCTCCCGAAGGAAATTGGATAATTACTAGTTTCTCATATTATATTACCACAGATAACAACCTACGAAGAAAGTACAGATTGTTTGTTCAAATGTTTTTAATTTCAATATTTCTTGTATTTTAAAAATATTTTTCAGGAAGTTAAATAAATCACAGCATTAAATTACAAAATTCTAGCATTGATATTTCTACTTCAATTTCTGGATCGTAAATCAATGTTAATTTCCAAAATCTTGTATTAATTAAATAGTGGCCAGAGTTTTAACTTTCCATTCGGAACTAGAAAGTATAAAACAGAAAGTATAATACAGTTAACACAGAACACATCTTTCAAGTAGCTTTTCCACGGTCTATAATCTACATCATGGTTTCTAACAATAAGAATTTTGCCAAGGTAAAGTTTGATATACATTTATTATTCCTTACAATTCATCTTTATTCTCTTTTGTTAATTTACTTCGTTATGTTTTTTCGTTCCGTGATGTCGTGTATTTGCTCTTGTTTCGTCACCCCTTCATGCCAAGTTCCCCTATGGATTCCCCAAGCAATGCTTCATTGACCTAGTAAATGACGAACATTCCGCTTCTCCTTTCCGTAATATTGTGTTCAGCAGCATCTTCCATTTACCCATTCCTTCATCTCTGCATTTATTTTCCTGGGATAGCTTCTCGTGCAGATTCTGTAGATGAAATTTGTGAGTACGACTGTTGCACACAAATTTAAAATAAAATGCATCAACTCTAAAACACCTTCAATCGGATCATCTTTAGATAGCAATGGAGCCTCCTTAATTGAAGACTTTCTGGAGTAAGGATGTAACCAACAAGCCAGTAATTTTTGAAGAGAGACTAACCTTACGTTTTTAGTATTTATTTCGTGGTATACATTGCTTGAATCAATTTCATGTGCAGGTGTGCAAAGGAGTTCATCTTTTAAAAACAATATTTTTAACTTAAAGTTTTAAAAATAATGTATGATTTGGAAGTGATTCAATGGAAAATAATCTGCAAGTATGTCTTACATTTGTATATAATAGAAGAGAAATCCTGTACATAGACACAAATGGTAGACTAGTAAATAATATTAGTGTAATAATAAAAATGTCAAGAACTTATTTCAAAATATAGATTATATTCCGTCCGTGGTCTTTATTTAAATGATCTATTACACCTGGTCATGACATGGCATGGCGTGTCCGAGGACATGTTCGTCCCATAGGCGACCTGCGCGTCGTGATGAGGATGAAATGATGATAAAGACGACACATACACCCAGCCCCGGTGCCAGCGGAATTAACCAATGATGGTTAAAATTCCCGACCCTGCCGGGAATCGAACCCGGGACTCCTGTGACGAAAGGCCAGCACGCTAACCATTTAGCCACGGAGCCGGACTATTTAACGAACCGACACAAGCACTGTCTTAACTGATGTTCCATCCTTACACCACGGAGTACGAAGTTCTGTTGGCTGTAAACCAGCTTGAAGTTCAAATGTAAGACGTGAGATGGCGCCACAGCATAATGCGTGAATATACAATCTATTGGCTATTTCCACTAAAATCTCACTTTCAAATTTTTTTTGGTTACATCCTTATTACGGAGAGGTCTTCAATTACTAGTCCGTAATACAAATAACAATTCTCACCTCGCCACTCTGTTGTAGATACTGTCTAAGAAGGCGAATATAGGGAAAAATGCACACATACACATGCATATTTATTTTGTAAATTAATACTTTGAAAGTTAATCTGTCACATTACCATTCAGTCAACCACACTTGCAGTGATATTATTTTCATCGGTTGGTACTTCCGGTAGCACTTGTTAGGATCAAGCCTTGAGTTCCTAGCAGAAGTTGAACAAACAAATGATTCCTCCCACCCATAACTTTCCAGTCGGAACGTAGTAACAATCCGGTTTTCTTGCCTTCTCGGACATCAGTGATATGAAGTTTCTCAATGAGACGAAAAGTCAACATCAATAATACCACATAACGCTCGTACATATCGTCGATGAGCAGGAACTAGTGTGATTTCGCTGCTTTGTTCAACAAATCATAAGTATTGGCCTGTTTAACGACATTCCTTTAACATGTTTCTGAGCAAATCACAGGGCTTCGTTTAATTTATAATATTCGCCTCGTTTCATCGTTTTGCGTTTAGAAATTTTTGACAAGTATTCCTGAAATTGTCCGCCTCTGTGGTGTAGTTGTTAGCGTGCTTAGCTGCCACCCCCGGAGGTCCGGGTTCGATTCCCGGCTCTGCCACGAAATTTGAAAAATGGTACAAGGGCTGGAACGGGGTCCACTCAGCCTCGGGAGGTCAACTGAGTAGAGGTGGGTTCGATTCCCACCTCAGCCATCCTTGAAGTGGTTTTCCGTGGTTTCCCACTTCTCCTCCAGGCGAATGCCGGGATGGTACCTAACTTTAGGCCACGGCCGCTTCCTTCCCTCTTCCTTGCCTATCCCATCCGATCTTCCCATCCCTCCACAAGGCCCCTGTTCAGCATAGCAGATGAGGCCGCCTGGGCGAGATACTGGTCATTCTCCCCAGTTGTATCCCCCGACCAAGGGTCTGAAGCTCCAGGACACTGCCCTTGAGGCGGTAGAGGTGGGATCCCTCGCTGAGTCCGAGGGAAAAACCGAACCTGGAGGGTAAACAAATGATGATGATGATGATGATGATGATTCCTGAAATTTTGGCTTCACTTTTAGACAGGCAGATACTATCGGTGTATTATCTGCTACTATGTTCCGTAACAGCCTCCATCTGTGTAATTCCTTCAGTTTTCTGTTCGGGTGCTATCACAACACGTTTCCTTTCCGCCGACGCATTAAAACAGCACACTTAAAGTACTTTCACTGATCGCTGTTTTACTTTACCGAGTTACGAGAAATTAAAACATCAGTGTATTGTAGATGGCTACGAATTAATGCATAGTAAACACATTTCAAGTTAGCTTCAGGACATAGAAAAGTGTATGAACAAAATTGAAACGTGATTTCAAAACATCCCAAGTCCAGATTCTTACCAAATCGGCCTTTTTTGCGGAATGTTGTATAAAGTGGACAGCATCCATTGACAAGAAAAACTACCCAATTTTTCAACACACTGCCGTGTATAACGACAACTGAATGTTAGAGTAATTTCGAGAGAATCCCAAGTCCAGGACTTGGGAGGTTCTTGAACTCACCTTTCGTCTTGAATAGCCCTGCTGTCACCAAATGAAGGATGGGTGGTAGTTATTGATTTCAAACAAAATTTCAAGAAAATGTAAATCCAGCAACACAGAATACAAAGAGATGTTTTGCGTTACCTAAACTTTACAAATCAAATAGTCGCCATGTGAATGAAGTTAGTGTAGATAAAGCAATGAGAGAGATGATGTCAGAGTACTTCCTCATCTTAAAATCTAATAAGAAGCCGATAATCCTTGAACGCGAGGCTTACAACAAAGCAATCACAATTTAGCAAAACTTGATGATGTTAAGTTTCTGATGAAGTATTTACAACCACATGCTGTGAAGTTAATTAAATCACTTGTCTGATGATCCACATAACGAGGACGAGGGTGAAGATTATAGTGCTGTCGCAGAAAAACCGTCAAAGAATGCTTCAAGGAACGCTTTGCGAATTATTCAGCGGGTATGTTTGGAACTATTTGGTGTATATTCACCCAAAACAGCAGTACAAGTGTTTAATTCTTATTCCTGTAGGCCTATCTTGTAATAACGCACAATCTAAGTAAATAAAATCGTAACGACCACGTGTCTGTACATTGACTATTTTGGCGAAATTCCCGTACAGTTATCCGTTTCAGGTGTAATAATGACCATATGCATATATTTTAGCTTTGGTGTCTGTTTGTTTGTTTGTTTGTTTGTCTGAGTTCTTATAACTTGAATACTACTGGATATATTTCTACCAAAATTGATGTTTAGAATACACCTGTTCTTGGGTAGGTTTTAGGACCAATATTATTTGTGAATACCTAAATTTGCTGGGGGTGTATCCAAAATCGAAACCATGATTTTTGCATTCCCACAAAATATGCACATCCAAAATTAATGGAACTAAATTTCTAAAACTTTTTTGTTATGTGCATCATGTGCATAGGAGGATTAATAAGGAAGTATCGTTAATGGCCGATTTTTCAGCACAAGTCCCAACGGACTTAGCAGAGATGAGATACGAGAAAATATCATAGACCAGCCATTTAGAATCTAAACACGGCGTCTTATGGGTGAATCCGTTTGTCAGTATGGTATACCATTTAGCAGCAGTTAATCTGTAAATGAAGGTACGCTATATTGTAAATACGCATATATTTTCGTATGTCGATTTGTAGCCATCAGGAAAAGATGTGTCTGCTATTGTAATCAGTACTCTCCGGATCGACTTTGACTGGCAGTAGGAATGGGGTCCTTCGCCAACTCCTGTGTAACTGTCATTAGTAAGGAATGTCTACCAGTGTAATGAATAATTCCCTTCTCGGTTTGTTTTGCAGAAGACAAGGGAGCATGCAAATGTGTTCAAAACTCCCCTACCCGATTGTGTTTGGCTGTAGGCAAGGGTGCCCACCATTATAAACAAATGTACCCATCTAAAATGTGACTGGCAGTAGGAATAGTGGCCTGCTATTTTAATGGAAACTCACCAACTCGGTGTGACTGGCAGTAAGCTGGCTGTTATTATAATCATAACAACACGACTCAATTTTGACTGGCAGTAGGGAAGTTGCCTGCCGTTCTATTAAAATATCCTCAACTGTAATCTGTCTGGAAGTAGGAAAGGGGGACTGCCACTGTAACGAAAACTCCCCAAATCGATTGTGACCATGTAGTAAGAAATGTAAACTTCCCAACTAGATTGCGAATGGCAGTAGGCAAGTGAGCCTGCCGTTATGATCACAACTCCGCAACTCACACTTTACGTTGGAAACGACGAGTGGGTACCTGCCCATGCAGTCTCTCGGATAAAGTTAAAAGACATGCTATTTAAAATAATCTTATTCACTGCATGTACAGTAATTTACTTCTATATGCGTATACAATGGAAAATACCGTAGCAAAGCACGAGTACATTTGTTAGTCTTGATATAAACTCATGTTACTTCATTATAAGGAGGAGTGATTTCAAAAAACATCCGAAATCGGCTTGTTTTGTACACCCGCCGATGGTCAGAGTCAAAACTTACAAAACTCCCCTTCTCTGGGAATACAGACCGAATGGAAGGCTATTGTATGGCGTTAAAACATTGGCTTCAATAACTATACCTATATACAAAATCTAATTATTTTCTTTCTGTTGAAAAGTTTTAGCCTCTGTACTTGGGATACTTTTGAAATCACCGTTTTAATTATAATTTTATTATCTACACATGAATGGGTTGTACTAATCTTGACATTGCTGGATCACAGAGAAATCCTCGTAGAGAATACTATGCCCACACCTCTTTCACACATGTGCTTTTATTGATAATTATTGTTAGGCTGGGTCTATTTACCAATAACCACAAATTGTTTACAGAAGCGCCTGCTAGTACAGGGACGTGGTTGTGGCTCTAAAATATCCTTAAATGTTATGGAGCTGAATGAAGCTCATGTTCATTTATGTAGGCTAGCCCTTGTTTGTCTGCTGATAATTCGAATAATATACCTGGGTGTTCTTAGTACTTCATGTAAGCACTGTAAATAGAATTTGAATCTAAAATACAACACTTTTCTACGATGCAATTAAATGTTAAGGGGATACGGAACGGTTAAAATGGTCAGAAATATAATTATATATATTTTTTTATAGTTTACGAATCTCTCAAGTTTGCTCTTTAAAATGATGTATAATACATTATAGTTTAACAATTAAAAGTTGCCACAATTTTAATTTAAAATTGCGAAAACAATAAGAAAATCATATGTGTGGAAAGTTTTAACTGCAGTTTTCTCAGTTTCCAATTTTGTCAAATGTATGTTCCTTTCCCTAGGTGGCTATTTATCACAGAGCTGTGCAATTTTCATTATTAGTTTGTCTCATATTGGTTAACATTTAAACGGAGGGATTTCCTGATTTATATAAAACTTTTTGAGATTTGGCTGTTTTTAGGAAAAAAATATTCTATTTATTGACTGTTTAAAAAATATATGTATCTGAGTCCCCTTAAGTCCAATTACAAAAACGATCCGTCAGTATGTCAAATAAGGTTTGAATAAAATGTGACATAAATTTCATTTTCATAACTTTATTAGATCCTGAGAAAAAGGAACATGAATTAAACAAATTTAACATTGGTAAGATAGGCGTCTCCGTATGTACACAGAATCATACTGTTAGAAACAGCATCCGATAATAAGTTCATTTAAACAAACTAACTCCAAAAGCATTAAATTGTATCCATAAATTCTTCCCAACATTCTTTTTGAATGTTATGAAATTCACTGACTGAAGAATGGAATTAAAAGCTTTGTTGTTCCTATATCTCTCTTTGTGTCCAGTTGCATCACGCGACAAGCCTTTTGGTGATCTGCCTTCAGGAGTCTCTGTTTTGGGCATGGTGACTTGCTTGCTGTAAGCTTATCCTGGTCAAGTTCTTGATCTGGTCCATCCATCGTAACGGCGCACGTCCTCTAGTTCTTCGGCCTTCGACTTTTCCCTCTATGATAAGTATTTACATTGCCTCCTGTCTTCTTACAATATGACCAAAATATCTGAGTTGTTTTTGGTTGATAAGGGTCGACAGTCTTGATCTGATGCCGAGCTGTTGCAGGATCGATTCATTAGTACGGTGTGCTGTCCATGGTATTCGCAGCAATCTCCTATAGCACCACATTTCTAGAGCATCAATCCGCCATCTTCACCGTCCAAGTTTCTGCTGCATAGGTCGCGATAGTGAAGATCAGAGTTCGAATGAGGATAAGCTTTGTCTTGGAAGTGATGAAGTGACCATCGAGCCATGATGTGTTCTAGGATGTTCGAGCTCTTTCTAAACATTACAAGTCTAGGATTATATTATACGGGAAGCCGTGGAAATACGCAGCCATTAAGATTTTACGTAGGTAGTTCTCTTTCCTGTCCTTTCACTTTTTATTTCGTGTCGGTGCTTTCCAAATACGTACGTTCCTCATCACCAGATGGTTCATTCCAGATTCTTGAGGTCATTCTTTTGTTGTCCATTCCGAGTACATGTTCGTATACGTCTCCTCTTTATCCTGGCTGATGTTATGCCTTCTAAATGTTGGTAAAGATCGTTGTAATGCCCGTTTCTGTATTCACTTCCCTCTTTAATGGGGCCCATGATTTTTCTCAGTATCTTTCGTCCTTTCAGTTCCAAATTCCTGAGTTATCCCTTTTTGACCACGTTCAAGCATTCTGAGACATACAGTACCGATGATCTTACTACGGATTCATAGTGTTGAACTTTGAGGTGCACGAAAAGGGATTTGGACTTGCAAATGTCCTTACAGAGATGAAAAGGCTCTCTCCAGTATGGTACACCTGACTTTCATGGCTAGATCCTATTTTACTCTTAATAAGGAAGAATTGATCTCGAACGTAAAAATACAAACATAACCAAAAATCACAAAGAGGAATACAAAAAGCCTGCTTATTCTTGACTTGTTGAAGAGTATCAATAGGATCAGAAATGTGTACTGTAGGAACTTTATCAAGTTCACCGTCCTAAATTCTTCCATACGCCCAACATTGATTTATCAATTTCAGACATTTGTGCTGAACTTAATTCCCCTGTATTGCTCTAAAGATGACTACAAACGTCCCAGCCGTTCGAACCGTGTAAGGCAGGTCCCAGGAAAATAACCGTTGACGGCATTGCCACAATGAAATAGAAAACCTTTCTCATGTCCTGGGATACTGTCCCTACGGCGAAACGCTGCGACTTACTGGACAGCATGCCATACGAAGCTCCATCACTCAGTCATTGCGAGATGCTGGTTACACAGTGCACGAGGGGATCCATGGATTGTCGGAGAACGGCAATACCCGTAGGATTGATATGTTAGCCTGCAAACATAATAACAATGGATATATTATTGATGCTACGGTTCGGTTTGAATCGGACGCTAACCAGCCCAATGAAGTACACGAGGAAAATAAAAACATCTACAAACCAACTATACCCTTGTACCGACGTGAATATGGACTGGATGACATCGAGGTTATAGGCCTCATGATCGGTGCATGAGTAACAATTCCTATGTTCTTCGGAGAATTCCGCTCAAGATTTAAACTATCAGAGTCGTTGACGAAAAATGAGGACCAAAGATGGAAACGAGTGAAAGTGGCGAAATATGAAAAATGTGCTGTTTTGTGATAAGGGGATGTATTAGCTGTGCTGCATATGGTGGTAACTTGTGCATGTGCCTGAGGTAATTAGTTTAGTTGATAGGAAGTTCAACAGGTAGAGCCACAGTCCAGTGTACCCAGCTGAGTTTGATGGGGAAGGGTGAATGTGCCAGCGTCTCCCGCTGCATTTCTTCTGTGCTGTCCATTACGTCAGTGTGCTATCACTCATGTATGTTATGATTTCTGAGCCACTCAATTAAAGAAATGAAATTTATAGGAGCTAAATATTGTTATGTGTTGGTATTAGTTCATCCCATGACCAACATATTTCTAATGTTACAAGTAAGTGGAAATTAGTGCAATCTTACTTGGAGAGCGTCTCAGAGGAGAGATGTGTTCATTGCGATGTCCAGGAACCCACCACCCCGCCCCAAGAAATGAATTTACTTTTTTAACCTAATTAAGATTATTACACGTCATTTTCATTTCTGAAGTAGCTACTTGTATTCCTAATATTCAATGTAAAGTGGCACGTGATGTCCTTCCCTTGAAGAAAGTTAATCATAATTCGTTACCAACCGCAGCACAATAAAAGCTCCAGACCAATCGAGTTTCCTCATGAAACTAGAGGCCTAGGGCAGCTTCTAACCGTCCAGACCAATGGTCTTGTCAAGATCCTATCCTAACCGTCCGTACGGGAAGAATCTTGTCCAGATCCTATTGTAACCGTCCAGACCAATCATGTTTCCTCACGAAACTAGAGGCCTAGGGCCGCTTCGTGGCTTCTAACCGTCCAGACCAATGGTCTTGTCCAGATCCTATCCTAACCGTCCGCACGGCAAGAACCAGTCTCGACCAATGGTCTTTTCCAAGTCCTATCCTAACCGTCCGCACGGCAAGAACCAGTCCGACCAATGGTCTTTTCCAAGTCCTATCCTAACCGTCCGCACGGCAAGAACCAGTCCCGACCAATGGTCTTTTCCAAGTCCTATCCTAACCGTCCGCACGGCAAGAACCAGTCCCGACCAAAGGTCTTTTCCAAGGTCTATCCTAACCGTCCGCACGGCAAGAACCAGTCCCGACCAATGGTTTTTTCCCAGTCCTATCCTAACCGTCCGCACGGCAAGAACCAGTCCCGACCAATGGTCTTTTCCAAGTCCTATCCTAACCGTCCGCACGGCAAGAACCAGTCCCGACCAATGGTCTTTTCCAAGTCCTATCCTAACCGTCCGCACGGCAAGAACCAGTCCCGACCAATGGTTTTTTCCCAGTCCTATCCTAACCGTCCGCACGGCAAGAACCAGTCCCGACCAATGGTCTTTTCCAAGTCCTATCCTAACCGTCCGCACGGCAAGAACCAGTCCCGACCAATGGTCTTTTCCAAGTCCTATCCTAACCGTCCGCACGGCAAGAACCAGTCCAGACCAATGGTCTTTTCCAAGTCCTATCCTAACCGTCCGCACGGCAAGAACCAGTCCAGACCAATCGTGTTTCCACACGAAACTAGAGGCCTAGGGCCGCTTCGCGGCTTCTATCCGTCTAGACCAATGGTCTTGTCCAGACCCTATCCTAATCGTCCGCATGACAAAAATCTTGTCCAGATCCTATCCTAACCGTCCAGACCAATCGTGTTTCATCGGGGAACAATAATCACCACCACCAGCAATCGAAGCATAGTTCCTAGGTACAGATGTTGGCAGCACTGAGCACTGCTGGAGAACTACCTTTCCGAGAAGGCCGCGAGCGAGTAAACAAATGACAGTCGTTACGCATCTGTGTAAATGTTGGCCCACGGGCTGAAGTCATGATTATGTAATTATATAAAATGTATTGGACAAAGTATACTCGCACTTCAAAAGCTGTAGGTAATAATTAATTCCTAATCTCCTTTGGTAGAGAAGGGTGAAAGTGCCATTGTGCTCGGGAACGCTATTATTGGCGTTTACTCGGAAACATGTTTCTGGCACTTTCACCCTTTTCCGTCTTTGTACTCCGTGTCGTCCTCAAAGCCTTGAAAGGTTCATTATCAATACTGAGAAATCATTTACTGTATATAGTCATAGATGTATTTAGTATACTTCGTCCTCATGGGCATACTCCTTTTGGGGGAAGTGTTTATTCTCTGAATAAATATATACCAGGTGACTCACGGACGCCGTACTTTCTACTTATAAATGTCCTGCATGCATAAGTGGTGTGTGGGGTGTCTACCAACTGATTTTAACAGGGGAACTACTGCCAGCGGGCAGGTTACGTCAGAATATGAAGAGATAAGAAACAGAGTCACACTCGCAGCATGTTACTCAGCGTTTCCGGTCGAATGCACCCCTTGCATTAGTAAACATCGTTTTCGACCGCATAGTTCTAGGCTGGAGTATGCTACAGCCGCACTATATTTGCTGTCTACATATCGGCAGTAGCTAGTGTGATCAGCAGCGGTGAATACAGATACATTATTTTAATCTGAACAATCTGGTCGGAATGCAACAGAAGCTCCAAACAGACGTATGCCTTCTACATACGTACTTCACCGAACAGTATTAGTTTTTGTTTCATACATGAAACTCTTCCATCGAGTGGAATGTCTACACGTGTATAAATAAATAAGTTATTAGATTTCATTTACTGCATCTTTCTTTTTTTGCTAGGGTCTTTACGTCGCACCGACAGAGATAGGTCTTATGGCGACAATGGGATAGGAAAGGCCTAGGAGTTGGAAGGAAGCGGCTAGAACTATGCGGTCGAAAACGATGTTTACAAATGCAAGGGGTGCATTCGACCGGCAACGCTGAGTAACATGCTGCGAGTGTGACTCTGTTTCTCATCTCTTCATATTCTGACGTAACCTGCCCGCTGGCAGTAGTTCCCCTGTTAAAATCAGTTCGTAGACACCCCACACATCACTTATGCATGCGGGACATTTATAAGTAGAAAGTACGGCGTCCGTGAGCCACCTGGTATAATTCTACAGCGAGATGAGACAGGAAAATATAATTATAACAAGTTGAGCTTAATATAATAATTCTGTATTTACTAGTATATTTTACATACCACATTCATATTACTAAATTAACTATTTGAATTCCGAGAATAAAATATTACTCTGTGTAGAGTTTATTATTGCCGGCCCCGTGGTGTAGGGGTAGCGTGCCTGCCTCTTACCCGGAGGCCCCGGGTTCGATTCCCGGCAACGTCAGGGATTTTAACCTGGACCTGAGGACTGGTTCGAGGTCCATTCAGTCTACGTGATTAGAATTGAGGAGCTATCTGACGGTGAGATAGCGGCCCCGGTGTAGAAAGCCAAGAATAACGGCCGAGAGGATTCGTCGTGCTGACCACACGTCACCTCGTAATCTGCAGGCCTTCGGGCTGCGCAGCGGTCACTTGGTAGGCTAAGGTCCTTCAAGGGCAGTAGTGCCATGGGTCTTTTGTTTGTTTAGAGTTGATCATTTCTGCATAAAGAGTAATCACAGGCTATTTTAGGGTTGACAGGTTGATGGAGGATGGAGAGAAGAATAAGGAGAGGATGAGGAAGAAGAATGATAAGGGGAAGAGAATAATAATAATAATAATAATAATAATAATAATAATAATAATAATAATAATAATAATAATGTGTTGAATATAGACACGCCTTTCTGCCGATTCATACTTCCGGTCCCGTTAAACTTTCAACCTTTATGCTTGGCTGTAATGAAATTTCTTTTAGCACCTTCCGTAGGCTTTATTATTACGAACAGTAATATGCTCTCCAATCGAGAAATCGCGTTTGAGGAGCTTTTCATATGGCAGAAATGACTATGTATGCGTGTTAACTGTCATTTCCTACTCCCGTGGTATGTTAGAACTGTAAATACAGGATAAAACGTTATCTTCGCGTTGTGTGAAATGTCTGAATAATTCACCCTTTTCTATTCCTAGAACATTTTGAGATGAAATCAACTTCAGTACATAAAAAAAAAAAAAGATGATTACGCCTAATAGCCTCATTTTCATAATACCCTTTTACCTTGAAGCATGCAACCTTTAATGATCTGCATATCAAAGTAAGTTGCTCGTGTTATGGAGCTGATACACAACACGAGATTAACACTGAATACCTGTGCAGGGATTATCGGTCACACATAACTCTACAGCGAGAGGAGACAGGAAAATATAATTATAACAAGTAGAGTTTAATCCAATATTTCCGTATTTACTAGTATATTTTACTCAGCACTTTCAGTCTACGAGATGAACTACTTAAATTCGGAGAAGAGAATATTACTCTGTGTAGAGTTTATGATTTCTGGTTACAGAGTAACCACAGATTAGGAAGAATTTTAGGGTTGACAGGTTAATGGAGGGTATAGTAACCTACGTTTATTAAAGCAGGCCATTCCTGGTGATATTATTATTATTATTATTATTATTATTATTATTATTATTATTATTATTATTATTATTATTGAAACTTGATTAGCCCAGTGGATTAACTACTAGATACCCACTCGGAAGACAACGGTTCGAATCCCAGTCGATTCTGGGTTGACATTTTCATCTCAAAATTCACGTGGTGTCAGGAAGGTCATCCGGCCCTATACACCGCCGCTTCTCCGGCCAAAAACAAAATGAACCTGGGTGATTTCAGAGGACCCAGAAGTAACCTGAATATGCTGAAGAAAATTATTATTATTATTATTATTATTATTATTATTATTATTATTATTATTATTATTATTATTATTATTATTATATCTTCGGACACTCTGGTATCTATTCTGAATTTCGCAGGACCTACCACGTTTCGGTCAAATGCCCAGTGCTCTGGAAAGTGTACTTTAACATATAAAAGCAGAATTTCTTGGAGAACCTTTACAGTTAAAAACATTTTATGTCATGTTTTGTGGAATTTTAGGTACATTTTATTTGGTAATAGAACTAGCCATCAGCCCATTATTTTGGCCCTTGGAGCAAGGTTAGTAAATGCCAATGGCCCTAAGTAGCAAAGTTTAATTATTGTAAAATTATAACAGCTTTGAATTTGATCTAAAGACCTGAGCTATGTCCAGACCTAATATCAACCCGATTGGTCGTCTGGTTTCCCATCCCATGTAAAAAATGTAAGCATTTTAAAAAATACGCGAATTTCAATAATTTCGCAAATATCATATAATAATAATAATAATAATAATAATAATAATAATAATAATAATAATAATAATAATAATAATAATAATAATAATAATAATAATAATAATGGCACCGAGCTCGATAGCTGCAGTCGCTTAAGTCCGGCCAGTATCCAGTATTCGGGAAATAGTAGGTTCGAACCCCACTATCGGCAGCCCTGAAGATGTTTTTCCGTGGTTTCCCATTTTCACACAAGGCGAATGCTGGGGCTGTACCTTAATTAAGGCCAGGGCCGCTTCCTTCCCACTCCTAGCCCATTCCTGTCCCATCGTCGCCATAAGACCTATCTGTGTCGGTGCGACGTAAAGCAACTAGCAAAATAAATAAATAAATAAATAAATAAATAAATAAATAAATAAATAAATAAATAAATAAATAAATAAATAAATAAATAAATAAATATATAAATAAATAAATAAATAATGATGGCGTTTGGCCTCCGGAGAGACGTGGTGCAGGCCTTTTTCTAGTAGACGGCTATTGGCTTCTTGCATGTCTGTGAGGATGACGTCCTACCTGAGATGATTTCTAATGTTGAATGTGGCACACCAGATAAATTAAAAAATTAAGGTTAAAATGCCCGACAAGGCCGGGAATCGAACCCGAGACCCTCTGGGCCAAATGCCAGAACGCTTACCATTTAGCCATGGAGCCGAAACAATACCTTGAAACAAAGACGAATGTGCCCTTCCTTTAGTTTTTAAACCTCTTATAAAGAATTTATGAATGAATTAATTATAAACCGTGTCTAACCATTTTCACCCTCTACTTCTCTTACCCCCCATGGCTAAGGCCATTGTTTTCCTCGGTAACTTATTATCAGTTTCATCCATCAAATTGATTGCTAATTTAGCCTTTATCTCCTAATTTCGAGTGTCGTTACCTTCCTGCCATTCTCGCTACTTTCCAGTATGTTGCTTCTAACTTATGGAGTTTACTGATATGAATGGGAGCGACAATGGATACTGCCAGTTATATGACACACTGAGATGTTTGCGGGTAGTAGTGTGCGTAAAATAGATGTGTTGTTGCTTGAGAACGTCGGACCGCACGCAGGCAACAGCATGCGTAAACTGTTACGGCTTTTCTGGTGGGAGGTACTGGACTGTCCTCCCTACAACCCCGACCTGGCACTTTTTCCATCTCTTCGAACCGTTGAAGATGTACCTGGGAAGTAAGCGATCGAACGATGATACGGCCGTCAATGCCGCCAGGACGAGGATTCAGGGACTGGAAGAGGATTTCTTCCATGCTCTCGTCGATGCCTGGATGTACCTTCGGAACAAGTGCTTGGATAATACTTGACTTGAGAGCCAAGCCGAGAAATGAGCATCAAACTCTAAGACACCGTAGTTTTCAGCCAATGCCACCGTAGCGTGCTTACTATGGGCCGAACCCATCAGCATGGAGATCCTCAATAAAATCAGTCACCTGGAGAAGTTTATTTCTTCTATTGCCGCTCCCAAGCCGGTCATAAGTCAGGAGCAGATTAAGCAACACCGCCTGGCAAAATCCATCTGAAGCCGCCCGCGAAGCGATGTGATTGGCTAACTTCGGCAGCAGATAAAATGACAACAGCGCGAGATAGCTAATTATGTTTCTCCAATTATGTATCAGTATGACCAACCCACTAACCCTCATATACCCGATTCACGTTGTTTCGGACCATCCTGTATATGTAAATTTATCCGCTATGCGATAAAGCGTAAAATTTTGAATATGTTTTTGGGCATAGAAGGCGAGAGAGCGATTACACATTCCGTGCTTTTCCCTTCTTAGTAGCCTTTTATGACATGCAGGAGGTATAAATAACGCGTCCGTTCACTCGCCCCGCAGGGGAGATAAAGAGATGCAATAAACCGAAAGAAACATGTGGCATCACGATCTACGTCCAACCAAATAGTCACTAATTTAGCACACAATATTATGGCCATAAATATTCGCAATGTATGTATTGCGGGAAAACTTTTGCTGCCTCCGATGACGTTACGGTGTGTAACGATGTGACCTACAAGAAGCGCCAGTCAAAGAAAGTGTAAATCGTTTAAAACACGGCGCCATTTATACTTACACGGTAATAATGCGAGGTAGAAGTAGACGGAGTCTGAGTATAGAGAGATGACGAACACTGGTTGCCTGGTTACCACTGTGTTAATTTTATGTCAACGCAAAATTAGCTACGCTAAATTGATGACTCTAATTACAGATATAACCTCAGCTTAAAAATATATTCATATTAAGAGTTTCTCCGTGGGAGCTCTAGTTAGATTACTTTGTAAAGCTAACATGTATGTATGTATGTATCAGTGGCGGCTCGTGACAAAATTTTTAGGAGGTTCACAACATTTCTGTTCATGTCTCAAATCAGCAAAAGAGTAACATAGGTACATAAATCATAGCCAGCGCTGACAGTCGTTCTCCAGTCATGGTGTTCCTCAGAAACGTTTTAATTCGTATTCAAAGTAGAAAAACACCTCTCAGGCTCCGCTGTCGTAATTGGGGTTGTGACAACAATTCGGAGTAATTCGCATACTTGTGGAAATGTGTCCCTATCTAGTTCATTGTCAAGCAGAAACTGCAACATGGAAATGGCCCCATCATCTTTCTGAAAGCCATTTCTCATATACAATACTTCTAGTTCAGTCTTCAGCTATATCTTATTTAGGCGGGGATACATATGCGCCATTGTATTCAGTTCTCTTTCTGGAAAAGAGTCTGAACAGACACCAAAATGCCTATTTAGAATTAGGGTACTAGCGAAATCTGCCGGTAATGTAATGCAATAGTAGCTCCTGGGAGGCTGTGGCTAACCATAATAGGGGAGGTGGCGGACCTTTGTGGTCAACTGTAATACTGCCACTGGGTCGAGGGTGACTCTAGACGACAAGGCACGTACCTTACCGTGCTGCTCGCTAATGGGAATATCAGTGCAGAAAACCATGACGTCATCTGCATTGCGCATGCGTATAGTCTTCAGCACAATAGCGCATTATCCAGTGTGCTCGCTGCACTGTCAGTCAAAACGAACAACTGTCGGTGTAACGGAGCTTCGATATAAGTCGATTGTCGAATGCTTTCGATCGATTGTCGAAATCAGGTCGAAAGAAAAGAATGAATGCGTAAATATGTAATAAAACTGGGTGTTCACGTGCTCCTGTGCTCCTGAGAGCCCACCGCCACTGGTATGTATGTATGTATGTATGTATGTATGTATGTATGTATGTATGTATGTATGTATGTATTTATGTATGTATGTATGTATTGTACCCTTGAAAAGAGGCAATTTGGATGCAGTATGTACGTATTGTACCCTTGGAAAGAGGAAATGCATGTGTGTATGTATGCACATATGTATGTATGTATACAGGTCTAACCGAAAGTTTAAGGATACCTGCATATTTCATAAACATGATTCCTGTCTTTAAACTTTTGTTCTCAGCCATACGATTTTTTACAGATAATTAGATCGTATTTAGAGAAACATTTGCTTAAATGTTCATTAAAATATCACCCTTTGTTTTTATGTTACAAATTTTTTGGTTTCTAATGGTTGGAAAGAAAATAGCTATTTTTTTAATACTTGAGGAGATCTGGACAGTACAATATGGGATGATATTAATAATTTTAGTTATGGAGAAACACAAATACCCGTAGAATATTTATAGTTGTACTAAAGCAACATAATATGTCTCCATTAATAAAACCTTTGATAACTCGCAATAGAACCACAGAAAGAGGTCCTAAAACAAACTTTCCAAACCCCTCAAGCTACGGAGATCGTTTCTGTGTTACGTTGTAGCGAGATATTCACACAATAACGTAATACACAAACGATCTGGGTAACTTGAGGGGTATCGTGTGCAGACAAGGTCAAGGAATGTTTGTGTAATGAACTCTTTCTGTGGTTCTATTGCGAGCTATAAAATTGGGGGGATTATTGTAATGGAATCATATTCTGTTTATCTATTACAAACCGGGCAAGTTGGCCGTGAGCAGGTGTGAGCTTGCATCCTGGAGATAGCGAGTTCGAACCCCACTGTCGGCAACCCTGAAGATGGTTTTCCGTGGTTTCCCATTTTCACACCATGCAAATACTGGGGCTGTTCCTTAATTAAGGCCACAGTCGCTTTCTTCCCATTCCTAGGCCTTTCCTCTCCCATCGTCGCCATAAGACCTATCTGTGTCGGCGCAACGTAAAACAAATAGCAAAAAAAAAAAATCTATTACAATGATAAATTGTAACAGTAAATGTGGTACTTCGGTGAGCACGAGAAACGCAGGGCGAGTACCAATCTGCTGAAGTGCATACAGAGGGAGAGGGTTTATTTTAGAGAAAATCTTTCAAACAATTTTTTCCTGAGTTTATTAATGAGTTCAAAATCATGTCACCTTTGTACAGAAAACACAGTAGAAAGTGTTTCTCGCCCTAGGGTTGGCGATGTCCTTGGATTCCGACAGCTCCTCTCTTTTCCATACCAGTGGACCACCATTCCTCCCTCGATGGAAGTTCTAGAAGATCCATTCGACGTCTAGAAGATCCATACGGTGCTGATGAAGGGCGTTGTAAATGATGAACGTGAATGAACACCGTTAAGCCTTGGGGCGAGTTGATGCAAAAACTGCTTTCGAATGAGCATATAAGTTTAACACTCATAGAATGAAAATGTACTCGAAACTTATCGTCGAATTTCAAAATAGTCACTTAAAGTTTGTGGCACTTGGCATAATGTGAAGTTATGCCACACAACTTAGTTCTTAGTTTGAAGCACCATTCAATGTAATCAATTGCACTGGAAAAAATAAGGATGTTTCACTCGCGAATTCAGACTTGTTCACGCATTGGTAATGGCATGAAATAAAAATAAAACGAAATTAATCATGTATTAACAGTCCTCGGTTCGACTGTTCATAGAATCGAAACGCACAGCTGAATGTTCGTATAATTAAAATGTACAGTTCTTAATAGAATTGAAATGCAGAGTTCATATACACAGCCTACAGTTCATTACCTACAAATATTTACACAGTTTATGAAATGGAAAATTAGTGACGTAGTCATGATTGCAATTTGAGTAACTCTGAATTAAAGCACAGTCTCGTTAACTTTAAGTATTCAGCACTTTTTAAGGAGCAAACTGTTCCAAATCCTGTCCACAACATTAAACTTTAAATTACGAGCACTTGAAAAATATTCACAAGTCTTAGACACTCGTGTAGAATAAACAGTCACTTCATGATGTTCAGATGAAGCACAATTTATATCACGCCCCGTCGGAGCAGAAGTTTATCACTCACAGTTTAAAGAAACTCGTACAAGTTTATACTCGTCGCGATTGAGTTAAAGTCCACGGACTCGAAGTATGACGGCCGCTTTACACTATATCGCGGTCCTCGCGAACCGACTGCACGAATTCCACTACCATGTGTGCACATACACACACTGGTCACACACTGGTCACACACTGATCTGCTAAGCGAAGCAGTACTGTATTTATATCCGATCCGTGCCTTCACATCTCATTCCATAACTTTGTGGTTACTCCAACCACTACTCTTATACCTTCATATCTTCCACACAATATAAATAACATTTGTTTGAGCGCCAGTTGCTTTTTTAAGAAAAACAACAAAATTCGGTAGAGCATACCTCTTATATCAATTATCTCAAGGCGTGAGGTGATAAACTCACATATCTGGCAATATACAGGGATATGGATCAGGACAATATTAAATTACTGTTGCATTTCCACAATTGAGGATTGTACATGGAACTGGAATCACTTATTATAATTAAAATAAAACTGAGTTTATGACTATAATTTACGTCACAATGAACAATCATTGACGTCTTTTAATTTAACAAAAGAAATATATCGTGAGATTTGCGGTACTAAGAAAAGGAAAATTTAATCTAAACAAAAAAAGCTATTGGCATGAACTTGAAGTGAGATGTGATATCGCCGCTGATTACACTCTTCTTCATGTTATAAATGCATAAAATGTCTGATGCTTTAATTACCTGTTGTCTGCATACACCGCTCTTGAACTTGAAATTCTTGGGAAAACCTGTGAGCTGAAGTCGGGAGCCGTCTGCTGTTATCTTCTTATATAACAAGGAGTTGGCCTACATACCATGTACGCGTGTAGGGAGCTCCAATGTAATTACGTCCACTCAATATATAATAAGAAATTTGAAAATATTATTGAAACATCTTGTGAAGTCCATCCTCACAAGAAGATGATGTTTCTTTATCAGCATAGTACCCGTCTCTGCTCGGATACAACCACCACTTGTAGACCTCCTCGATTATTACAAGACCTCTTGAAAACACAACTCTTAGCTCTGACCATCACACTAAGACCACTTCTTCCATTTGATACCTCTGACTGTTTCATATGATCTGCACAATATGATCTGAACGATATGATCTGAGTAGATATGAACTGAGTACCTCACACCACCGTCGCCTTGACTTATATAACCTCGCGATGACGACCCCTCTCCCTACTCACTGTCCATCCCTTCCACTTCAACATACAGTAGCTGGCGAATACTGACACTTGGTCGCAATCACGTGCCCACGCACTGATGTCATCAGTCAAGTGTTGTCTAAGCGTACCCAAGCGGCTTGAGAATGACTAAGCTGAATGCGTCACCGGAAAATCTACTTGCACAGTTAAACATAGCCTCGATTGCAAAATACTATGCCAGCTCATCCAGCCAGAGTTACAAGCCACAGCATGACAATATGAAACCAACAAATCTCACTTACTACAATACAGAATAATTACAAATAAATTTCACTTAACCTATGATTAAATACAATAATATACGTGATACCTAATTATTACAGTCTAAATGATGAGAAACAGAATATATAAAATCTAATGAATCGGGTTAATAATGATAATAATAATAATAATAATAATAATAATAATAATAATAAATACTGAATGGAATCTGTAACCCTGTTGTACGGTTACAACTTCGTCGTCTCATGTCGGATTTACGTGAAATTTTGCAGGAACGTAGATAAAGGATTGGGCTACACGATGATGTGGTTAATTTTATTTAGTTATTATTGTGGAGAAAGTTATTATCCATAGAAACTTGAGGAACATTCCACACTAGTCTAGGCTCTGTGTGTTGCGGTGAGTCAGGGTGTGACGTCACTCGTTCTACGTCACACGCACACAGCTGTTGCTCGCTGTTCAGTCAGTCTTTCGCTGCCGGTCTGGAGCGTAACGCGTAAGTTTTAAATTTCCATTACGGGGACTTAGTTTTGTACCGCCGTTACCGGTACAAAATCGTATACAAGTATCTGTGTTTCTTCATAACTGAAATTATTAATGCAATCCCCCTGTTGTACTGTCCAGATCTCCTCAAGTACAAAAATAGCTATTTTTTTCCAACCATTATAGATAAGAAAACACAAAAATAGTAAAATTAAGGAGTGATATTTTAATGAACATTTCAGAAAATGTTCCTCAAAATATGTTCTAGTTTCCCGTAAGAAATCGTGTGCCTGAGACCGAAATTTTAAGGACACGAAGCATGTTTATGAAATATGCAGGTGACATTGAACTTGGTAGGACCTGTACTTGAGGGAGTAGTGAATACCATTAAAATGAAGTGTTTGTCTGCCTATGCGCGATGCCCAGCCAAATCTACGGCACGCAGAGATCTGAAACTTTTGTCATAGGTGGGCGCATATTTCACCGATTACGCATGGCTCTGTCAAAGAGCAATTCTTGCTCCAAGCTATCAACGTCATCAAAAAGCAATTTTAACAGGAATTATCTGGTGATTTACAAATTTACAAGTCTATCGACACGACATGTAATACACATGAGGCTGCCAACTACACGACAGAGGTTTTGAACAAGTTGGAATCACATGGAGAGGACAATTATGGCACCGATTATCCCTCTCAGGAATATGAATTCTCCTTCCTACTGCAATAGAACACGACTCTCAGCCAATAAACTGATGCCGAACATTATTGAAGCCACCATCATGACTTGACACGCCGCGGGAGACGTAGTAGGCTATTCTTTCCTCGGATTGAAATCATCCCTTCGGGTATATCATTTAAATTTAGATGTCTGCATTTCCCCGTTTTTTCGAGTTTCGCTATGTGCATCAAGAAGGCACAAGGGCAATTGATCAAAGTTGTAGGACTCCATCTTCGGAAACGATGCTTCTCTCGTGGAACGTGGGGTGTTCGAGAGTTGGAAAGGAAAACACACTATACGTCTTAGTTCCAAATGGAAGGGCACTTAATATCGTTTATCTGGAAGCTCTACATGGAAAACATAGTTTAAAAAATATATATAATATGGTCTTTTATATTTATTATTTGTACCATACACAAACCCGGTATCTTAAGTATTGAAAGTAACAATAGAATTAAAAATAAAATAATGTGTTTCGTGCAATTTATGCAAAAACTATGGGCGTTAATAAATATTTATTTTTGTTATGCTTTTAAGTAAATGTTTTAAATACATCTAACGGATAAATTAATAAACGCGGGAAGAGTCTCGAGTACATGCTAGTATGACATAATAATTACAACCAGTCCCGTAGGAACTCACGGAATGTTTACAAATAGCTTAGTATATTCCTTTGCAATTAAGGTTTCACACAGCAGTACCTTGGTTCTCTTCCTCAATGAGGTAAACGTCTCGTTTCTACATTTCCCGACTTCCTGACGGACATCCGAACCAAGCACGTCTTTACTACCTCGGTTAGACTGCAACCAAAATTTATATCAAGGATGTTTTGTTTATTCAATATGATTTATTTTCCCCATCATCACGGATAATATAAAACGCATTAAAGGGTGGTGGAAGAAGACATTTATTATTGCCCTATCAGTCTGTGATTTACTTAGCGAGCTTCTGTCGTCGTTCTCACAAACTGGAAGTCAAACAGAACATCAGAGGAAACTTTAAGACTCTCGATGGTATTAGATAAGTTTATAACTATACTAATGTCCTCTTTGAAGTGTTTGAGGGGTTCATCCCCACAAGTTGGTAGAAGACTGTGGTGATATTAACAACGAAAACGGAAGCGCACTGAATTTTTACCGGCAAGTGACGGTATTTCGACGTTTTGCTCAACTCTGTAATGACAGATCTGATATATCAACGCGTTGGAATTTCTTAACTTAGGTACCATTCTTTCTTCTAACATTTTGTTGTTGTTGGGGGCGAGTAAATAGGGAATCCCAGGGCGAGAACTATGCCCACTTATTCATCTGTTTCCTAGGATTACACGATGAGTCGGGAAATCTCAATTTTACTGCACTTGTTGGGGGGGGGGGGGGGGGAACGATCTGACTTGGAGGCAATGATTTCCACAAAGCCAGAGAAGAAACTCCCTCTTTGTTGTTAATTTGAAAAAAATGAATGATTGGTATTTAATAAATGTGAGGGAGATTACCTCTGTGAACAAAAGGCTCTTTTCACGGTTTGATTTTGAAGTTTTTAGTGAGATGTCGTGCTGTAATTTTGAAAATGCCAAACAGGGGTCTTAAACCGTAATCAGTGAGCCAAGGGCCTGGATGTTAAAGACGTGTAATCGGCTTCTAGGTCATTATGATCTGCTTAAGATTGTTTTAAACGAGTTTCCGCTGCCTTCGAGTGGCGTTTCGTCTAGGTCACATCAAAGCTTCCTTACACACCGTAACGTCACCGAAAGTAGCAGAATTTTTCTCGTAATTCGTACCTTGAGAATATTTATGGCCATAAAGTTGTGAGCTAAATTAGCGAAAATATTGTTGGACGTAGGTCTTGTTACATGACTTTGGAATGTTGTGTGCTGGATCAGCTGCCATATTGTTGGACGTAGATCATGATACTACACATTTCTTTCGATTTGCCGCAATTCTCCGCAGAATTTTTGCAGACCCCTTGAAAGATATACTTGCAGAATCAAGGTCAAGTCAAATTTTGAACGAATATTAAGTAACTATGAATATGGATACCTAATAAATCAAATGTTAGTTATAGTTCCAAAAATAGTATGACTATCCAGAACACGATGTAAAACATATGTTAGACAAACGATTTTGAAAAACCAGTTCCAGACCCATCATGTATATGCTTTCCTTAGAATTTCATGTAATTATTAAAGAAAATAATACCTCTTTTCCATTAATTACGTAAAAAACGTTGTTGAAGTTCCCTTCGGAATCAAATAATCGACTTACCACGACTCTAGTCGAAGTAAACATTGGTGGTTTTGCCCATGATAACATCTTTCTGGAAACACAATTATCTTTAAAATATATATATCAGTGACTCCGGTGCAAAATCTGCCAAATGTATAATTTATAGTTTTGAGAAAAACGAAAAAATATATACCAGAATATCCGTTACTATTAGAATTCTTTTCTCTTTTTTTATTATTTATATTATTTTCGTTCTATATTCACGGCATGTTTCATAAAATTGGTTGTAATGAATCGACAGAAATTTACATTTTGATTTTAAATTAGGCGGATTTTGCTACGGAGTTCCTACAAATCATTTAAAAATCAATCTTGAAATACAGGTTTGTTTTTTTATACTATTTCAAATTTACTACTACACAGATAGACGATAGTGATAATTGCACAATGAACAGTACTTCACAACTTTTGGATACTGTTTGCAAGATGTTTTAATCCTACTATGTGTTATGCACTATGGATCACTTTAAACAAACTGTGTACTAATATTAGAACCCGCCTCGGAATCACGTTGTTCGCAAGCAGCATCTGGGAGTTCATCTTGTAAATTTCCTATCTCCCATTCACCACACCTTCGTAATATGACAAATCAGGGAGATTCCTCCATAAATCCCCAAAGTGATTTTTCACTAGCATCTTCACGTCCTCGATTTTTGCTGCTGAAACAGAAATTTCTGACAAAAAACGAAAAATGATTTTCTCCATACCTCTGTCTGTCGGTTACGGCTCGTTTCCATTGTTCTGGGTTTGGGACTCTACTCCTGGAGTCCTTGGGACTTATAGAGAGTGGTCTAGATGTTCCCTCCGTAATCTAACAGCCTCGGGCTAATGTTCTCCGCAATACTGTTTGTAATGTTCGTAATAATGCAGCTAATCATTTGATTGTAGACCTTCAACAAATCCTGACAGGTGGCTCCCAATTTGCAATTCGAAAATGTTGTGATATGGACAATAGGCAATGGTATGTTAACAAACGGGGTTAAAAGTCAGGCTGTGAGTTCCACATATAGGTAAAATCCTCTCAGTTTTAATTACTGCGTTGATGGGGTGAAAGATCCTTTTGGGGATCATTGTAAGTATCTACGTGTTAATATACGGTAAGGAAGGATCCTCATTCGGGTAATCACATAAATGGGATTGTAAATAAAGGGTACAGATCTCTGCACATGGTTATGAGGGTATTTAGGGGTTGTAGTAAGGATGTAAAGGAGAGGGCATATAAGTCTCTGGTAAGACCCCAACTAGAGTATGGTTCCAGTGTATGGGACCCTCACCAGGGTTACCTGATTCAAGAATTGGAAAAAATCCAAAGAAAAGCAGCTCGATTTGTTCTGGGTGATTTCCGACAAAAGAGTAGCGTTACAAAAATGTTGCAAAGTTTGGGTTGGGAGGAATTGAGAGAAAGAAGAAGAGCTGCTCGACTAAGTGGTATGTTCCGAGCTGTGAGCGGAGAGATGGCGTGGAATGACATTAGTAGACGAATAAGTTTGAGTAGCGTTTATAAAAGTAGGAAAGATCACAATATGAAGATAAAGTTGGAATTCAAGAGGACAGATTGGGGCAAATATTCATTTATAGGAAGGAGGGTTAGGGATTGGAATCAATTACCAAGG
Source organism: Anabrus simplex (assembly GCF_040414725.1). NCBI lineage: Eukaryota > Metazoa > Arthropoda > Insecta > Orthoptera > Tettigoniidae > Anabrus > Anabrus simplex. The sequence continues at coordinate 119,534,443 of NC_090273.1, read as the reverse complement.
GAGACGTTCAATAAATTTACAATTTCTTTGAAATAATTTAGGAAAAGGCTAGGAAAACAACAGATAGGGAATCTGCCACCTGGGCGACTGCCCTAAATGCAGATCAGTATTGATGTATTGATATATTGATTTGATGTATAGCTTCGCCCCGGCCAAGAAGGAGCTTAAAATCTCCAACAGTTCATGTATATTACTACCCAAAAAATTCAGTGCATTAAGCAGGTTTTGATACGGAGTTTCGTTGCTTGCCTAGTACATTAAGCAGTTTTGCAGGTGAGCCTCATTTTCAAAAGTCTTTTAATACGGCTAAATAAATGAATTTGATACAGACGTTCGCGTACTTCAGTGTCTTATGTTCCATACTTTCAGACACCAGTAATAACCCAAATTGGCCAAAAATGCGTTATTACCGAACGAGTTGGTCGTGCGGTTAGAAGGGCGTGGCTGTGAGCTTGCATCCGGGAGATAGTGGTTTCGAATCCCACTGTCGGCAGTCCTGAAGATGATTTCCTGTAGTTTCCCATTTTCACATCAGGCAAATGCTGGAGCTGTACCTTAATTAAGGCCACGGTCGCTTCTTTCCAACTCCTAGTCCTTTCCTATCCCATCGTCACCATAAGACCTATCTGTGCCGGTGTGACGTAAAACCACTAGCAAAAAGCAATGCATTAATCGGGTTTTGATCCGGAGACCCTCATATTGTCTGTACAGTTCAAATTTTGGCCTGATACTTCGTATTTATTTCGGACTAATTATGCAAATTCGAAAATAGGTTCAGTGCAATTTGTCTCTATCTCTCTGATTGATCATCACGGGGTTTCGAAACAACTGCTGGAAGAGAAAATGATGGGGAAGAAAGGCCTAGGACGATCGAGGAAAGAAATCCTTCACATAATCTTCATTATGGTTCCTACAATGAAACAGAACGAGGAGCTGATGACAGAGAACATTTGTTGCCATTGACAAGGCAATGCCCTTCGAAATTGATGATGATGATTATGTGTGTGTTGTTGTGAAAGATAGGACAGATGTGTGTATGGATTTATGAGGCAATAAAATAACAAAATTATATTATTTGCAGCAGGGAACATTCCGCTAAGCTACCAGAGTCGTAAACATGGTCCTACGGCCTTGGAATAGAGAAGGTAATACGAACTTAAAAACACACTGTGATATGTTGTGATTATTTGTCTGTCGGAAGTGAATTAACTCATACATTAGTCAACATAATGAAGGCGGCAGATTACTTGAGCTGTGAATGCAGAGACGCCATTTTAATGTTGAAAATACATCTTAGCACACAAAGTTCCCATACTACAAAAAACGGAACATTAAGCAATTTCCTCAATTGTACAGAAAGTTGAAGTTGTGAGTCTTCGATAGTTCTATCAAACCAAAACGAAAACATTCTAAAATTACTCCCGGCGTAAAATCGCTCGTTTCTTTGCTCGTTCTAGTTTTGATTCAAATCCTAGCCAAATCTACTCATTTACATTATTCTATTGGTAATATGGTCCTTGGTTCAATATCCTCAGGCGTTTCTTGATTTTTGAAAAATGCCCGCACAGAATGTAGTTATAAGGGCTTAAGTGAAACTCTGCATTGACTCACATTAGCGCTCGTAGTGGTGCTTAAGTGAAACAATGCATTGACTCACATTAGCGCTCGTAGTGGTGCTTAAGTGAAACAATGCATTGACTCACATTAGCGCTCGTAGTGGTGCTTAAGTGAAACAATGCATGACTCACATTAGCGCTCGTAGTGGTGCTTAAGTGAAACAATGCATTGTCTCACATTCGCGCTCGTAGTGGTGCTTGACTCACATTCGCGCTCGTAGTGGTGCATAAGTGAAGCAATGCATTGTCTCACATTCGCGCTCGTAGTGGTGCTTAAGTGAAACAATGCATTGTCTCACATTCGCGCTCGTAGTGGTGCTTAAGTGAAACAATGCATTGTCTCACATTAGCGCTTGTAATGGTAGAAAAAGCCAACGGCTAATCTAACCACGGCCAACTGGATCCCTCGCAGCTAGCTAGAGCGACGCATGAAGTCGGCCGTGATCTAACACAGCGGGTAACGATGATTGAGAAAAGGAATGCAATTTTTAAGAATAAATAAAGAATATATTATCATATTTTATTAGATTTTATTTACCTAAAATTCGTTGTTCATATCGCTATGATGTTTTCAGCATTGAGTTGCGTGCCTGAAGGGCTAGGACTGTGGATTTTTGGTGTAGCTGGGTTCGATGCCGCAATCAGGTGGAGATACAATTCAAGAAGCATAAGTGTGGTGCTCGATGATTCATAATATCTCTGACCATCAATCAGAGACGATCTCTAATAAAACAGTGCGGGAGGTTATTACACTACGCAGTACGGTAAAGTGCCATTTCCCATACTCTTTTGAGTTCGCAAAGAAGGCAATTACGTTATGGCATGAAACAAAATATAATTTCCCATCTTTTACGGTTTATACACTTTTCCTTTAAGATAGTGTTTGTCCAACCCTTGTCCCGTTTCCCTACGGGGTCGGGTATGAGGTGAGATGAATCTGTTGTGGCGGGTTTTTATGACCGAATGCCCTTCCTGACGTCAACCTCATCAGAGGAGTTAATGAAATGAAATGAATGACGTGATATGATAGTAGGGAGAGGGTGAAACCCGGTGCCGGCACATAGCCTACTCCTGTCGAATAGCACCAACGGGTCTACTCAAGGCTTAACGTCTCCATCCGACGGACGAATCACCATCAACAGCGTCAAATGCCCTCACTCTGTATGATCACTGCGGAGAGGTTTGGAATTTAATCCAGGCTTTTGGCACGCAATCTAGTGATTAGAAATTGTATACCACCACCTCCCCTACCCTGCCGGATAATATTCTGATGGTGAAAACTTTTTCGACCAACGGAACTCGAATCGGCTAACCTCGGTGTCAGACCGTTTAGACTTCAGCTCCTTCACGATCATGGCCAGCAGACGGGCTTACGTTTCCTTTACGATAATAATAATAATAATAGTAATAATAATAATAATAATAATAATAAATTCGTGGAGGAAATCTCAGATCCCTTTGAAATCAAAACGGGAGTAAGACAAGGAGATGGACTCTCTCCGTTACTCTTCAACTGCATCCTTATAAAAAGTGATACAAGAATGGTGCAAACAGAAACTAGTCCACAAAATTTACATACCAATCACTTTAGGCAGAGGAAAAGTAGCAATACATTTCTTAGCATTTGCAGACGACCTAGTAATCTTAACGTGAGGAATTTCAAGTGGCCAATATCAGAATGAACTCATGAAAACAATTGCGGGAAAAGTCGGCCTTCAGATATCTTTCGAAAAGACAGAATACATGACCTGCAACAATCAAGCGCCAAATATGGCAAAATTAAACGAGTATCGTAATTTAAATAACTTGGTGAAACAATTTAGAAAGTGAACTCCAATCAAAAGCCAATGAAATTAGATGCCAAAAGATGTAAACTGCATATCGACTAACCCAAAATATCTACGACAAAAAATTATCTCCAACTACACAAAACTTAAGACATTACAATACAGTCATTAAACCATCATGTCTTTATGAATCAGAAACGCTAATTTTGAACAGGAAAGAGGGCAATGCAAACATTGAGAAAAAGGAACGCAGAAGCATAAGAAGATTTCTAGGCACAAAACTCGCTGACGGAAAATACCAACTCAGAGGTGGGCAGGAAATCAAACAATACACAAATATTGTCAGTGACATTAGAAAACGCAGGTTAAGATTCTATGGACAAATTAAAAGAATGCTCTCAGACAGACTTACAAAACAATTAGTCGAATTCTATTAAAACAGGAGTAAGGCCAAAACAGACACGATGAAATGGATTGGCGAAGTTATAACTGATCTGAAATAGGCAGGAATTACACCAGCAGGTGTAATCTACAGGTCCAAAATTCACAAATGGCAAGTTGACCAAGAGGAAAAATTAAAGAAGAAGACTGGATCAACCTGGTCTGAAGACCGGAAGGAAGCCCACAGTAAAAGAAGGAAAGATGTATGGGCCCACACACTACACCTCATAGCGCAACAGCCCCGAAGGGCGATGGGCTTCTAAGCGACCGCTGCTCAGCCCGAAGGTGCTGTTGGTGCTGATTATTGTTTTAAGAGGAAGTGCAACTAGACAACCATCCTCTATATAAAACTAACCAGAAAGAAAAAATGAATGGATTCGACACTTCCAAAAATGAAGGTATCGACCAAAGAAAGTTAAGGGCCACGAAGGACGTGAAAATGAAAGACACCTAATACCGTCGAGATGAGAAAGGAACAAGAGTTGACCAAGGGAGGTCGGATAGGATAGATGAAAGTAAGGAGCCTGACACAAGGAAATTGAAACAATGATAGGACTTAGGTAAGAGCCACATGGTCGCCAGTACACGCTCCCAAGTTAAGGCCTGCAGATTACGAGGTGCCGTGTGGTCACCACAACGGATTATCTCGGCCGTTATTCTTGGCTTTGTAGACCGGGAAGTACGGGCACAGAGGAAGGAAGGCAAATGTACGCCTCTATGTATTCTATGTAGTCCTAAAGGGTCTATTCCCAAATAATAATATTAATACGTATTAATAATAATAGTGCAATAACTCATTTGTATCAAAGAACTGAAGGAGAGATTGAACTGATGAGAAAGAAAAGGTTACAGTTCTATGGACACTTGTTGAGGATGGACAGTAACAGACTGACGAAGAGAATCTTGGAATTCTTCACGAAGAGAAAGACAGAGCTGAAGTGGTTTCGAGAAGTGAGTTTGGACTTGACTAAGATGGGGGTTCCGGAAGATTATATCATGGACAGGCATCGATTTAGACAACTCGTCAAAAAGGTCCGTGATATCCAGGAGACTGGAGGAACAGTGGTGACGGAAGGGAGGTCTTATACGGAAGAGCAGAATAAGAAGGAAGAGAAAGAATGAAAATATACCGGTAGAGAGTGAGGGCAGAGAAAGCTAAAAATATTGCAAAGATTGTCAAACGTGATCCATACAGGGCAGAAACGAAAATTAAATAATAAATAAATAATAATAAAAATAAAAATAATAATAATAATAAGGAGAAGAAGAAGAAGCATCATCAACATCATCAGAAGTATCATGGGATCCAATTACAAGAATGGCACCCATTATAAACAATCCAACAAAGAATTGCACAGCAAAATAGAGAAAATAACAGAAAGAATCCGTAAGAGACGGGCACGAATTACGGTCATCTCAAACGAATAGACGGAAACAGGCTGACTAAGCAGATCTTTCACTTTTCTGACTCCAAACCCAAAACCGCAATGCCCTGGTTTGTGAACACCAAAGAAGACCTCCAAATCCTGCATATAAAACTCGAAGACGCCTTCAATAGAGATCTCTTCCGCGAAAAAGATACTAACGAACAAACAACCGAAAAGAAGACAAGGTACCACCCGGACAGAGGAACGCAAGCTGCCCGGTTCACAGAGAATTAGGGAATTCTGGGCTCAAAAGAAAGCGGAGCCCAAACGAATAATAATAATAATAATAATAATAATTGTACCGGGCGGTCCACCTCTACTCTGTTTATTTAAAAGTTGCGCCAGTTGAAACTCCTCTTCTGGAGGAAGGTTGAACTTTATCTATTCTATTAATTCTCTACTTTCTCAGAAGATGTCACCACGTGGAAAATTTTGAGTTTTTGAACTGTGTCACTTTTGATGTGTTTTTGTTTCGCTTGAAGTAAGAAGTGTGAACTTTCTCTTCTAGAGGACACTACTGAAGAATTACAATAGTGCAACCTAGTGCGAAATCAAAGAACTATTTTGTTGGAGAAATTTTTATTTCAAAAGTTTGTTTCTTGTTAAATTTCTTTCTGTTATTGTTTAAGTTGGCTGTATACCCCTCTTTTTCCCCTTAGTTTGGATCTAGCCAATCCCGAATTTCTTTAATTAATTTTCCACCAATAATGTGTTTCTTTTTCCTCTATGTAGGGGTTTCTTTTCCCGAACCAATAAAGATTTTGTGGGAGGGTGTTTTATTTCCCCTAACGCCTAGAATCTTCCGCGAGAGGATATAAACTGCTGATTTTGGGGTCTCCGGGCCACTTCTGTTCCATCTTTCAGTGTATTAAGTACATAGCAGGAGGCGGGAAGCGCCTCTTTCCTCGGCAGCGATCTACTACCAGGTAATGGCCTATTAATATCTTCTTTTCTTGCTAGGTCGGCAGTTTAACTCTCGCGGCGGGTTCGAAGCGTTTTCCATCATGTAACCTTTTCCTAAAATGTAACTACTCTTTTCTTCTTTTTCTTGTAAAGTTACATATTGGGATAGAGAGTGCTAACCCTCTCGAGCTCCCACTCACATTTGTTTTGAGGTGAACTTATTTTCTCAAACTTTTCTTCGTTTATGTAATGTAAAGTGTTCTTCTCTAAGTCACCTCTGTAGTATGGGATTAGCCCTTGCGATTGTGGCCCAGAGCCAGATTAGGTTTTAAAAGCAAAGTGTATTAGGAGTGCAAGTTCGCCTCCTCTCAAGTTGTATTTTAGAGGTCATGTATTAATCTTTTCTCACCTAATAGACCTCAGTAGGTTGGGTATTTTACCCCTGTGTATATGTCCTTTGAGGACAACTTGAAAGTTGAGTTTGGTGTGGCCTGGGAGAGGCTTAACTTTAAGAGCGAGTGGCTCTTTTCTAAAACTGAGAGTTGTATGCCTCGAGGAGGCTTTGCTGTGTAATTTGGAGCAAGGGCTCCAGGGTTTGAGTGGGGTCTTCTGCCCCTTTTGTTGAAATTGGTATATCGTAAAGTTGAGCTAGTTGCTCAAGAATTGTGTTTTCAGGGCTCGAAGCCCAAATTCTTTAATCCCTGTAATTGTACATTTCAAGTTGTATTTCGGCTACTAAGTACCTGTTCTATTTGTTGTTACCTAATTTTGAAAAGAAAATATAACCTTGTTAAATTTTAAAATTTAATTTCTCTTTAGTAGCTTGAGACCTATTCACCACCCAGCACCTTCTTTCATGCTTAACTACCACAAAAACTCGGTAACAAGTGGTAGCAGAGCGTGGTTGAATGGGTCTCAATTTAGCCCCTTTTGACGGCTAAACATTGCTTTGATTCGAACTCTAACAATTTTCTCAGTTGCTGGAATTTTTTGAGTTTTTCAAAATTGTTCTGTCATCATGCCCGGCCCTCGCGATGTTCTCCTCCTTAACTACTTGCGCAAAGAGGAGTTGATATATGAGTTAACTATCAGAAACGTTCAATCTGGAGGCACGGTTGCAATAGACACTAACAAGCTTAGAGAGTCCCTTGATTTGCCCATTTCCATCCCCAATTTGGGAGAGAAAGAAATTGACGACTCTCTTTCCACGATTGTCGAGAATATTACTGGGCTAGCATCGGTAGTCAGCTTTTTTGATGAAAACGATCCATCTCCTAATCAAGTTAAGCGTGTGCAAGGCAGGCTGTATCACTTTGCAAATAGAGTTAATGATCTATTGTCTCTAAAGGTGAATGACGTTCAGAGGAAGCAAGCTAATACGCTCCTTGAAACTATTTCTGAATTGTCTAATAAGGTCACTCAATTGCTAACCGGCGAAGCTCCTCCCAAAACTGATCAACCCGCCACGGTGAATGTAGGTAACGAGGAAGAGCCTCCTCAGGGAGAAGTCAATAGGATAACCGTTGCTGCTCAAACTATCTCTGCCCCATCGAACAACGAATCTGAACGCCGTGCGTCATTGAGTAACATCCGCTCTGAATTAACTTCCTTGCCCTTGAAACCTTTAACGACTATGACACCTGGGTTCAGCAGCTTGCCTCATCCATTGGCAATGTTGCTTAGAGGTATCTCTAAGTTTTCCGTCAACACCACCAGTGACGTAATTTCATTTTTAAGATTTCTAGTGGAATTTCAGGATCATGCCCTTGTGTTTTCTCTTTCCCCATGTCAAATTTTGCAAATTATCTATCCTTATGCTATTGGTGTTCTATCTGACAAAATAGTTAGAGCCATTGCCGAGCAATCTTCTATTGAGGATTTCCACGCCCATTTGCTAGCTAACTTCATCCCGGCTAGGGCCAGGTCCTCCCTTATTCAGAAATACTATTATCGGGTACAGCGCTTGGATGAAAACCTGGCAGACTTCATCCAAGATATTAAGTTTTATACTAGGGTGTTTGCTCTCCACTTCCCTGAGGATCAGATCGTGCAAGCTATTGTTGAAGGGATTTCACCACCCTACAGGTCATATTTGTGTTTCGCGGCGTGCCCGCAAACCTTCTCTGAACTGGAAGCATTAGCCGTCTCTGCGGAAGGAGTTAGGTATGCCGATTCCTTGCGTGTGGCGAAAGAACCCCCGCCTTCCTTTAGTAACACTCGGCCTCCACCTCGCCGACCAGTCAATCCCCGTAAATGTTATGCTTGTGGGTCGCCTGACCATCTGCGGAATAAGTGTCCTCTGATCAAGTCAAGTGGGACAAGGAATGGAGCAGGGTCATCACAAGGCTGTTTTAAGTGTGGGGCCTTCTCACATATCGCCAAGAATTGCCCAAACTCAAATAGCACCCCCTCCTGCTCAACTTCTGGTGCAAATTCCAGCTATGCCAATAATAAAAAGTGACTAGTGGCGTCGGCTGAGCCGACTAATCCATCTTCCCGAGACTCAGCCCCTAGTAAACAGGTTGTAAATGCAGAGAACGACCAGCCTTCAAATTCATCTTTTGAATGCCCTAAAGAGTGTCTTAGGATTGCGGCGGATACCCCCGCACCTGTTCCTTTTCTTAAGATTGAGTTAAATAACGAGCCTATAACAGCTCTCTTAGATTCAGGCAGTGTTTGTTCCATTATTTCGGCTGATTGGTATTCTAAATTGAAACCTGTTTGTAAACTCCCTGACTATGTCTCGTCTCCTGTTCAATATGTTTCGGCTAATTCATCTCCATTAGAAATTCTAGGTTCCATACATGTCAAAATTCGGGTTTTTAAGTTTACATGGAAGATCAAATTGTTTGTGGCCAAGCGTTTGTCTTGCCCCATTATATTGGGAGCTGACTTTATTTCTCACACTGGTCTTGTGCTCGATCTCCAGAGTAGGTCGTGCACATTCAAATTTGCGTCCAATTGTAGAATTCCCTTGTTAAAGTGTAATTCTGTATCATGTTCATCTATTTCGCCTACCCAGGATGAGATGTTGTTAGACCTTAGACATCTACCTGAGGAGCAGGCTGATAGTATTCGCAAACTGTGTCAGTCGTTTCCCGAGGTGTTCTCTGATACTCTTGGTGTTACTGACCTTATTGAATACAAAATTGAGGTCACGGATTCAATTCCTGTCCGTTTTCCACCGTATAGGCTATCTCCACCTAAAATGAAGGCTCTGAAAGAAATCATCGATCAGATGTTGAAGGATGGTATTATTAGGCCCTCTAAGTCAGCGTATTCTTCGCCTATTTTTCTTGTCCCGAAACCCCAAGGAGGCTTCAGGCCTGTCATTGATTACAGGGCTCTCAATCGGAAGGTGGTGTTGCAATCTGTGCCCCTTCCCGACCTTCATTCTTGCTTTTCATGGTTTCGTAAGGCCAAGTTCTTCACCATCTTGGACTTGAATCAGGCCTATAATCAAATTCCCCTTGCCGAAGAGTCTAAACATCTTACAGCGTTTGCCACGGACTGGAATTTATATGAATACAACCGCGTGCCTTTCGGGCTCCCCACGGGGGCAGCTGTGCTCACTAGGCTACTAGATAGGGTCTTTTCCGACATCAAATTTGAGTACTTATATCACTACTTGGATGATGTCGTCGTATTTTCCGAAACCTTTGAAGAACATCTAGATCATTTGCGAGAAGTTCTCAATCGCCTTCGTAAGGCTGGGTTAACTGTTAAGTTGTCCAAGGTTGCCTTTGCTAAGCCCTCTATGTCATTCCTAGGGCATATTGTGTCACCTGATGGTGTAGCAGTCGATCATTCTAGAACACAGGCCATCCGTGATTTTAAACCTCCTAAGGACATCAAAGGTATCGCTAGATTCATTGGTATGGTGAATTTCTTCAGGAAGTTTATTCCTAACTTCGCTAATAGAGCGGCGCCCTTAAACCTTCTTCGTAGGAAAGGCATCAAATTCGAGTGGGGACCTTCTCAACAAGCCGCTTTCGAAGATCTTAAATTAGCTCTCTGTAATGCCCCTGTACTTGCTATGCCTGATTTCTCGAAGAAATTCATCGTCCAAACGGACGCGTCGTCGTCAGCTGTAGCTGCAGTCCTTCTTCAAGAGACTGAACTAGGGAGGCGTCCCATCGCCTATGCATCTAGGACTCTATCGGTTTAAGAAGCCAAGTATTCCATCTATGAGCTCGAAGGGTTGGCAGTCTTATTCGCCTTAGAAAAGTTCCGTCTCTATCTGGAACATGTCAAATTCGACCTGGAGACAGATAATCAAGCCTTAAGCTGGGTCTTAGGTAGGCCGCGTCGTACTGGTCGTATAGCCCGTTGGGCCATCCGTATTTCTGCCTTCCAATTCGATGTACGGCATATCAGAGGTACTGAAAATGTTGTTGCCGATGGACTCAGCCGTATGTTTCATAACGAGGTCGAGACCCACGAACCGGTCGACAGTTCATCACCTTCCGAGTCCATACTATCTGGTGTTAATGCCATCTTAACAGATGCTCCCATGCTTTTTAGGGATATTGAGAAATACCAACGTGAAGATCCGACGCTGGCTCCGATAATGGAAACCCTTTCTTCTGGGGAACATGCTGTCCCTTATGTTCTAAGGAATGGTGTTCTATGTTGCCCTTCGAGGCATGATAAGTTGATGAAAGTTGTTGTTCCAGCGGTTCTTGTACCTATGATCTTCAAATACTATCATGAGACCCCATTGGGGGGGCATCTTGGAATCTTTAAAACTCGTGAAAAGATTCGTGAAATGTTCATATGGAAAGGTATGGACGGTGAAATTCGGGAACTTGTAAAAGCTTGTAAATCTTGTTTGATCAGTAAACCCACCATGTCCACTAAAGTAGGCCTTTTGTCTTCTCATCAAGCGTCGCGCCCCATGGAACGCCTGTATATCGATTATGTGGGACCCTTCCCCCAGTCAAAGGGTAATGCCAACAAGTTCATCTTTGTGTGTGTAGATGGTTTTACAAGATTTTCTTGGTTATTTCCGACTAAGCTGGCTACCGCTCAGTCCACCATTACTTGCCTAAATTCTATTTTTGCTTCTTTTGGTCCGTGCCAATATATTGTATCTGATAATGCTAAAGCTTTTACATCAAATCTGTTTCGTAAATTCTGTTTTGACTTGTCCATCTCTCATGTAACTACATCTGCTTATTACCCTCAACCATCTCTGGCTGAACGGGTTAACCGCAATCTCAGGTCCGCACTTATTGCCTATCATCATGAAGATCATTCTAGGTGGGACACGTCCCTGCATTGGTTAGCTTTTGCTTTGAATTCGGCGGTTCATGAATCTCACAAATTTACTCCAGCTTCTTTGATGTTTAAGTTCGTTCCCAACACGCCGCTCTCTAACCTCTGGTCTCTGAATGACATTCTGCCCGAGACAATAGATCCGGACAACATTAAAGATCTTTGGAAGAAGGCTAAAGCTAATCTTAAAGTGTCTCATGAAAAGGTTAGGGAAAGGTATGATCGTGGACGGAGACCCACCACTTTGAAGGTAGGTGACCAGGTTATGGTCAAAAATTTTGTTCCCGCGGGCAAGCTTGCCCCCAGATTTCATGGGCCTTGTATCATTCTCGATTTTCTTACGCCGGTTACCTTATTGCTAAGTAATCCAGCCACCGAGAGGATATTTAGAGTTCACCTGTCCCAGGTGAAACCGGTGTAATTTCTGTGTTAACTTGCTCCATATTATTTTGAAAGGATATGAAGGTTATATTTTTTTGAGTTTCACTTTTAAGGCATTCTGCCCCTTCTGTAATATTTTGGTTTTAGAGGTAAGCCTTATGTAAAACCTGCCCCGACCCGTTAAACTGCCATCCTGTTCTTGCCACGGCCATTACCACGCTCCCGTCTCCTGCTCCACTCTACACAGTGGCTTAATGAATACCATGAATATCTGCACGCCGCTGGCCCCTCACTCTCTCTACAAGCCTGTACCCTCAAAGAAAATAATTGTCCAACACAATTCTGCCGCCTAGCTTTAATGTTTCAGCGCCCCCGCAGCCGCGCAGCGCCGTGCAGCGACTGGGGAGGGGGATGGGCCCCCTCCTCTCCAGCGAGGACGATATGTGCACGGCGAGCCGGAGCTCACCTCCCGGCCAAGGCTGATGTGCGGCGCACGACCTGCTACATGCCCGCAGCCTGTATCTGTTCACCGCGGGCGCGGCGTACTTCAACACCTCTGCTCCCCTCATAGTGCGGGCGAGCGGTATCTCAGGGTACTTGAGGGGTCCGAGCGGCCTCCGTTGGACGCAAGCTGCAACGGCCGGTCTGGCCATCCGACTCAATCTACATCAACTACATGGACAGTCACCACAAGCAATAATTACATTTGGGAATTTAACAACAATATTTGGTGGACATTGCAAAACTTTTCTTCACCTTTTAAGCATTAAAGGTTTATCTTCAGAAATTCAACTTCTACAAACATAAAAACTTTACTGCACCGGCAACAACAAAATTTTGAAATTGCAACCAACCAAATTACTAAAATCTTATAAATGCTTCCGCAATTAATCTTAATATCAACATCAAAACTTGGACCTTATTTTGGAAACAAAGCTTATGTTCTTCTGTGTTACCCCTTGGAGGAACTTTTTGGGGGGGAGGTCTGTACCGGGCGGTCCACCTCTACTCTGTTTATTTAAAAGTTGCGCCAGTTGAAACTCCTCTTCTGGAGGAAGGTTGAACTTTATCTATTCTATTAATTCTCTACTTTCTCAGAAGATGTCACCACGTGGAAAATTTTGAGTTTTTGAACTGTGTCACTTTTGATGTGTTTTTGTTTCGCTTGAAGTAAGAAGTGTGAACTTTCTCTTCTAGAGGACACTACTGAAGAATTACAATAGTGCAACCTAGTGCGAAATCAAAGAACTATTTTGTTGGAGAAATTTTTATTTCAAAAGTTTGTTTCTTGTTAAATTTCTTTCTGTTATTGTTTAAGTTGGCTGTATACCCCTCTTTTTCCCCTTAGTTTGGATCTAGCCAATCCCGAATTTCTTTAATTAATTTTCCACCAATAATGTGTTTCTTTTTCCTCTATGTAGGGGTTTCTTTTCCCGAACCAATAAAGATTTTGTGGGAGGGTGTTTTATTTCCCCTAACGCCTAGAATCTTCCGCGAGAGGATATAAACTGCTGATTTTGGGGTCTCCGGGCCACTTCTGTTCCATCTTTCAGTGTATTAAGTACATAGCAGGAGGCGGGAAGCGCCTCTTTCCTCGGCAGCGATCTACTACCAGGTAATGGCCTATTAATATCTTCTTTTCTTGCTAGGTCGGCAGTTTAACTCTCGCGGCGGGTTCGAAGCGTTTTCCATCATGTAACCTTTTCCTAAAATGTAACTACTCTTTTCTTCTTTTTCTTGTAAAGTTACATATTGGGATAGAGAGTGCTAACCCTCTCGAGCTCCCACTCACATTTGTTTTGAGGTGAACTTATTTTCTCAAACTTTTCTTCGTTTATGTAATGTAAAGTGTTCTTCTCTAAGTCACCTCTGTAGTATGGGATTAGCCCTTGCGATTGTGGCCCAGAGCCAGATTAGGTTTTAAAAGCAAAGTGTATTAGGAGTGCAAGTTCGCCTCCTCTCAAGTTGTATTTTAGAGGTCATGTATTAATCTTTTCTCACCTAATAGACCTCAGTAGGTTGGGTATTTTACCCCTGTGTATATGTCCTTTGAGGACAACTTGAAAGTTGAGTTTGGTGTGGCCTGGGAGAGGCTTAACTTTAAGAGCGAGTGGCTCTTTTCTAAAACTGAGAGTTGTATGCCTCGAGGAGGCTTTGCTGTGTAATTTGGAGCAAGGGCTCCAGGGTTTGAGTGGGGTCTTCTGCCCCTTTTGTTGAAATTGGTATATCGTAAAGTTGAGCTAGTTGCTCAAGAATTGTGTTTTCAGGGCTCGAAGCCCAAATTCTTTAATCCCTGTAATTGTACATTTCAAGTTGTATTTCGGCTACTAAGTACCTGTTCTATTTGTTGTTACCTAATTTTGAAAAGAAAATATAACCTTGTTAAATTTTAAAATTTAATTTCTCTTTAGTAGCTTGAGACCTATTCACCACCCAGCACCTTCTTTCATGCTTAACTACCACAAAAACTCGGTAACAATAATAATAATAATAATAATAATAATAATAATAATAATAATAATAATAATAATAATAATAATAACTACTCAGGTATTCGAGATTATTATCCTTTTCTCATAACCTCCCAAATATGTCCTGAAATGTTAGTTAAATATTTCTTGAATGTTACAATTTTACCGTACGAGTTATAACACGAATTAAGATTTTCTGTGCCAAGTCCATCAACGCCTAACCGCGCTGACCTACAAAGTTCTGAACAACATAAATCTGATCAACAATAATGTTATATTGACTCAATGTAACTTGAATACTAATGGCATTGTTGTTAACTGAAATGAGCTCTCTATCTGCGGCTGCCACTCATCTCTACTAGATGGCACTACCGCAGAAAATCTCGTGCCGTGCAGTAGGCTTTGATTAGTATACAGTGGCGTAGCAATATTAAGTGTACGAAGCCAGGAAATGTCAATTTTTTCTCTTAGTATTACTGCAGCTGTATAGCAAAACTGCACGTAATAAAAGTTTTACAGTACGAGAAGTAATAAGGGAGATATCTACGACAGTTACATTTGTCATAAGCTTCAAAATATCGTCGGAAAAGTTAGTTCCGGCGGTAAATAGCAAGCAATACTTCTGTCTCGGGTGCACAGCACGAAGCCACTCGGAACGTTTCGGCTCTCTTCGGTTTCACGAACTGTAGTTGAGGTGTAATGATAATAATGATAATAATAATAATGCTCAGCTCTACTAGTGGTAACCTCAGTATTAAACAAAGGATAGTCACTTCCCGTGCGCCACATCCCCCTGTGTGTGGGGGCTGTAGAATAACACCCACGGTATCCCCTGCCTGCCGTAAGAGGCGACTAAAAGAGGCCTCAGAGGCTGTGAACTTCGGAACTTTGGCAACCACGAGGCCCTCAGCTGAGTCCTGGCATTGCTTCCACTTACTTGTGCCAGGCTCCTCCCTTTGAACTATCCTATCCGACCTCCCTTGGTCAACTCTTGTTCCTTTCCTACCCCGACGCTATTAGGTTTGCGAGGGCTAGGGAGTCTTTCATTTTCACGCCCTTCGTGGCCCTTGTCTTCCTATGGCCGATATATTCATTTTTCGAAGTGTCGGATCCCTTCCATTTTTTCCCTCTGATTAGTGTTATATAGAGGATGGTTGCCTAGTTGTACTTCCTCTTAAAACAATAATCACCACCACCACCACCGTGCGCCACATAGTGGGCTATTGTTAAACAATAAAAATGCCAGGAACGACTTTCCGGCCATTGTTGACCGCTCAGTTTGGGACTTCTGTAAAGTTTACGAGTTTTCCGTTGCCCAAGCGACGATTATATACAATACATTAACGTTATTACTGGGGGACAGGGTGGTGTAGCGGCTTAGGTCCTACCATGTTATACCGGTGACCGTGGTTCGATTCCTGATGTTGCTAGGGTGGGACTTTTAGTTGAAACTCCCGTGCTGTCAGGAAGGGCAAGCGATCTTAAATCCCCGGCCACAGCTCTTTCATGCCTGAGTGCATGCAGCGACCCTGAGCAAGCGGTTAAGCTGTGGATGATGGTGATGATGATGATTTTAATATTATTTGTATCCAGGAACAATCATTTGTTATTTCTGTTATAATCGTGGTATACTCGTACTTCTGGGGTACGGAGTAAAACAATTGGATTTTTGGGGTTCGCCAACCAAAAAGTTTGAATACCACTGATTTAAACCAAGACTGCTACATCAAGTGCATTCAATGTGCCTTGAAATAATTTCAGTAAGTGAAAATGGGTACAACCGATATTGAAGCATGTGCTTTAGGCTATGGTCTTCCCCGTATTCACACTTGATCTTGTTAGCATCGATGCAACCCAAACTCACTAAGGTCACTTCGGATCTGCCGGCATCTGATCGCCTATTCAAGGATTTCCACGTTGTCCAGTTCTCTTTGCAGCTAGGTGTTAGGCAGTCAACTACTGTTATCTGTCCAGGGATGTATCTGCGTACTTTGTTACCGGCTTCCAGAAACTATGTTCCATCGTCAGTGGAGCTAGTCAAAATGTTTCTAAAAAAATACCAAAATTCACAGAAGTCTGTCGTCAAGATTTTTTCAAATATTGCCTGGCCCTCGTAGATGACCTCACACTCCTAGCATCAAGTACGCATCAGAAAATTCTCCCTCAGTCAAATGGCAGGTAAAGTAGGGTTGAGGATTGCCATTAACAAAACGGAGTTCATCACCAACATCAGAGATGTACGCAATTCAATTCAATTCAATTCAATTCAATTCAATTCAATTCAATTCAATTCAATTCAATTCAATTCAATTCAATTCAATTCAATTCAATTCAATTCAAGGATTCAGTAATAAAGAAGACTAACTCCTACACATATCTCGGAGAATGGATAACCTCAAACGTTAGACATAAAAGCCAGGTTTTACCAAACTGGAGAGAGATTTCCATCTCTGTAAGAACGTTTACAACTCCAAATCCCTTTCCCTTCGCCTCAAACTTCGACACTGTGAAACCGTAGTAAGAACTTTGGTACTGTATGCCTCAGAATGCTTGAACATGGTCGAAAAGGGATAACTCAGAAATTCTGAACGGAAAGAACGAAAGATCCTAAGAAACATCGTGAGCCCCATTAAAGAGGGAGGTGAATACAGAATCAGGCATAACAAGGAGCTTTACCAACAATTAGAGAGCATAATATCAACGATGACAAAGAAGAGAGTTATCTTCCACGGTCACATAGTCAGAATGCACAACAAGAGACTGGTCTCAAGAATCTTCAACGTCCATTCTAGAGGGAAGGGGGCAAATGCTAAAAGGACGAAACTGGTTCGAAAAGTTCTAGAATATTTAAAAATTGATCCGAAGGATATGTTCAACAGGATAAATTTAGAATGCTGATCAGAACATCCGACACTCTCCAATCACTGACAGCTAAAACATTGCGTCCTAGAGTGGAAGTGAAGTGGACTCAGGAAAGGAAAGAAACCCACAGTGCAAAAATAAAAGGATACTGGGCTAAAGACTCCTGTGGGTGTGGGCGGTAGAATAATACCCACGGTATCCCCTGCCAGTCCTAAGAGGCGACTAAGAGGGGCCCCAGTGGCTCTGAACTTTGGGGCGTGGGTTGGCGACCACGGGGTGGTGGTGGTGATTATTGTTTTAAGAGGAAGTACAACTAGGGAACCATCCTCTATATAACATTAATCAGAGGGAAAAATGGAAGGGATCCGACATTTCGAAAAATGAAGATGTCGGTCAAAGAAAGACAAGGGCCACGAAGGGCGTGAAAATGAAAGACTCCCTAGCCCTCGCAAACCTAATAGCGTCGGGGTCGGAAAAGAACAAGAGCTGACCAAGTGAGGTCGGATAGAATAGATTTAAGTGAGGAGCCTGGCACAAGTAAGTGGAAGCAATGCCAGGACTCAGCTGAGGGCCCCGTGGTCGCCAACCCACACTCTAAAGTTCAGAGCCCCTGAGGCCCCTTTTAGTCGCCTCTGACGACAGGCAGGGGATACCATGGGTGTTATTCTACCGCCCCCACCCACAGGGGGAGCGACCACGGGGCCCTTAGCTGAGTCGTGGTATTGCTTCCACTTACTTTTGCCACGCTCCTCACTTTCACCTATCCTATCCCACTTCCCTTGGTCAACTCTTGTTCTTTTCCGACCTCGATGCTATTAGGTTTGCGAGGGCTAGGGAGTCTTTCATTTTCACGCCCTTTGTGGTCCTTGTCTTCCTTCGCCCGATATCTTCATTTTTCGAAGTGTCGGATCCCTTCCATCTGATTAGTGTTATATAGTGGATGGTTGCCTAGTTCTACTTCCTCTTAAAACAATAATCATCACCATCACACTGGGCTAAGGAGAAAGCTCACCAGAGTTAAAAACCAAGTGATCCAAGGGGTCTCAACGAAACAAAAAAAAAAATAAAAAATAAATAAATAAATAAATAAATAAATAAATAAATAAATAAATAAATAAATAAATAAATAAATAAATAAATAAATAAATAAATAAATAAATAAATAAATGCAGGTTCAGTATTGACTCAGGCCCATGCATTCCACATTTTGAGGCCAGCCCTTCACCGCTATTCTATGATAAATCTTCTATATATGAATGGCATCTCCGTACAAGTCTTAAAACCCTTGGGGGAATGGAATATAAAATCTTTCACTGTCCTCAGCTTTGGCACTAATTTGGATAAAGTGGTCTGTACTGTGCCTGGCGGCCTTTACCCCCCAGAAATTAACCTGGTAACTTACTCATTTTAAGTGTATGCTGAGTGAACCTCAGGGCTATAGCCTATGCCGCTCTAGAAGAGGAAATCTCGTTTCTTAAATTGTTCAACTTCCTGACGGGGAATCGAACCCACATGCTTCCGGCTGAACCGAGCCCGCCTTTACCACCTCGAACAGACAGCTGCTAATTCTGGCTTACATGAGGGATTATAGCTGGTGCTTTAAAATTGAAACGCTAAAAGTTGAAAATTAAATCCGATTGGAAATTATTGCCAAATAGACATTGATTTTATACCCATGGGCTTTAACCTGGCGAAAGCACAACAAAATCGGATGTCCGTCACTCTATACACTCCCGTTATGAGTATAAAATGACATCTGACTATGGTTACCTGAGATTATAATGATAAAAAAATAACCAATTGGAGCATAGCATGTTTTAACTACATCTCAATTCCATTAGAGACCTGAAAAAACGCGAGGTATTAAATAATGCCATTTCTTATGAGATAACCTAATGTGTTTGCACAACGAATCCTCTTTTCTGTACGGTCAGTGAATGCTACACGGGTTTGTTAATATTTCTTTATTTGCCAGGATGTATGAGGAAATTTTAAATATATTGTTGTTTATTTAGGAGATGTTTTATCCAGATTTGTTGGTTGACATTTTCGGAGGAAGTGTTGCTAGTGATTCCCAGCGGGAGTGCTTCGGGCACTGCACAATGCCTTGACATTTGCTAGGTGTGCTATGAAACTTTCGAGCCTTTGTTATAATGCTGATAACAGCAATTAACACAATTAGAGGAACATATTCAACAGCTTAAACACATTTACGTTACAGGGGATTGGTTGATTTATTTTGGTTTTTAATGAGAAATCTGAGCTTGTTATTTCTTACAGAAAAGCAAGCTCAATTCATGGTTGAATTGAAAACACACACATACACCACATTTCCATGGGGAATTCAAATCGATTTGAATACGCTTTCTGTATCGAATACCTCATGGAATCGGGGAATCAGTTCGTATTGAGTCTCAAAGTCGATCCTCCTAGAAAGTGGGATCAAATCGTACTGAATACCGATATAGTATCATGAGAACGCGGAACGTATTGTTATTGATTTGAAAATGCAACGGATCCTCGGTTGTAGTTTCTTTATCATGTGCTTCCTGTGCTTTCGTTCGTATTTAGTTGAATATACGGTATTTTATCATGCGTATGTAGTATTAGTAGAAATCTGTGGACGCCGGAGGAGAGTATAACGTTATTGGAAATAATACACAAGCTCTTCGGCGGAAACTGATTAGCAACTTTTTTCTGAACAGACATTTATCTGCTCACGAAAGACTTGTTTGATTTGAGGTGTGGTTAGACACGGATATATGAACTTAAAAGTTAAAGAACTCATCCTGAAATTGTCTAACCGCCATCTTCTGTGGAATACCGTTGTACTACACGCTCCCACCAGTTCTTACTCTTTTCTTTTGCCCACTACCACATTTTCTTTATACGCTTCTTTTTGCTTAGCTTAGAAAAACCATATTCTGTTCCTGCAACTGCTGCAGGAAGAATACCATTTCCCTCCGTCGCTCCAATAGTTCATTCTCCCATCTCTGAAATGAATGAATTAAACTTACAAAAAAAAAACGGATATACTATTAGGCACAGTACCACAGCTTTTGAAACTTCCATTGCTTTCGGTGATTAGTAACACGGGATTCAAATTCCTTTGGTCATAATTAGAGGCACGATATTTTCGCACTAACGATAAATGCGACAAACATATTTTGAAGCGATTTTGAGACATCTTAGCCAATCATATGATTCTGGTTAAGAAGTTAGTGATTTTGTTTTCGCTAATCACAGCGAAAGCGACTAGCCAGTTGAAAGCGAAATTTACTTATTTTGCGATAAGTTCGATAAATGCATAGAATTCATGGAAAATAACGACCTTGAAATTGCATTCTAATAACATGTACAGTATGTGAAGGGAAACAGAAGAGAAAATATGGATTTCTCATTTCGACAGAAGTATCTCTTCGTATTAATATTCTATAAAATCCCCTCATGGTATGGCCATTTAAGAGTGAACTATACGGCTATGTAGAGTGAAAGGGTTACTTGTTATTAATCTTGATTAGGGCTATATTATAGTTCTGATTGCATAAGGAATAATGAATGATCACCAATACTGCTTCTCTGTAATTATCTACCTTTCACATAAATAATTCACAAATCTCACGAATTCAACTGTTTATGAATAACTTTAGGAAATGATTAAAGCGATGGGGTCAGTCCTATTTCGCGAAATAACGCGAAAACTTGTTTCCTTTTCGCGAAATCGAACATAAATTATTGCGAAAAAATCATGCCTCTGGTCCTTCTTTAATTACTCTACGTTGGTTATGGTTGGCCGTTTGTCAAGCACTACGTGTCGGATTATTCTCGTACGGCCTCGCGCAATCTCGTAATCTACTAGTGTCAAGAATATCGTATTCAAATCGATATGATTACGAATTGAATCTTACATCTACATGGAAACAGGTAACGTATTGAGTACGGAAAACGTATTCAAATCGATTTCAATCCCCTTGAAAACGTGGTGATATTTTCTGTTGAAAGAACAGAAGTCTCTCACGTTTATGTTCCCTGTTCCTTTATTCCATTCTCTTTGCTATGCTAGGCTATTCCACAGGCCGTACTGTAGAAAGCGCGCCAAGCCACTCAGCTGATCAATTGAGGCGAGCTAAGCGAATGTTACAAATTGTACTTGTGAATGTAATCCACAAGAATTGGGGCATTCTTAGTATAATTTTGACCGTTGAGAGACAAAATTTTATATTTAAGTATGCACCGCTCCCGCGTCCAGGTGGGGATACATTAGTTTCCTGACTAGCTCTGAAGTGTAAATGGTGTGGCCTCTGTAACAATTCGGGTTGTGAGTTCCGCTTGAGAAAGTGTGCCGACGGGTTAAAGTTCAAATCAACCTAGGGTGAAGAACATCTCCTACACGCTATCAGTTGAATTCCTAAGTACCTTTGTGTTGCCGAAGTAATCGCAAATGAATATTGCCAATGTAGAACCATGCTTGGTTCTTACAAGTCGCTATCGCATTCGCAAGCAGAATAAAAAGCTTAAAATATTCTTACATCTAGCTCTTATGCTAAATGGACATTTAAAAAAAAATGTTAATTTTTTTATTTATTTATTAAATAATTACTCTGAATAATAAATGAATTAATTCGCTATGATCACATTTGGGATGTTCCACATTGTCTTGTTGGCATTATATAACCATATGGGTCCTTCCCCTCGTCATTGAAATGAAAGTAAAAAAAAAGTATTCCTCGTAAGAACTTGCCGATGACAAAATCCTGGCCATGAATGTCCATATTAGTGCTTTGGCCTCGTTGGTAATTCAATTAATATCAAGTAAAATTAAAATAATTGGTTGAAATGAGTAGAAATGTTAATAAAGAAAAAATATAAATTCACTAGAGTTAAAGGTATTAGATGCATCTAATCGATTATGAATAAAAGTAGAATTACATTTACTATCATACAGTGTCACATCATATCAGATTGAAAAACGCAAAGTTTCTTCAGATAAATATTTGATTAAGTTTTGGAATCTCTTTCTCTGTAGCTATAATGCTTCCTTAAAATAATTCAAAGTCCAATGCTTTAATTACAAGCTCAAATGTGACTAATAAAATGAACGTCACCTTGTCCTAAATTTTGTATCTGTGTCAGTATACACAGTGAAAATCTGGGAAACGATTTAACTCACTCAGAAAAACAACAGTTATTCAGTAAGATTAAAAAGTGTTCTCACTATCAATTACAATTTCATTTTTACGTTGTCATTCAGATCTTCATGTTTCATCTTACTTGGTCTCAAAATAAGCAACATTAAGTCCGCTGTATGTCGTAATGGTTTATATCATAACATTTGTATGGCTAATACGGTTAATATGAAAAATTAGCATCTCAATATTAGGTTAAAGATTCAATTTAAGTGTGCTTCTGGCTGAATATTACGTTACCATATGTATTTCATCCAATTTTTAACAAATTTATCCCTAGGCAGAAAAATCTCTATGTTAGAAGACTCTACCCTCACTTAGAAACTCAAATATGAATGACTAATTCACCAGTGGTATACCAATTTGTTCTTATAAATTCGGCAATTAACTTATTATGTGCGAGAATTCTCTAATGTGGTTAAATATATTTCATTGATGGCCTATTTATTAGCATAACTAGCTTCATGGCACTTTAGATGACCTTAAGTACTCCAAAACCAGGTTATACTGATGGCTTCGAGATCGTATCCTATGCTACTCTACATATCAATGGGATAAAACAATCATTTGAAAACGGTACGCTTCATATATACCGCATAATGCATACCCAACACATAATAACATCGCACAGAAGACTATTATGACCGATCTCCCAAATAAAATAATCATCATCATCATCTACTAACACGTGCCTGCCATTACTACTATTCAACCATTAACCTACTATATTTCGCGTAGCAACTGTATCAAAACTCATTAGGCACTCCATTTCCATAAATACCTAACATATCTACCATAACCTTCTCATCTTTGCCGTCTTTCCTTCTGTCATAGTATTAAATCATAATATATCGCAATCCTAAGCTGTGCTATTTCATATCTTGTCATATACATTCCCTACATACGATCTCTTTATCTGATATTATGAATAAAGCCATCACACATAATATAAACATTACCACTCGCACCTTAGCACTTCACTGATAACAAAATAAACATGCTTATTGCCTTTTAAACACCGCATTGGATAATATTGCGAACGAGTTTCACTGGTGAGTTGCGCCTACATATGGAATTAACATTGATTACAGATGAATACCTGTATCCACATAACCATATTTCATTACGCTAACACGCGCGCACACATTATCACAGCACAAAATACTAATATCTTTCCGAAGATTAAAATACATTACGGTACTTACGTATATACGACTTAAAGAGAACTTAACTTGCTTATTTGGACTCTTCCTGTTGCTCTCCCCCGTCATCGGAACTAGTAGGCCTGGCTCCTCGGTTTTGTTTAGGTCAACGGGTCCATGTGTTCCTCTCTCAGCTGACTTTCATCTGTATTGGGTCGTCACAGCATAGCTCCGCCAAGCCTAAGTAGTCGTGCCTCTCAGCTGCTCACACCATCATGGTAACGTGTTGAACTCTCGGAAAAGAAAATGGTAATACAGGGTTTAGTGTCGTCATCTTATGGTTAGGGTTTTATCTCTATAATACTTGCAATATTAAAAATGATTCTGTTTGGAATAATCAGTTCTAGTATGGTTTCAAAACTGCTAACTGTTGAGGATAATAAATTTGGTAATCGGGTAGATATGTTTTTCTGGTTCCCTTATCGAAGAATACGTAGTAACTAGTTGGTCAGTGCTTCTCGGAACACGCAGTATCGTGCAAAATATCCGTCCACTGAGTCGAGTCGTGATGTAATTGCTATTACACTCTTCTGGGGTTTCCTTATTGCTTCAATTAGTAAAGCGACGTATATTACTTGGTATTTCGAACTCTATAGCCAACAAATATGTTGCTTTCGAAATAAAAAGCTGCTTCTTTCTTCTCTTGCTCGTGCTAGTTAAGCTTAGTAATGTAGATTGACGAAATTTTCTAATGGAGGTTCCTTTTTTCATTAATAATAGATCTGAATAATCTGCGTTTGTCATTCTTTTCTTACCGCCTTCTAAACGTGGTTCTTTCGGTAATTGCCTGTTGAAAAGATATATCATTTCGGTATATCGGCGTTATTCCTTTCTAGATCGACGTTTTACTAGCTTGAACTCCATTTTTGTTCCTATTTATGCAGATACAGAAAGTGAAATGTCACATTTTCTTCCCCTACGTTGATTTAAATATATAGCTTGCTATATATTTATTTCACTTATACGTATTTCCAATATCATAATGGGACTTTTCACTATTCTTAGTCAACCTTCCGTACCCGTCATTGAGAATCTCTGATAATATAATTAATTAATTCTCTGTTGCTGTAGGCATGAGTATTGAAACTGTCTTCATTTAACTGGTATGCTCGATTATATTTAACTTTCCTGCTCCTTAAAGTATAACTTAATATTTGAGGCATTGTGAATTCCTTTGCTTTTTCCTTCAAAATCGTGAATCTCATAAGCATTATTTCTAAAAGATCGATGAATCACAAATGGTCCGTCGAATAAGTGTACGAATTTTGCGAATATTTTAGTTGATTCCTTCGAGATCGCAGGTTTCTTTATCAATACTAGATCGCCTTCTTTCAATTCAGGATGAAATTTCTTGTGCTGTATCCTCCTCAATCTTCTCTGAGATTGTCTATGCATTCTCTCCCGAACAAGTTGATTAAGTTCGTCCTGTTCTAGGCTCTGTTCAGTAGGTAATCGGATTATTGTGTCCCAAGGCCTTTCTGGTTGAATATTATGGTGTACTAGTTTTGGAATTTGGCCGCTGGATTCGTGTATGGTGTTATTGATGCTTTCCTCTATGATCTCAATTACATCTATCCATTTCCAGTGTTGCTTAGAACAGTATATTCGGCAGAACTTAGCGATTTCCTTCATGCATCTTTCCACTGGATTGGATGCTGGATGTCTTATCGAACAAAGAATATGCCTGATTCCCATTTCTTGCATTGCCTCTCTGAATTGTAACGAAGTAAACTGGGTTCCCCTGTCTGACAGTAGTCTCTCGGGTTTTCCCATGCTAGGCAATACGTGTTTGGTTAGACGTCGTAATACCTGTTTAGAATTTGCACGCTGTATCGGTTGTAGTGATACGTATTTCGAGAAAACGTCCATAACGACTACAATGTATTTGTGACCCTTCTTAGCGGTTGGCAGTTTACCGAAAATATCGATAGCATACAGTTCTCTGGCTCTTTGTGGCAATATGGCTCTTGGTTCATGCCTTATTAAGCAACTACCATGTTTGACTTTCTGGCAGATATCACAAGTCCTTACTGTATTCCTGACAGTTTTCCTGATTCCCTTCCAAGTGAATTTTTCTAGGATGACTTGTGTTACTTTCTCTATTCCACCATGCCCAGTAATCCTATGCACGTGCCATATTACTTCCTTATACAGTACTGAAGGTAATACAATGCGTACTTTTTCTTGGTCTTTGCCTTTCTTGGCCATTAGCATTCCCTGTTCGATACTGTACACCCCTGTTATCTTTGACCTTGTCTCTGATCCACAACCTTCGTTCTCCAGCTTGTCTAAGACGTGTTTTAACTTCTCATCCTGACGTTGTAACTGTATTATATTCTTCAGCTTTTCTAATACTTCTTCATCTTCTGGAATCAGCTCTATTCTGTGGATTTCTTCTGTTTTATTGGTGGGGTTACGGCTAAGAGCATCTGCTAGGACATTCTCCTTTCCACTACAATATTCGATTTTTATTTGAAATTGTTGAGTGAATAACATCCACCTAGTTATCCTCTCATTAGTCATTGCTGCTTTTAATCCAAATGTCAAAGCCTTATGGTCTGTTCTGACCGTTATCGGATAGCCAAAAATTGTCTTTTTCCATTGCTGTAGTGCGTAGACTATTGCTAGCAGTTCTTGTTCCGTGGTGGTATAATTAACTTCATGACTCCTTAATTTTCGACTGGTAAAGGCTAAGTATGTTCTTTTTGGAGGTGACCCTTCTTCTTCTTGATAAAGACACGCTCCTATACCAATATTAGAGGCATCTGACTGAATGATAAATCCCCTTTCGTAATTAGGATAGCCTAATTTGATACTCCTAGTCAGTAAAGTCTTTAATTCTTGGAACGCCCTTTCTGCCTTTTCATCCCATTTCCATCTGTTATTCGCCTTCAGCAAATCTTGTAGAGGCGCTGCGGTTTGTGTATAGCCTTGACAATGATTGGAGAAGAATTGGGCCATCCCAAGGAATTGTCTGACGTGCTTAATGCGTTTCGGTCGCGGAAAATCGCATATCGCCTGAATTTTTACTGGGTTTGGTCGAACTCCTGTGCCGTCTATCATGTGGCCAACAAACAAAACTTCTTCTTGACAGAATTTAGACTTTGTGATATTAATCTTAAATCCAGTTGTTCTCAAATTATGAAATAACTTCTCCAACTTGTCACAATGATCAGCAAATGTTTTAGTGGCTAGAATCAAATCGTCTACGTAACAGGTTATGAACTCCTTCACCTCTGGCGTCAGATTTCTGTCCAGTGCTCTCACCAAAACAGCGCAACTGTTCTTCAAACCGAACGGGAGTCGACAGTAGACATAAGTCTGATTGTCAAACATGAATCCAGTCAGCAATCGGGACTTTTCCTCTAAAACGATGTGGTGATAGGAAGACGTAAAATCCATCGTCGAAAAATACCTCATGTCTCGAAATTTTTGTACGATATCCTTAATCTTTGGGACCTGATTATACTCGGGAATTAACCGGGTATTTAATTGTCGTGCATCGAGGCAAATGCGGAGTTTCCCGTTGCTTTTCACCACGATGACTAACGGGTTTAAGTAGGGACTGGATGTTTTCATTATAATGCCATCATCCTCCATTCCTTTTATAATTTCTTTAACTTCTGTGAAGTGTTTTTCGGGTATTCCATACAATTTCCCTTTAAAAGGTGTCCAATCATTCACTATCAATTTGTATCTGAAATCCGGTATCTGTCCTGGCTTGTTTTTAAACAGATTGGAATACTCCTGTAAAATCCCATGAAGTTTAGACCTTTCTGCCGGTGAAATTTTGGCATTTGCGACTGCCTCCGCGATGTTTGGTGTATCTTCTTCCTCTACCATGGTCATAACTTTTTCGATACTTTCTAATACATCTTCACACGACATAACTATCTTGTTTTCTTCCGTCTGGAGTCTGGGATTTCTCTCTGAGTGTAGATCTTCTCCTTTCTCCTCCATCTTGAGATTATTGACTACACTAACGTCCTCGTTGATCTTAACTATCTGTTGCCTTTCTCCAGCGTTTTCTTCGCATATGGGAAATCTTACTTCTTGTCTCTTCATGTCGATGGTCATGCCTGTTATCGTCATGAAATCAATTCCTAATATAATATTATATTTAATTCGGTTCATGACTATAAATGGATGTTCGAAATTTCTGTTACCTATATTGATTTCAAGATACGTCTGTATGTTGCACTCAACCGTCTTGTCAGGTATTATGCCCCGTATTTTAATCTTCGACACCGGTATTGTTAATAATTTCATCCTTTTACTCATGTCTTGAAAAAGTTCCTTAGATAGCACGCTAATGCTGGCACCAGAGTCCACAAGGCAATGTACTTTAAGTTCGCCTACTCTCGCTATAATGATGGGTAAATTATATCTTCTTTTCATGTGATGTTCCGTTAGGTCTTTTACTAATTCATCAGAATCAACTTCCCACGAGTCCACTTGTGTAATGAAATAACTGCTAATTTTAAAATTCTTTGCGTTCTTCACATCTTTAACTTCGCCTTCTATTCTGAAATCGGCGTTTTTTTTTTGCTTCCTGACCTTTCGGTCTCTCTTCTGCACTCAAATTCCTTTGTGTTAGGATTAAGTGCTTGTTCCTCCTGCCTTCTTCTCTTGTATCGTTGAAGTTCAAGACTCTCCGCTCCTTCTACGTCGGTATTTACATCTTGATCTCTTATGGCCTTCTCCCATTTAACCTTATTGTTTCGAGCTTCATTCAATTCCTGGATGTATCTCCTATTGTAATTTTCCCTTTCACGATTGTCTCTAACATTTCTTCCGTCATATCGGGGTCTTTCTCTGTAGTTGCCCCTTCCTCTACCTTCTCTATACCGATTCCTAAGTCGCATATCGGGTCTGAATCTTCTATTTCCCATGTATGTCCCTTGACCATAGGATTCCTTTCTGCAGTGGCATCTCTCTTCCTCCTTTCTGCCATTCTCCTGATTTCCCCACTGTCTTTTCTTGTTCATGTTCCTTCGTTCCTCTGGGGTATTCTTGTTCGTGTCATTCTGTGTTAAAATGTTAATGGTTTCTTCACCATAGTTATTCCTGACTACCCTGTGAGGATGTGGTATTGTGGTCATGTCTATCTGCCTTAGCGTCGTTTCCATCTGGACTGCAGTTAATGGATTAGCGGTAGCTAATAGTCGTTGAACGTCTAATGGCAATTGTCGTTGTATGATCTTTATGGCTTCTAGTTCACTGGGTGGTGAATCCAGATCTTGAAAACGGTGAAATTGCCGGGCGAAATAATCGCTGTACCCTGTTTGACCGTTAGAAGCGTACCTCCGGGAGTAAAGTTCTAAACGTAGGTTTTGTTGAACGTCCGGACTCCAAAAGCGTTGTAAAAATGCTGTTTTGAAATCGTTGTACTCATGAAAAGTGTACTTGAATGCCTGAAACCATAAACTAGGGTTTGCATCCAAATGTTTTTGTACTACTTTCAACCGTTTCTCTTCAGGGATACCATGTTCTTTGAAATAATCCTCCATTTCTCTGAGAAAATGTTTAGGTGAAATACTATTGGTGTTATCAAAATGCTTTGGCCTATCGTCAAATGTTTTTATTACGTTAATTATAGTAGGACTTCCGTTACTTCCACTCTCCGTGTTTATTTCTCCAATACTATGGTTTGAACGTGTAACCGGTATAGATGTGGTTTCTCTTTCATTCAGGTGGAATTCAACATTTTTGTGTCTTTCGCCGCCGGATATTATAACAGCTCTTCCTTGTCCTTCCTCTCGGATTTCTCGTATTTGAGCCTGTATCTGCCTAAGTCCTTCCTCAGATTTATTCATCCTCTGAGTCAGCTCTTCTTTGTTCTGCTCAATCTCGTCCCTCATTTCAGCTATCTTGTTCGCGATCTGATCTGCAGCTTGTTCATATTTCCTTTCCAAATCAGTACTTGTTATCTGCATCTCCTCTCCTAATTTTCCAATCGTCTCTTCGCACTGTCTCCATTTTTCCTGGGAATCTATATTTAGTTTTTCCATATTGTCCGTCAAATTCTTTATCTCATTTTCCTTCAAGGATTGGAGATAATTGTTATTCCCTGTCATTTCTTTCTTGATATCATTTATTTCTTCTTGTATCTTCTGGTTTTTCTCCTCTATATTTCCTCTAATTTCGTCTTTCCACTCATCCATGTTGTTCTTGATCTTATCCATATCTGATCCTATTTTCTGGATCTCTTCCTTCATCTCCTCCATCATCTGTCTCTGTTTCTCTTCCTGTTTACTAGCGATCTCCTCTACCATTGTCTTAGTTGACTGTTGCCATTCTTCTTTCTGCTCCTTACGGAATTTCTTAAATAACTCCTGCTCTTCTTCCTTTCTCCTTTCCATTTTCTTTTCTAATTCCTTGATCATCTCCTGCTGATCTTCTTTCCTTTCCCTTCTCATTTCTTCCACGAGCCTTTGGTATTTCTCTTCCCATTCCTGTTTCTCCTTCTTTCTCTCCTCTTCCTGCTTCTTTTCCTTCTCTTCTCGTTCCTGTTTTTCTTTCTTTCTCTCCTCTTCCTGCCTTCTTGCTTCTTCCTGCCTTTCTTTCTTAGATTCTTCATCGCGCTTTCTGGCTTCTTCCATCATTAATCGTATCATTCCTTCAATTCCCTCTTGCTTCTTCTTTTGTTCTTCCTGATACTTTTCTTGTCTGTCTTCCTGCTTTCTCTGGTAATCTTCAAATTGTGTTCTTAAGTGGCTTAACGTCGTCATCTTGTCTTTCACGTATTACTTTAGAATTCTCTATTAATCCTGGTAGTGCTCTACTTGTACCCTAACTTCTCTATACTTCAATTCTTACAGTACTCTTATATTTATCTCACACAACTATACTTGTATTATACTTAAATGGATAGGCTTAACTACCTAGACTAGGCTTTGCTTATGCTGCTGACCCAATTACATTATGAAACATGAGATCTGTGACCTAAAAATTGAGATTCCAACTCTTAATTCTGGAGAGAATAATTAAAAATTCAAATAACGTATTTCTTATAATCTATTTCCTATATCTAAGTTATTCCTTAACAAATTATGATTAATGTATTAACAATATTTCTTAAATACATCTCCAACCATCCATATTTACAATTTCACAATCTTTATATCCTATATCGGCTTCCTATAATCTGACATTCGACTGCATCAGTCGTCCTCTGACATTTCCTTAGCTCATTCGTCCATTTCCGTTTCTTTCTCTTCTCTTTCTGATAATTATTTATGGGCATCCTTTCGTCTTCACAGTTTAATGTCCTCCTGTATTCCCTTCGATCCATAAAAAAAATAATTATCTGGTCACATGACATCACCTTCACCAGACATACCTAATTTTTATACGATACCTCCATCTTGCTTCAAAGATGACTTATTATATTTGAAAATCTCTTGTCAGTCCGCTCCTGAAATTTCTTTTCTTTCTATTATGTTCTCCTCATGCATTAGCATACATTGAAGTACCGATCCGTTCCTATCTAGTGATCATATCTGGTAAATTTTCTCCAATTATAACCAAGTTCAGGTCTACCTAGTTTGGCGACTAACCATTCATACAGTGTCCTCCTCCTGACTGCTGATACAGTTGTGCGTCAAAAACAAAAATGTTTTTGGCAACTCTTTGCTCCCACGGCGTCTTTCTCTATTTGCCACACAGTTGGGCACCAAAAACTAAAATGCACCGCTCCCGCGTCCAGGTGGGGATACATTAGTTTCCTGACTAGCTCTGAAGTGTAAATGGTGTGGCCTCTGTAACAATTCGGGTTGTGAGTTCCGCTTGAGAAAGTGTGCCGACGGGTTAAAGTTCAAATCAACCTAGGGTGAAGAACATCTCCTACACGCTATCAGTTGAATTCCTAAGTACCTTTGTGTTGCCGAAGTAATCGCAAATGAATATTGCCAATGTAGAACCATGCTTGGTTCTTACAAGTCGCTATCGCATTCGCAAGCAGAATAAAAAGCTTAAAATATTCTTACATCTAGCTCTTATGCTAAATGGACATTTAAAAAAAAATGTTAATTTTTTTATTTATTTATTAAATAATTACTCTGAATAATAAATGAATTAATTCGCTATGATCACATTTGGGATGTTCCACATTGTCTTGTTGGCATTATATAACCATATGGGTCCTTCCCCTCGTCATTGAAATGAAAGTAAAAAAAAAGTATTCCTCGTAAGAACTTGCCGATGACAAAATCCTGGCCATGAATGTCCATATTAGTGCTTTGGCCTCGTTGGTAATTCAATTAATATCAAGTAAAATTAAAATAATTGGTTGAAATGAGTAGAAATGTTAATAAAGAAAAAATATAAATTCACTAGAGTTAAAGGTATTAGATGCATCTAATCGATTATGAATAAAAGTAGAATTACATTTACTATCATACAGTGTCACATCATATCAGATTGAAAAACGCAAAGTTTCTTCAGATAAATATTTGATTAAGTTTTGGAATCTCTTTCTCTGTAGCTATAATGCTTCCTTAAAATAATTCAAAGTCCAATGCTTTAATTACAAGCTCAAATGTGACTAATAAAATGAACGTCACCTTGTCCTAAATTTTGTATCTGTGTCAGTATACACAGTGAAAATCTGGGAAACGATTTAACTCACTCAGAAAAACAACAGTTATTCAGTAAGATTAAAAAGTGTTCTCACTATCAATTACAATTTCATTTTTACGTTGTCATTCAGATCTTCATGTTTCATCTTACTTGGTCTCAAAATAAGCAACATTAAGTCCGCTGTATGTCGTAATGGTTTATATCATAACATTTGTATGGCTAATACGGTTAATATGAAAAATTAGCATCTCAATATTAGGTTAAAGATTCAATTTAAGTGTGCTTCTGGCTGAATATTACGTTACCATATGTATTTCATCCAATTTTTAACAAATTTATCCCTAGGCAGAAAAATCTCTATGTTAGAAGACTCTACCCTCACTTAGAAACTCAAATATGAATGACTAATTCACCAGTGGTATACCAATTTGTTCTTATAAATTCGGCAATTAACTTATTATGTGCGAGAATTCTCTAATGTGGTTAAATATATTTCATTGATGGCCTATTTATTAGCATAACTAGCTTCATGGCACTTTAGATGACCTTAAGTACTCCAAAACCAGGTTATACTGATGGCTTCGAGATCGTATCCTATGCTACTCTACATATCAATGGGATAAAACAATCATTTGAAAACGGTACGCTTCATATATACCGCATAATGCATACCCAACACATAATAACATCGCACAGAAGACTATTATGACCGATCTCCCAAATAAAATAATCATCATCATCATCTACTAACACGTGCCTGCCATTACTACTATTCAACCATTAACCTACTATATTTCGCGTAGCAACTGTATCAAAACTCATTAGGCACTCCATTTCCATAAATACCTAACATATCTACCATAACCTTCTCATCTTTGCCGTCTTTCCTTCTGTCATAGTATTAAATCATAATATATCGCAATCCTAAGCTGTGCTATTTCATATCTTGTCATATACATTCCCTACATACGATCTCTTTATCTGATATTATGAATAAAGCCATCACACATAATATAAACATTACCACTCGCACCTTAGCACTTCACTGATAACAAAATAAACATGCTTATTGCCTTTTAAACACCGCATTGGATAATATTGCGAACGAGTTTCACTGGTGAGTTGCGCCTACATATGGAATTAACATTGATTACAGATGAATACCTGTATCCACATAACCATATTTCATTACGCTAACACGCGCGCACACATTATCACAGCACAAAATACTAATATCTTTCCGAAGATTAAAATACATTACGGTACTTACGTATATACGACTTAAAGAGAACTTAACTTGCTTATTTGGACTCTTCCTGTTGCTCTCCCCCGTCATCGGAACTAGTAGGCCTGGCTCCTCGGTTTTGTTTAGGTCAACGGGTCCATGTGTTCCTCTCTCAGCTGACTTTCATCTGTATTGGGTCGTCACAGCATAGCTCCGCCAAGCCTAAGTAGTCGTGCCTCTCAGCTGCTCACACCATCATGGTAACGTGTTGAACTCTCGGAAAAGAAAATGGTAATACAGGGTTTAGTGTCGTCATCTTATGGTTAGGGTTTTATCTCTATAATACTTGCAATATTAAAAATGATTCTGTTTGGAATAATCAGTTCTAGTATGGTTTCAAAACTGCTAACTGTTGAGGATAATAAATTTGGTAATCGGGTAGATATGTTTTTCTGGTTCCCTTATCGAAGAATACGTAGTAACTAGTTGGTCAGTGCTTCTCGGAACACGCAGTATCGTGCAAAATATCCGTCCACTGAGTCGAGTCGTGATGTAATTGCTATTACACTCTTCTGGGGTTTCCTTATTGCTTCAATTAGTAAAGCGACGTATATTACTTGGTATTTCGAACTCTATAGCCAACAAATATGTTGCTTTCGAAATAAAAAGCTGCTTCTTTCTTCTCTTGCTCGTGCTAGTTAAGCTTAGTAATGTAGATTGACGAAATTTTCTAATGGAGGTTCCTTTTTTCATTAATAATAGATCTGAATAATCTGCGTTTGTCATTCTTTTCTTACCGCCTTCTAAACGTGGTTCTTTCGGTAATTGCCTGTTGAAAAGATATATCATTTCGGTATATCGGCGTTATTCCTTTCTAGATCGACGTTTTACTAGCTTGAACTCCATTTTTGTTCCTATTTATGCAGATACAGAAAGTGAAATGTCACAAGTATATTGCATGTATTTTCTTTAAATTTATCATATCAGGATTTAGGTAAACAGCTGTTATTAAAATAGTGAGACCTCATAGTTTAGGTTAGGCATGGTATCTTCACGTGGTGAGTAATATAAATTCAAGGGACGTAATACTTCCCGTGTAATTTATTCATTTAATTGTTATCGTATAACACGTTTCAGTGGAAATATAACGTGCTACAAATTTAAATACAGTGTGTGAAAGTTCTTATTTGCCACAGTGCTAAGAACTTGTGCGCAACACGGCGAAAATACAACTATACAAGCAAATAGACATTAATATTTTCATTTTCTTCGTATGGGGGCAGGTTACCTTTATGAAAAATGAAAATCCCAACCGAAAAAATACCTGTTACGAAGAATAAAGTAGTATGTTTCACTCATATTCCAGAGCTGATGATGAGTTCTGCGTTTGACTTCCTTTTTTCACAGATTTACAGCAGAGCGTTTTATTGTTGATACAGAACAAGTATAAAAGTGGACAGTAACCAATGGAACCTACATATGGTTATTTCTTGAGTACGCGCTGCCTTTTCTCCCCAAAATTAATGCGAGTAAAAACCATTCCTCGGCAGTTTCCGTGAATGCGGGAAGTAACTAATAGATCTAGCTGATCAGTGCATTAATATTTGGGAAAACATGGGCTATTCCTAAACGAAAAATGACATAGATGTTTATCTAGAAGAAAGGGTCTCAAGAAAGTCTTCGAAGGATAGTGCCAGAAGTGTCAACAACAACAAAAAGCCAAGAAAGCTACTGTATTTGTGGCAATCTAGAGGTATGGAAGTAAAGTTTATTACTGCACGTTTGTTATCTCCATATTTGTATTAATGCATAATAATTATTTGTTGGATACATTGGCGAGTAAAACACTGAAGCTTTGACCGCGTAGATCGCACTTCAAAACTACTTCTCCCAAAATTACATTAACCTGAATTGCGAGTTATGATGCGATTACAGGTTTTAGTGATCTCACCTGTAATATTAATACAACATTTGTAAATATTTCACAATTACAAAAAGTACAGACGCATCATGTCCTTGCATTACACGGGTCGGACGGAGGAAACAGTTCGCCTCTTTGTGTGACGTCATCGGAGGTACAGTACGGCCTTCTCAGCATGGGATGCACAGTTTAGTAATGTGAACCTTAAGACATATTACCGCTTCTTATATCATGTAGGAGACAGAGAGGGTTTCATCAGGGTTTAGGCTTATCATGTTTCATGAGTTTTGGCAAAGGAGATTATTACATTTTTCACTAACTTGCACATATCTCCGGAAATATTTCTACCTAAATAGTGAACATAACAACCCAATTGCCGACATTTTAAATCTTATTGAGGACTTCCAAGAAGGTATTGTAGGATAACTTGTCGTCGGAGAGTATGTAAATTCTTTCGCAGAACTGCCGCTTAGTTTGGCCCGAGATCTAACAACCTTGCTGTGGTATTGCAATGAAGGTTGGTAAACGGAGGTAAATTTTGCAGACACATGTAATTCTAGAAATGTTTAGTTCAGAGCTGATGTGCGAAATGGAGTTAGTGATCGCTTTGATCCACCGTTGACCACATAGAAGCGTAGGTATGCGCTGAAATCGATATCCTTTCTGTATAATCGGTATCTGTCCGCGGCGTGGGTAAAGCTTTGATGGGCAACATGTGAAGGACTCCAGAGAGGCGGCTCTCCACTCAAACACGTTCAGGCGGTACTGAATTTAAACATAAATTAGTCGTATTTAAATCTGCGAAGACGTATCGATAAATCTATATATTATATATAATACGCGTTTTGTCTGTACGTTAGTCAGAATTTTCAAAAATAAAGTAATTTTTAATCGATCATGTCAATAATAAGAAGGAAAAGCAATTTTCAGTTTTCCATCATTTCTGTCTGTCTGTCTGTCTGTCTATCTATATGTCCTTAACCGGAGACCCCGGGTTCGATTCCCGGCCAGATCATGGGTTTTTACCTGCATCTGAGGGCTGGTTCGAGTTCCACTCAGTCTACGTGATTACACTTGAGGAGCTATCTGATGTTCAGATGGCGACTCCGGTCTAGAAAGCCAAGATAACGGCCAAGAGGATCCGTCCTGCTGACCACACGACACCTCGTAATCTGCAGGCCTTCGGGCTGAGCGGCGGTCGCTTGGTAGGCCATGGCCCTTCGGGGCTGTTGTCCCATGGGACATGGACTAAAAATTCAATTTTTCGAACATCTGCGTTATTATCCGTGTACGATAAATACATACATGGCATAAAGGGAGGGAAATAACATATTCTTGAGCGTTTGCTGTATACCGTCTTTTGATAGACCTAATGTTAACGAAAATATTTGAGAATAAATATCCTATAAATACCAACTCCATGTGATTACCATGATATCAGATGCACCTGATAACACAATCCTGAGGGAGTAGAATACAAATACGTTGTTGAAATAAGTCCAGCAGTTTTCCACTTTTAGGAATATAAAGACAGACAGGCAGACAGACAGACAGACAGACAGACAGACAGACAGACAGACAGACAGACAGACAGACAGACAGACAGACAGACAGACAGACAGACAGACAGACAGACAGACAGACAGACAGACAGACAGACATACACCAAAGGGAGAAGTTCTACCTCATGTTACCTCGGTGTTCAGTTACGGTACTTTAGGTGGGGATAGTTTTAAAGCCGAGAGAAATGAGAATGATCCATCCTCTGATTTTCTCATGTTATGGATCCTTCAAATAACTGTACGTCTGCGAGGGTGGCCGTCATTGGCTGCAGAGCATGAAGCCCATCGAATATAGTACTTTTGTCCGTCATTTGAAGAGTAAGCGAAATTATCCACAACAATTATGTACAACAATTATTTAAAATGAAGGGGTGTTTCACATATGTATGTATGTTCAGTCCGTCAGCGATGCCGCTGGTGGGATCCTAAACAGCTCTGCAATCAGCTGTCATAGATGGCCTAGGCATCACTGAAGAGGCTTACTAGGGAAATGAGGAGTGAGGTAGTTTCCCGTTGCTTTCCTCACCGAGCCAGAGTTGCTATTACATATCAGTCTGCCAAGCCCACTGAAATGCATACACCAACCGACTCTATGAGCAACATTTTCACACCATTCATAGCAGGGACTGGCTGCATAAGGATTGGCATTACTAGCATCGCTCATACCGCAGTCACTTTCATATTGTCAAAGCCAAAGATAAGACAGAGACAGATCTATAAAAGCAACAAAATTGCTCTAGCCTATGGCAGAAAACATAGTGCACTGTAAACACTAGGTCCTGCCAGCAAAGGCATAGTCTACAGATTTTATATATAATCAGTAGTGTAAGAGAAATTTGAAAAACTCTTCTGATCTTCCTATAAACTCCCAGTCTATTCAGTGATCTGTAAGTGAATATCACATATCACATATCACATATCGAAGCCCACTCCTGGACGAATAGACTCTAGATATTAAGTTTGGCCGACATATAAGCAACAGTGTAAGAAAAACAATTAAAACTCTCTGGTCTTTTGTATACCCCCAGTCCATTTAGTGATTTTTAGATTGCATGCATATTCAAACATGCTCCTGAATGAGTGGACTCTAAATATGAAGTTTGGTTGAGGTCTATTCAGCCACTTACCCGTGAAGGTGGAACAAACAAACAAACAAACAAACAAACAAACAAACAAACAAACAAACAAACAAACAAACAAACAAACAAACAAACAAACAAACAAACAAACAAACAAACAAACAAACAAACAAACAAACAAACAATCAAACAAACAAACAAACAAACAAACAAACAAACAAACAAACAAACAAACAAACAAACAAACAAACAAACAAACAAACAAACAAACAAACAAACAAACAAACAAACAAACAAACAAACAAACAAACAAACAAACAAACAAACAAACAAACAAACAAACAAACAAACAAACAAACAAACAAACAAACAAACAAACAAACAAACAAACAAACAAACAAACAAACAAACAAACAAACAAACAAACAAACAAACAAACAAACAAACAAACAAACAAACAAACAAACAAACAAACACGAAAGCTAAAAGCTACCAATACGATGTAGAATTGACCTGAAACGGATAAATATATAAAAAATTGGCGAAATAAATGACATTATAGACAACGGAACCCTAGAATTTTATTTAAAAGATTGACTTAAGGTGAAAAAGCGCGTCCTCATCAGCAGATATCGGCAAGGAAAACTGTAAAGACCATCGAAATGCGAAAACTTCGTGAAGGAGCGTATTGAAAGGAGGAAGAAGGCGTCCCTTTACATTGGATGCCCTTGTATCGCAGTCAAAAGAAAACTAGATGTGAAGGTCTACAATATCGGAATCCGATAACTGGTTTTCTTTTATACCAGAAGGGATTAAATCAAGATTAGCAATAATTCAAAACAATATGAAATTGCAGAGGGCCACAGAGAGCAAGGAAGCGAGTCCGTCACTACAAGCCATGCGCCCCAGAATCTGCGGAAACAACTCGAGGTGTGGAGAAAAAATATCATGCATAAGCTAAGTATTTATCCCGGGTACTTCAGCTAGTAAAGATATATATATGTCATGACTATGGGCTGCAAGGCGGAGGTAGTAGAGGCTGTTGCTTCAACCAATACAATGATATTATTATTTATGTCATCATTATGGCTCGGAAGTTGAAGACCAATACATTGACTAAAAATCACCTAAATAAGGACCAGAATATATAAGAAAAAGGACGTAAAAACAACGTACAAACTAGAAAAGAGAACGTAAAAACTGGCAAAAAGGATGTGAAAATAACAAAAAATGACTTAAAAGTAGCAACAAAGACGTAAAACTAGTAAAAGGTCGTAAAAATTAGCAACAAAAGGTCGTAAAAACTAGCAACAAAGACGTACAAACTAGCAAAAAACGTAAAAACTAGCAAAGTGAAAGTAAAAACTGGCAAAACGGATGTACAAAATAGCAAAAAGGGCGTAAAAATAGCAAAAGGACGTAAAAACTAGCAACAAAGATGTAAAAACTGGCAAAAAGGATGTATAAACTTTGAGAACGATTAAAACCTTTCAATACTATTAAAATAAGAAATGTAAATTTACTTTCCTATTTAACTAAAATTGGTACCGGTTTCAACCAGTATTTTTGGTCATGATCAGCCGATCACAAATAAGTGTAAAACAATGCGCAGATAAATAAATTGCGAAGTAAAAAGAATTCTGTAGGTTGCTGTTAGTGAAGCACTCAAATTTTTAGAGAGTACTGTGCGTTGAAATATAGATACTCATAAATAAGTGAACTCACTTCTACAAGGAACAATATGAAATTCTTCTCTCTTAACTTTGTCAAACAACAATAACATAGAAAATAAACGTACGGAAATGATACTTTGCTCTAGACATTATATTCGTTTTACATCCATCAAATCTACTGCTATACATCTCACACGCTAGTTTCGCGACTTTCCGATTATCCAAGAAACATAAAATAAATGACCTGTTGTCGTATTCTTCTGACATTTTTACGAAATAAAAGGTTGACCAAAATGCGTCACAGATACATAAATAAAATTGTGACATCAAGAAATAAATAAAATGCACTTTATGAGAAGGTAGTCTACATACCTGTAGTCGTACGTGGTTTCACAGTTTAACACGCCCATCAGTCTCTCTCATTCTTTATCTAGCCATCTCGATAGATAGTGGCTTTACTAAACATATTTTCTCCGTCTTTGTCTTTGGTATCATTCACCTGAAAATATTGACATAAACAAAAAAATGCCCTTCACACGTTATTTTCCTCGCGAATCGAGCACATTCGTCAAATCACCGATCCGTACACGCAATAATGTCAAACAATAATATTAACTAATTGAACTGCAGGCAAATACAGTAGAGACAATACGCGACACTTCCGGATTTAGCCTTGTTAAAATGGGAGACAGTTCGCAAGTGGCGCTCCTAGTGGCGTGACCTGAAAATTCACGATAAATTCAAATATCAATGGAAAAGCATATCCGGAAATGGATAAATAAATTACGTCTAGAAGGAAAGTGTTATTAAGATATTAACTTCAAAGTTGGTAAAGCACTTCTGCATAAACGAATGAAAAAATTATTTAACAGGTTATTATTTAAAGACTGAAATTAGACATATAATCAAGATGTGAAATGGACTTTCGTGAAAGGGCTTAATCTTTCATGCATGCATTACTTTTCTAGCTTTAGCATTCCTGTCTGTACTTCTACGGCTATATTTGTCTTTGATCTCATTTAAAAAACATTGTATCATTACATTAGGACACTCGTCAATAAAAATATCGGCACATTCCTTACACACATGATTCAATGAATTGACATTTAAGAGTTGGACAATTTTCCTCTTAACTTAAAGCCTACTGACAGAAGGAATATCTATAAATTTAGCCTCAAAAACATTCGAAATTTCCCTATAAGTAATACTTGCCATTACATTAGGATAAAGCAAATTTGCATCATCATTTTGTTTCAACAAAATATGTTCATTTCTTAAGTCACTCACATTTTATTCAGTGCTTGACAACGCATTACGGCATTCCAAATGGGGTAACTTGGAACACAAGCAGCCACACACATGTGCACATGCATTTTCCTGAATTAAATCAAGACCCGCAGATCGCACCTACAACAACACATCGGTATTGAAGGTTACCTACTGCACTGTACAATAAAATAACCTTATTGTATTTTAAGCCAGTTAAAATATGGGGCGTTTCCCATTTTTACTCCAGGCAAATGCTAGGGCTATACCTTAATTAAGGCCACGGTCGCTTCCTTCCCATTCCTAGGCTTTTCCCATCCCATCGTCGCCATAAGACCTACCTGTGCCAGTGCGACGTTAAGCGAAATAGCAAAATACAAAAAAAAAAAAAAAAAAAAATATATATGGGTCGCGCGGGTCAGAAGTTTAGGAAGTACTATAACAAACTGGAGTCACTTGAAGAATATGTATGCAAACACAATATTTACTTACATTTTCTTGTCACGAGAGAAACGGAAGACCGCGAATCCTTCTGCACTTCATAGTTATCGCAGCCAAACACAGCACATATATTTCCACACATGTTGAGAGGAGATATAAAGGAATAACACACGCTACTATTTACTTATATCAACTTACTGAAAACGCATAAATATCGCTAAAAATGTCGCGAACAAATACACGTGCTCTTATGACAGAAACATTAACTCCAGGTCACTCCGCTAGATAGAGCTCTAATCGCTGTCCCTTGATATCTCACAGAGTGTCGCGTATTGTCTCTACTGTATTTGCTACAGGACTCTTCATTATAATGGCCGTCTGTTGCTCTGATGTGAATTTGCATGACGGTTCCACACGGGAATACCATTAATTTGACTGATAATCTTTCTCCTCTTGGAGATGACGTTAGATAGCCACCTTTGGCCAAAACTGTCTTCTCCTCTGGGGACGTAACCTCCAAATATTAGCCTGAATGCCTTACGTTCCCTGAAAACAATGCGAGATTGCAAATGGTGCGGCATTCTTTTATAAAATTTACCCCCACTCCCATGCCACCTGCACTCACCACCAAAAATGTACAGACACTTTTTCCTCCCCACAGAAATGTAATGATGTTGATTACTACATAACACATAGTTGCTTAGTTTAGCAGTGGTTTTGACAATAAACATTTAGGGTTTTTCTTAACCAACTGAGTCATTAAATTAACTCATGAGCTAGGAGCTATATTTTGGTCGATGTAACAGAGTTTAAACGAACAGGCGCGTCTTTCGACAATTTTCCTTTGGAGCTATTTAACGTTTTTAAAATCTTTACCATCAACAACCAAATTGTTTTACTTACTATTTCCTGACGTTTACTACGGCAGTTTCGTCGCCAATTCTTCTTAAAATGTGCGTATACTAGAAAAATAGTTCCACCAAATTACTTCGTATCCTTGTACATTCTATACGTGTGGGTGACGTAATTTCTCTAGCATGAGAATAAGAATTACCACCTGTTCCCCACGTGCCTCTCAGGTCAGAGATAAAAATGCAGCTAGAGCTTCTTATGACTTGTACTTTATATGGGGTCTCATGTAATGAATTTAGAACTCTGGCTCTTTATGACTCAAAGGTCATGGGTTCAGTATATTATGCTGCACCTCCTCTACGGACACTCGAGGAAAAGGAATGATTTTTCCCTCAATTTCCGAGCCCAAGTCATCATTATTGTCAAATTGTTTTACAGGAAGCCGCTCCTTCATCTTCGGATACACGAGAAAATCCTTCAGTGCCAATTTGGGCCATGCGATAAGTGCAGGAAAGTTTCACGATGAAATAGACACAGCGAGTAGGTTAGCTTCCGGATGGAATGTATTTATCCAGGCCAAATTCTGCACCGTCAATTTTGACCTGCATGTAATGATGCGGGAACACTTTGCTGGAAAACGCTTTGACGGTAATGAGGTCGTGAAAGGATGCTGTCACGGACTGGTTGATGAAAGTGAGGCAACGTTTGAGAATACTTAAGCTGGTCTTAAGGTACTAAATATCAAAACTGACTATAGGGGGAATTAGGTCACTATATGTGCTAAAACCTGGGAATTCAGTTTTTTGATTCTTTCTGACCAGAAAATATTTTTTTTAAGTGTAGGTACAACCCTCCGTGACTCAGGCGGGAGGGTGCTGGCCTCTCACCGCTGGATTCCGTGGTTCAAATCCCGGTCACTCCATGTGAGAATTATGCTGGACAAAGCG
Source organism: Anabrus simplex (assembly GCF_040414725.1). NCBI lineage: Eukaryota > Metazoa > Arthropoda > Insecta > Orthoptera > Tettigoniidae > Anabrus > Anabrus simplex. Next base: position 119,491,344 of record NC_090273.1, on the reverse strand, counting down.
GGGCGGGACAGGTTTCTCTCCGGGTACTCCGGTTTTCCCTGTCATCTTTCATTCCAGCAACACTCTCCAGTATCATTTCATTTCACCTGTCAGTCATTAGTCATTGCCCCAGAGGAGTGCGACAGGCTTCGGCAGCCGGCGCAATTCCTATCCCTGCCGCTAGATGGGGACTTTATGCATTACATTCTACATTCCTGACACGGTCGAATATCTGGGAACAGGCTATGGATTTTCATTTTCACCAGCGAATAAACTTACCTTTATCGAAGAAATAATATTTCAACTATTGCTCCCATCTACGCAAGTTTTTAAAGATCTGCTACGTATTAAGGGTCAAAAAAGAGAAGAAATATTGAGTGAATTTTACTGCACGGATACTATGACAAATAGTGAATGGACAGGTTTGCAGTTTTTAGATTTCTCTTTAAAATGCACAAAAAAAAGAATTACTATGATCCAGGCTTATAGTTATCTCGCATTATTTGTAGAAACCACTGCGACATAGGCTATATCATCCTATGTGGTTTAAATGGGGACAGAAACCTCTAACAGTTTTGTAGTGAAGCTCAATTACTATGTTATTGTTTAGGTATTATGTGTGTTTCTTCCTAATAAATATTTTTTACACGAATAGACCATTTCTTCACCTTCTTCAACGATGAGCCAATTCAGTCGTATTTTAGTGGTGACAGAATATATTGAGCCTAATTTCTTTTCCATATGCCACTCTTCGTTCCTCCTTTTTTCCTGTCTTATTTATTTCTCTTTTCTTTCTTTCATTCATTCACTCCACCTATTCCTCACTTTATTTCGATTTTTCGTTCTTTCATTCTATGTAATTTTCTCCCGTCAGTTCTTTATTTCCTTGCTCTTTCTTCCTCTCTTTCTCTCCTTTCTCGATCTCAATTTGTTCCATTGTTTCTTCTATCTCTTTCTCATATATGTATAGTTTCTTATTTTGTTTATTCCTTCATTTGCCCCCCTTTTAATTTAGCTTCCCCGTTGCTCATGGAGAACATTCAGGAAATAGTTACGATAGCTCTTCGAAATTTCATTAGGCTCATGAGGTACAATTTTATTCAGCGTATAAGACATCCGAGATTTTGTAATTTCTGTGTTTTATTCCTTTGTAACATCTCCATCACGTGTGATCTCCATTACCTTGTTTTTCATGGCAGCCTGTTAATGCAGGGGATTGGTTAAAAAAAAAACACCTCTATATGACTTATATTCCTTAATATATATATCTAATTTCTTCTTTTCTCGATTCGTTTCTTCCCACCTTTCTTTCAGTTTTTGAATTTTTTTATGCTTTCTTTGCACTTTTTATTTCTTTCGGCGTTCTTTCCTTTTTTGATTTAATTCCGTTTACTCATGAATCACTGCTAACCCTCCTTTTCATTAATTGTTTGTTCTTTCTTTTGTACATGTGTTCTTTCCTTCTTTTCTTTCTTACTGTCTCCCTTTAACCCCCATTTCTTTCTTCCCTCTGCCCTTTTTACATCTGACAATTTTCCATATTTTCTCTATGTAATTCACTTTCTTCCTTAAATTTATCCCTCATTTTTTATTGCATTTATCTGAAACTTTCTCTTCAGTTATTCATACTGAACCCGAGTGACTTAGGCCCATAATCAATCATGATTTGATCGGTAAAATAATATGATACATTTATTGAAATACAGAGGAGTGTATTTGAAAATATTTCGTTTATGTAATGTTGAAATCAGAGCGAAGGAAGGACGACAGACTGGAGCCTGACGGATTAGCTCAACCCGACAACTTTTTAGCTACTTCACAGCAGGGAATATCATTAGTTGGCGTACAAGGAAATACAGAGTCCACAAATAAGTCTTGGTCAGAAAGAGGAAGGGGGAGAGTCATACAAAGAAAACCCACCACATGAGTAAGACCTTGGGATATTTTTGGTAGGACGGAAATTCCATGACCTCATGGAAAATTACAGCGGCTGAGTGTACGTTCGCTAGCCTAAGTTCGAGCAGGTGGAGATTTAAATCACGTGACCGCTTGCCGGCCAATAGTAAAAATTTGATGGGAGACTCAGTGATACCATCTTAAGGAATGATGGATGAGATATTTTCGTAACTACAAAAGTAATCAGTAATAAATTAATATGAGTACGCGGATGGATGTAATGAATTTATTAGATGTCACGCATGGAAAAATAATCAATACTTATTGGCAAATTAAATAAATTGAAGGCTGGATTTCTTGGAAACCGGACAGCTTGAATCTCATTGGCTGAAAGAAGACCACGTTGTCAGAGACGCTTACGAAGGCGCGAAATGTGAGGAGCGAAATCCATCCATATCTCCTAAATCTGTGATCACCTGGAGTTCATATTTTATCCAGCAGATATGCTAGCGGAGTGGATTAATTTGATGTAAATTTTAACTTCCAATTCGGAGTGCAAGTACCGATATTAAAAATCCACCCCCTCCCTAAGGGGCATGACGTCAACAAATCCGCGGGAAAAAGGCTTCATCCATATATACGGAGCTGAACTGACGGTCGCCAGCCACTTGTCTTGAATCGTTGGAGCTGAATTGACGGTCGCCAGCACACGTGAATTGAATATCGGGAGTTGAACTGTTGGTCGCCGGTAACTTAGAATTCTACGGACGTACAGTCATTTAATGGCGCGAGCATCCGCCAGTGTTTGTAAAGTGTGATCGCGCTCAAGCAACATGTTAAATCTGGAAATAGTTAACGTAGGATAGTGTTTGTTATTTATGAATAATCAGTGACGTAAAGTAATTATCCTGCAAGAGAGTAGTATAAAATATATCACCATAAGTATGTACATAATAGACTGTGTGACGAACAGTACTTTAAGGAAGTAGTAGCCTGTACTTAGCTATACCGAACCGATGTAATGAACACGTCAAGAATGCCGTATAAATCGGGCGTATCGCGACGGGCGAAATAGTTGACACCTCGTCGTACGTGTCCAGGTCCATTGTGCGGTAGGTGGACGAAGATTAAATAGTGTAAATATATTAAATTCTTGGGTCTAGGATAGAAATTTGTTGTATCCAAATTAAAGTATACAGTGTTAACGTAGTAAATGGTGAAGGTTTGTGGTAATCAAGATATGAGTATAAAATAATAATGTGCCAGGAAATCTTTTGTGAAACTACGCCATCAAGGATGGAGGAGTAAAACGCAGAGAGGGGCTGGATGAAGCCTCTCGTCTGCAAAGCTGCAATGGAATACCGATAACTAAGATGAGTACTAAACTGTAAAATATATTTGGGAAATGTTATCGTGATGGGAAAAATGGGAATAATTTGGTCATATTTGGTTACCTTCTGTAACAAGATGGGTCGCTTAACGACCCCATCCTAAATTTGTAGCACGGACAGTAGTAAATCATAATAATGTAAATAATCGGGTCTTTTATGTATTCAGTTTGTTGGAGATGTAAATTTGTATATATAGTGTAGTACGTTAAGTCATGCATGCATTCATATTTTCTTTGTAGTCGATAATTTCTTTACATTTGATTTTGATTATGCTAGTTAAATAAGACCCGATATGTGCTTTTATGTTTTGTCATTTTAACGAGCCATTTAATGACATGGAAGGAAAATCCAGCTTCGCCATACCAAGTGTGTTTTGTTGAAATTAATATGGTCATATTTTCAAAGTGAAGTTGTTAAATTTGTGAGATGCGATTAATATAATATTTCCAAGTAAATCATATCTGGAGTGTTTAGTGCCAGAATAAATTGAATTTGTAAAAGGGGTTATGCGTTAAACATAATAAGAGTGGACTACCGTATTACAGGCGAAATTATTATTTTTTTAAAATATTAATAATAATAATAAATAAATAATATAACTATTTTTTTTGTGAAGATATTTTTTTTTAATACGTTTTGGAGATAATAATAATTCATGTAATTTATGTGATCAAGTGTTGAGTTTATTGGGAATCATTTAATGACGGGAGGTCGTTTTTTTTTAATTTCGGAATTAAAGTGCGTGATAATTTAATTTGATCGATTAATAATATTGAAATGTAGATCGGTGTTAATAATCCGTACATGTTAATGAACGTGTGGTTTAAATTACGGTCCAATTTTTTTTACGGATAAATGTCGCGTTTTGAAGTTGCGATTCATTAGCCGGAACATGTAGTGCTAATATTACGAGACCATGATTGTCAAATTTTGGTAAATATAATTTCAAGATGTTACGATTATTTGTGGAGAATGAACCAAGGCATAGATCCAAATGAGATAGAAAATGTGAAAGAATTTGCAGTCAGATAATAAAAGGTCGTACGATGTCCGAAATGAATAAATAAGTCAGTTGATAATTCTGTGAGGAATAAATAAATGAATCGAGGAATATTGAGATAGAGAGGAAAATAAATTCCGTACGAGAGACACTTAGGATATTGATATGAGTGTAAAATGTACGGGCAGTGTCACAGAGAAATACTGAGTTACGCAGCGGGTAGAATTCGAACCCGTGACAGCATGTACGAAATAAATAGACTGCACAGCTATTCGTTGAGATACAACGGATTTAAGGATAATAAGAGTTCAGATTCCACAGAAATGGTCGTATATTGTATTTCATTGTAATAACGAGTGAGGACAATCATGATATCGTGATAATAATAATAATAAATATTGCAGATAAAGGATTGGACCGCCTTAATTAATTGAGCGTTGATAAAGATGTTAAACGGGAATCTAATTGAGAATATGCAACCGATAATAATAACAATGTAAGGACGATGTTAAATCACCGCGGTCGGGTTAATAATAATTGTCATAATAATAACTGTAATGATGTCGTTGGTTGATCAGTGAATTAATTTGTAATTGCGACCGATATCTTAATATAGATAATTTGGCGGAAGTGACCGGTCCATTAATAATAATAACCTCTTAAGTGACGTGAATAATAATAATAATATCTTGAGTCACCTATTAATTAATAATAATAATAATCACGAGAGGGATATAATAATAATAACAGTAATAACCATTTGTGTTTGCATCCCGCATAATAATGATGATATTAATCAAACGTGACAGTGCCAGGAACCGTTGCATAATAATAATAATAATAATAATAATAATAATAATAATTTCGAGGATGATAATTTCGTGGATTAAATTATTTGGTGACAACGTCCCTCTATTCGTATGTTGAACAATGAGAATGATAATATTAGAGTCTTTTGGTATCGTTTTATTGTACGGTTTCCGTACGGGACGATGTTACAGTCATACTTGCGTGTTTGTTTACTTCGCTCGCGATGCGAGGGGGGGCCATGGCCACGGTATTTCCCACCGCTTCTCGTTATCTCATCTGTGGCAGTAGTCTACTGAGGCTAACTGGAAACAATTCAGATCACATGTAAATAAAATGTAAATGCTAATTCATTGGTATGGCATCAGCTGGATATCGTAAGATAGGGACTGTCCGTAGAATCCAGTTTTCGCATTTCACGAGAAACATTACCCAGTCCGAGTACCGGTCTCGGAAAAATGTATATAGCCGGAGTACATCATCTTAGTTAAATCGGGAAGCCGACCGTAACATGGGTTATGCTCGGGCTCCCGATAGAAGGAAGCTATATCCTTGAGTAACGGTTCGATTCAAATGGAATCGATCCGTAAATTATACCTCCAAAATGTCATTTTATTTCAGAAGCAACGCAGCAAGATATTGATACCACTTGCGGTATGGCAAGTGATTTATATATGTAACATGTGTGTAAATTCAAATATTGTTGCCACGTGTATCAAAGTTTTATACGTCAAATGGCGTAATAAACCGCTCCTTCTGGCAAATTATTTCAAAGGAAACCACTCTCATAATCTTTTTATTGTAGTTAGATGATGCCCTTTTTAAAGTAACAGTCACTTCCTAGTCCTATCATGGAGTCCTTAAATTCAAGTTACAATCGAGCCTTCCCCCTTTTAATTTTAAGTTGCTCCGTTCATCCCCGTGTTCTATTATGCCGTTATATTTATATTTGATGATTTAAATAATGAACCGACACCCCTGAGATAAATGCTAGTCTGGGACTCGGGAGGTGGACGGGTGCAAAATGGCTGGCCCAAAGTGGGGCTTTAAGAACGGCAAAGTGTTGCTTTAAGAACGGCAGAGAGGCCAATTTTATTGCTAATCAATTTTTATATTTTTATACTTTTTTTCAAAATTTTATATTTTTAAATTTTTGATTTTTATTAATTGATGACCGCATCACGGTCAAGTGTGTGTTCACTTGTAACGTAATATCATGCTAGAGTAAGGTTAGTTTCGAACGGAGCTAGATTTGACTAGTGTATTATTATAATCCATTGCTAATCTCTTCAAGTTTGGCAATGATTCAAAATTCAATAAGCTCGAAGATTTGATGTTTCTCTTTTTCCCATATGGAATTTAATATTTTTTTTGTTATTCAGGACTCCATTTAAATGTCATTGGACATGAGATGAATATTATAAACAGTTGTTTAGGAAGGCTTGAAATGGTAAAAATATTACTGAGCACCAGTTCAAGTTGTTATTGAAAAAGAGGTTGAGATGGTATAAATTAAAATTAACGTATTTCATGGCAGGAGATTTCCAACTTCATCGTTTTTTTTGTTGTTGTTGTTGTTGTTATATTGGAGCGGTTTATTGTGAAATCTTAGGCGCAAGCCAGCATTCAAGGTGAATGACCTGCAAATGTAAACAAGTTTTAAAGTCAAATTTTTTTTTGTTAAATGAAAGTTAGTGTAGGGGTATAATGTCATAGGAGAGGGCCTAGACCCAGTAGCGTATTCCTTCGTGTGCAGCAAGGCGAGAGGCCGATCGGCCCTTTTGCTTTCTCAAGAAAAGTTATAATGTCTGACGACGGTGGGGAGCGATCCCAGGACATGGTGGTAGAAGGACAGGGAGAGGTGAAAGCTCTCACGTTAGAGGACTTAATGCAAGCGTTGGCTTTGAATAATGTTGCATTGGAACGTAGGTTAGATCAAGTACAGGCCGATAGTGTTTCTGATAGACAGGAAATTATTCAACAAATGAAGGTTAATAGTGTTTCGTTAGAGAACAAAATAGACCAAGTGCAGGCTGATAATGTTTCAAATAAACATGAACTTGCAGAACAAATGAAGGTTAATAGTGTTTCACTAGAAAACAAAATAGACCAAGTACAGGCTGCGTGCGAAGTTAATAAAACAGAACTCAAGGCACAAATAGATGCAGTTCAGGCCGCGAGCGTAGCGATGGGACAGGAACTTAGGGACAAATTAACTCAAGTCCAGGAAGCATGTCACTTCGCGAAAGACGAATTAAAAGTGCACATGGATGCGTACATTACCATCGTTAATGAAAAGGTTGACCGCGTTAGAGATGAGGCTCAAATGGAACGCGCAGAAATTAAGGAAAAATTGAACGCTAGTGTCAAGGAACTCGCCGCTCTGCGATTAACTGATAAAAAAGACATAGAATCACACATAGAGGAAATTCGGGATGAATGTAGGAAGGAGAATGACATCGTCCGGGGACAAGTAGAAGAAAAATGCGCGCAGATAGCTGGCACCTTGGACAAGCATGACAAGGGCATGAACGAGTTACGTGGGGAAGCCGCACGTACACTTGTCATCGTAGCAGGACTGAAAAACAAAGTCGAAGAACTAACTATAAATTTAGAAGACCGTAGCCAGAGAATAACTAAGTGCGAAGACGCAAACTTAGCGTTATTCCAGCGGACGGAAGATCTAATCGAACAGGGCCAATCATTTGCCGACACGGAAGTTCGCCTATTAGAACAATGCAAGGCGTATAATGGGCAAAATTCCGGCACAAAAGAAATAGCCAGTTGTAATCCCGACGGAATGGATGACATCCGGAAAGACTTGGAGATGTTGAAGGCTAGGTTGGAACCATCAGCGTCTAGCCAAGATTTTAACCTCCAATATCGCGAATACGAACCCCATGATAACCAGGGGATTCATAAGAAAGGAGGCCTATCCCATGCTGATACACACGGTTTCAAGTTTGAAAACAGAGATGGGTCGTCTACGTCATCAAGTGCTATCCCGACATCGGTGGTACACGTCATTAAGATGTCTGATGACAAGCCACCAAAGTTCGATGCCCGTGGGCATGTCACCCCGAAAGGTTTCATCCGGGAAATCGCCAGTTATATAAGTGAGAATAAAATACCAGTAGAGCGACAACTGCGAACAGTCGAGAAATTCCTAGACGGAGCACCAGCTGTATGGTTCAGGGCTTTCTTGTATACTTTTGAAGATTTTGAAGGATTTCGGCGGGCATTTCTCCAAAAGTTCTGGAGTATTCAGGAACAGCAGGAGTTAAGGCTGGAAGTATACTCCAGACGATATTCAACATCTTCACCCACGAAATTCTCAGATTACTTTGTGGCACAATTTCACAAGCTACGGGAGCTTGATAATCCAATGAGCGAAACAGAATTGATTAGCGCCATTGGAAAACAATTGCCATTCGAGGTCCAACGAATGATGATAGCGTCAAATGTCCAGACAGCTGTCGATGCGGAGGCTTTATTACGTCAATTAGACCTCACAACGCATCATTCAAACCCAAGACAAATTAGGAGCAGGGACCAACAGGTGAATAATATCGAACGGACAATCGAACCGAAGACCACTAGTACGAAGAACCAGGGAACTAGTACTGATCCGGAACCTCGTCGAGCATATAATACGGAGTGGAAGCCGCGACAATGGACGAGACCAAGGAATTTTGCGGAAGGCAACCGGCAAACCAACCAAGGGAACTTTCGAGCTGACAGGGGATACCGTGGATTCCAGAGAAGTAATTATAGGCCGTATCCAGCTAGGAATCAAGGGAACCCGAGATATTACCAGGGAGGATCTCGTCAAGAGAAGGATGACAGATACCAAGAGTCTAGGCGGTATATAGAAGAGCTGAACAAGAGAAAATGGAAGGAGGCGATCCATGATCGAGGCCGTGATGAGGAAGCGACAGGAGCGGAGAGCTTGCAATTCCAAAGAGCAAGGAAAGGGGGCAGCGACCTAAACCCGAATGCACCGACGTTCGAATCTGAAGAACGGCTCGGGGCGAAAAAAAAAACGCCGAATTTTAACTGAAGAATGGATCATCGCAGAGGTCGATACATGGGTTGTGACCTCTGACGAATTAATTGACGATCCCGAAATCCAAATTTCAAAGGAAATTAAGAGACTACCAGTGATATACACTAGGATCAACCACGTGAGGGTTCGATCACTCATTGATACAGGCGCCAGCGTATCAGTAGTATCCCAAGTTCTGTTAAATGAACTACAATCCAAAGTAAACATCCCGATTATCCCAGTTTCAAATTTGAAGATTCGTGGAATTATCCCGGATAAATCCGTCATATGTAAGAACCAGGCATTATTGGACATCGAAATTGGAAATTCAAAATTTGCTCATACATTTATTATCATGAATAAAATCAACTATAACTTGATCCTAGGGGCCGATTTTATGACTGAATACCAGGCTGTGATTGATATGGGGGATAACTCTGTCAGATTTAAGCACAGGGAAGGTATTGAGTATACAACCATGAACCCTCAGTCGGAGATAGGAGAGCATGAAGAAATTTGGAACACCGAAGCCGTGAATCCGCTTAGGACGGACGAAAGTGTCATGAGTGAGACGGATGATCATGTGACCTCTGATGATTATAAACTGTTTGCGGCAGAATTGCAGGAAGGTGAAATCAACTGTGGGAAGGTTATAGCAGATAAAGTTAATGCAGCTGTAATAGGTCCCGAGGGGAAGGAAGATTTATTCAAAATTTTAACAAAGCATAGCGACACGTTTGGCTCAAAACCTGGAAAAATTGAAAATTTTGAATACGAATTAAACGTGAATGATTGGTCCCCGTATAAGAAGAAATTATATCCAATTGCCGAGAAATTCTATCCCCAAGTCCGCGAAGCTATTAGAGAAATGGAGGCAAGTGGATTGATATCGAAGTCACCGACGCCATTTTTGAATCCTTTAGTGATAGTAAGGAAACCGGACGGATCAGTGCGCATTTGCCTTGATGCACGTGCTATCAACGAGAGATTAGTCCCAGAGTATGAGCAGGCCCCGCCTATTAAAGAGATCTTGAAGAGATTTAAAGATATGGAATATTTTACCACTTTTGACCTGACGTCATCGTTTCATCATATACTGTTGGAAGCTAAATCTAAGTTGTTGACGGGATTCTTATTCGATCAACAGACTTATGTTTTTAAACGTCTCCCATTTGGTATTAAGAATGCGGGTTCGGTTCTCATTCGAGCTCTTGACCGCAATCTAAGTCCAAAGGTCAAAGAGGCGACTATCATGTATGTGGATGATATCTTGGTAGCTACAAGAACACTTTCGGAACACTTGGAAAATATTAATGAAGTCCTCACCGATTTAGGAAGGCATAACTTCAAGGTCAACCTATCGAAATCACATTTTTGTCAGAAGGAGGTGTTATTTTTGGGTCACCTTGTAGATGGAGATGGTGTGCGACCAAACCCAGTCAAAATTGAGGCCATTAGGATGTTTCCTAAGCCTACTAAAGTAAAACATGTTCGGCAGTTCCTTGGAATGTGTCAGTTCTTCGCTGATCATTGCCCTGATTACACAACCGTAGTAGCACCATTGCAGGACCTGCTTAAGAAAAATAATCGATGGAAGTGGGACCATACTTGTGATGAGGCGTTCGCCCAGACCAAGCAACGATTACTGCATAATGTTAAGCTCGGATACCCGGATTTCAGCCTCAAATTCATAATTCAAACAGACGCCTCAACCATAGGTATAGGAGCCGTATTACTGCAGGAAAACCCCGATGATCCAAGCATAAAAACCTATATTGCCTTCATGAGCCGGAAATTGCGGAAGCATGAGATAAAGTATACTATCACGGAATTGGAAATGCTGTCTATCGTGAGCGCTTTGCAATATTGGAAGAAGATCGTGTATGGTTTTCAGATTGTTATCCGTACCGATCACAAAGCGCTGACGTTCATTATGAAAACCAATATGGCAAGCGAGAGGGTTAGCCGTTGGGCATTATTTATCCAGCAATTTGATCTAACAGTCGAACATTGCCCCGGGAAACTCAATATTTTGGCAGACACATTGAGTCGACATCCAAACCCGGAGGAAGTCGTAATCCACCAAATTGAGTTGATAGAAGAGGATCAGGAGGTCTTAAGGAATCTGAAGGACATCGGAGCGATACAGAAGAGAGATGGGTTCACTAACTTGATGATAGAATTTTTTAACAAAACTTTGCAACCAGACAATCCACAGTATGACAGAGCTAGTAAATTATCAGCGAGCTACCATTATTTGAATGGGGTTCTTCATAAGTTTTTGGATGAGGAACACACGAAACTTCGCATAGTCATACCATCTGAAATGCAAGTACCGGTAGTCAACCATGTACACCGGGTCATTGGACACGGAGGTATAGGGAAGGTCTTGGCAACTATCCAAGAGACATTCGTGTGGGCCAAGATGAACCAAACAGTCCGAAATGTACTACGATCATGTGACGTCTGCCAAAGGATTAAACCTAATCCGTACTTACTTAAGCAATCTCCGCGCCCACTGTTACCTACTGAACCCCGCGAGATATTCGCAATGGACCTGTACGGACCACTCCCCAAGGCCCGTAGGGGAAATCAATTCATCCTTGTTAGTTTAGATGTATTCTCTAAATGGGTAGCCTTGTATCCGCTGCAAAAGGCGAATTCTAAAACTGTACTACGAGGAATTACTTCACATATCATTCCACAGATGGGGAAGCCTAAGAAGATCCTTACTGATCATGGTAGTCAGTTCACATCTGCTGCGTTTGCAAATCAATTACGACAACTAGACATTCAGCATGTACTTAGTTCGATTCGCCATCCCGAATCGAATCCATCAGAGAGGATCATGCGAGAGATTGCAAAATTCTGCAGGATCTATTGTTCTGAGGCACATTGGCGGTGGATTGACGTGGTGCCCATTATAACTAAATGTATTAACACCACGATCCACGAAGCAACAGGACAGATACCGGAAGTGGTCCACTTTAACAGATATCCGGCCAGGCCATGGCACGAAGCAGTAGCATGTCCTGTAGATCCACGCGTATCCAGCGAAATTTGTATCAGAAAGACACGGGAACATTTGGAGGCACAAGCAGAACGACGATTGAGAAGGCTGAGGAATAAGCGATTCCACCGTCCGTTGAGGGTTGGCGAGCTCGTTCTAGTGAAGAAGCCTAGTGTGTCTAACCCAGAGCAGAAGGTGTACCACAAGTTTTGTAAATTGTTCGTGGGACCTTTCAAGATTATACAAACTTATGACAACAATGCTTACAAAGTTCAGAGCTTGGATGGAAGTTCAGAGAACATCTATAACGCTGCAAATTTAAAGCTTTACCACACGCCAGCAGACCACAGGGAAGCAGAGGATGAACGAGAGGAAGCAGATGACGAGCCGGAAGAAGATGATGTCGAAGAAGAGGATGAAGAAGATGACGGAAGGGAAGAAGAAGTCCAAGTAATCCATACACCGATTGAAGCAAGGCCATGTCCAGAGTGTGGAGAGATAGACAGAGACGTGCAGGAATTTGTCAATGCGATCCATGATATCGAAAGACAGAACGAGGAGTTAAGGTTCAGGAACCAGATGTTGAGAGACGAAATCAACAGCCGTCGCAGAACAGAGGATCCGATGTCAGATCATGATAGTGATGATAAGGACACATCATAAAAAAAAATCTCATGATGCTCACTAGATTTTTTTTTACCTGGGCAAGAGGAAGATGAACCCGAGAGACTTAGGCCCATAATCAATCATGATTTGATCGGTAAAATAATATGATACATTTATTGAAATACAGAGGAGTGTATTTGAAAATATTTCGTTTATGTAATGTTGAAATCAGAGCGAAGGAAGGACGACAGACTGGAGCCTGACGGATTAGCTCAACCCGACAACTTTTAGCTACTTCACAGCAGGGAATATCATTAGTTGGCGTACAAGGAAATACAGAGTCCACAAATAAGTCTTGGTCAGAAAGAGGAAGGGGGAGAGTCATACAAAGAAAACCCACCACATGAGTAAGACCTTGGGATATTTTTGGTAGGACGGAAATTCCATGACCTCATGGAAAATTACAGCGGCTGAGTGTACGTTCGCTAGCCTAAGTTCGAGCAGGTGGAGATTTAAATCACGTGACCGCTTGCCGGCCAATAGTAAAAATTTGATGGGAGACTCAGTGATACCATCTTAAGGAATGATGGATGAGATATTTTCGTAACTACAAAAGTAATCAGTAATAAATTAATATGAGTACGCGGATGGATGTAATGAATTTATTAGATGTCACGCATGGAAAAATAATCAATACTTATTGGCAAATTAAATAAATTGAAGGCTGGATTTCTTGGAAACCGGACAGCTTGAATCTCATTGGCTGAAAGAAGACCACGTTGTCAGAGACGCTTACGAAGGCGCGAAATGTGAGGAGCGAAATCCATCCATATCTCCTAAATCTGTGATCACCTGGAGTTCATATTTTATCCAGCAGATATGCTAGCGGAGTGGATTAATTTGATGTAAATTTTAACTTCCAATTCGGAGTGCAAGTACCGATATTAAAAATCCACCCCCTCCCTAAGGGGCATGACGTCAACAAATCCGCGGGAAAAAGGCTTCATCCATATATACGGAGCTGAACTGACGGTCGCCAGCCACTTGTCTTGAATCGTTGGAGCTGAATTGACGGTCGCCAGCACACGTGAATTGAATATCGGGAGTTGAACTGTTGGTCGCCGGTAACTTAGAATTCTACGGACGTACAGTCATTTAATGGCGCGAGCATCCGCCAGTGTTTGTAAAGTGTGATCGCGCTCAAGCAACATGTTAAATCTGGAAATAGTTAACGTAGGATAGTGTTTGTTATTTATGAATAATCAGTGACGTAAAGTAATTATCCTGCAAGAGAGTAGTATAAAATATATCACCATAAGTATGTACATAATAGACTGTGTGACGAACAGTACTTTAAGGAAGTAGTAGCCTGTACTTAGCTATACCGAACCGATGTAATGAACACGTCAAGAATGCCGTATAAATCGGGCGTATCGCGACGGGCGAAATAGTTGACACCTCGTCGTACGTGTCCAGGTCCATTGTGCGGTAGGTGGACGAAGATTAAATAGTGTAAATATATTAAATTCTTGGGTCTAGGATAGAAATTTGTTGTATCCAAATTAAAGTATACAGTGTTAACGTAGTAAATGGTGAAGGTTTGTGGTAATCAAGATATGAGTATAAAATAATAATGTGCCAGGAAATCTTTTGTGAAACTACGCCATCAAGGATGGAGGAGTAAAACGCAGAGAGGGGCTGGATGAAGCCTCTCGTCTGCAAAGCTGCAATGGAATACCGATAACTAAGATGAGTACTAAACTGTAAAATATATTTGGGAAATGTTATCGTGATGGGAAAAATGGGAATAATTTGGTCATACTTGGTTACCTTCTGTAACAAGATGGGTCGCTTAACGACCCCATCCTAAATTTGTAGCACGGACAGTAGTAAATCATAATAATGTAAATAATCGGGTCTTTTATGTATTCAGTTTGTTGGAGATGTAAATTTGTATATATAGTGTAGTACGTTAAGTCATGCATGCATTCATATTTTCTTTGTAGTCGATAATTTCTTTACATTTGATTTTGATTATGCTAGTTAAATAAGACCCGATATGTGCTTTTATGTTTTGTCATTTTAACGAGCCATTTAATGACATGGAAGGAAAATCCAGCTTCGCCATACCAAGTGTGTTTTGTTGAAATTAATATGGTCATATTTTCAAAGTGAAGTTGTTAAATTTGTGAGATGCGATTAATATAATATTTCCAAGTAAATCATATCTGGAGTGTTTAGTGCCAGAATAAATTGAATTTGTAAAAGGGGTTATGCGTTAAACATAATAAGAGTGGACTACCGTATTACAGGCGAAATTATTATTTTTTTTTAAATATTAATAATAATAATAAATAAATAATATAACTATTTTTTTGTGAAGATATTTTTTTTAATACGTTTTGGAGATAATAATAATTCATGTAATTTATGTGATCAAGTGTTGAGTTTATTGGGAATCATTTAATGACGGGAGGTCGTTTTTTTTTTAATTTCGGAATTAAAGTGCGTGATAATTTAATTTGATCGATTAATAATATTGAAATGTAGATCGGTGTTAATAATCCGTACATGTTAATGAACGTGTGGTTTAAATTACGGTCCAATTTTTTTTACGGATAAATGTCGCGTTTTGAAGTTGCGATTCATTAGCCGGAACATGTAGTGCTAATATTACGAGACCATGATTGTCAAATTTTGGTAAATATAATTTCAAGATGTTACGATTATTTGTGGAGAATGAACCAAGGCATAGATCCAAATGAGATAGAAAATGTGAAAGAATTTGCAGTCAGATAATAAAAGGTCGTACGATGTCCGAAATGAATAAATAAGTCAGTTGATAATTCTGTGAGGAATAAATAAATGAATCGAGGAATATTGAGATAGAGAGGAAAATAAATTCCGTACGAGAGACACTTAGGATATTGATATGAGTGTAAAATGTACGGGCAGTGTCACAGAGAAATACTGAGTTACGCAGCGGGTAGAATTCGAACCCGTGACAGCATGTACGAAATAAATAGACTGCACAGCTATTCGTTGAGATACAACGGATTTAAGGATAATAAGAGTTCAGATTCCACAGAAATGGTCGTATATTGTATTTCATTGTAATAACGAGTGAGGACAATCATGATATCGTGATAATAATAATAATAAATATTGCAGATAAAGGATTGGACCGCCTTAATTAATTGAGCGTTGATAAAGATGTTAAACGGGAATCTAATTGAGAATATGCAACCGATAATAATAACAATGTAAGGACGATGTTAAATCACCGCGGTCGGGTTAATAATAATTGTCATAATAATAACTGTAATGATGTCGTTGGTTGATCAGTGAATTAATTTGTAATTGCGACCGATATCTTAATATAGATAATTTGGCGGAAGTGACCGGTCCATTAATAATAATAACCTCTTAAGTGACGTGAATAATAATAATAATATCTTGAGTCACCTATTAATTAATAATAATAATAATCACGAGAGGGATATAATAATAATAACAGTAATAACCATTTGTGTTTGCATCCCGCATAATAATGATGATATTAATCAAACGTGACAGTGCCAGGAACCGTTGCATAATAATAATAATAATAATAATAATAATAATAATAATTTCGAGGATGATAATTTCGTGGATTAAATTATTTGGTGACAACGTCCCTCTATTCGTATGTTGAACAATGAGAATGATAATATTAGAGTCTTTTGGTATCGTTTTATTGTACGGTTTCCGTACGGGACGATGTTACAGTCATACTTGCGTGTTTGTTTACTTCGCTCGCGATGCGAGGGGGGGCCATGGCCACGGTATTTCCCACCGCTTCTCGTTATCTCATCTGTGGCAGTAGTCTACTGAGGCTAACTGGAAACAATTCAGATCACATGTAAATAAAATGTAAATGCTAATTCATTGGTATGGCATCAGCTGGATATCGTAAGATAGGGACTGTCCGTAGAATCCAGTTTTCGCATTTCACGAGAAACATTACCCAGTCCGAGTACCGGTCTCGGAAAAATGTATATAGCCGGAGTACATCATCTTAGTTAAATCGGGAAGCCGACCGTAACATGGGTTATGCTCGGGCTCCCGATAGAAGGAAGCTATATCCTTGAGTAACGGTTCGATTCAAATGGAATCGATCCGTAAATTATACCTCCAAAATGTCATTTTATTTCAGAAGCAACGCAGCAAGATATTGATACCACTTGCGGTATGGCAAGTGATTTATATATGTAACATGTGTGTAAATTCAAATATTGTTGCCACGTGTATCAAAGTTTTATACGTCAAATGGCGTAATAAACCGCTCCTTCTGGCAAATTATTTCAAAGGAAACCACTCTCATAATCTTTTTATTGTAGTTAGATGATGCCCTTTTTAAAGTAACAGTCACTTCCTAGTCCTATCATGGAGTCCTTAAATTCAAGTTACAATCGAGCCTTCCCCCTTTTAATTTTAAGTTGCTCCGTTCATCCCCGTGTTCTATTATGCCGTTATATTTATATTTGATGATTTAAATAATGAACCGACACCCCTGAGATAAATGCTAGTCTGGGACTCGGGAGGTGGACGGGTGCAATACGTGTTTTCCTTCCTTCTGTCTTTCCTTTCCGCATCATACCTCCTTACGACTTCCTATTCTTGTTTTTTTATTAGTAATGATCTATCACTGTTTTATTTGCACACGTGGAAAATAATAATACAGCCCTTTAGAGATAATTTATATGTCTACTCTACCGGTATTGTTTCACCACACAGCATAAAACTGCATGGTGCAGATTATGTTTAAACACATTATGACGGTGCATTGTATTTTTCTGCGTTTCTTGTTAAAAAAATATCCACAACACGATCATCCGTGATGAACTGTGGAAAAAAAAAACATCTTCTGTTTTCAAATTCTATAACAACGATGGCTAACAATGGGATGTGTTTTCAGAACAGTGGAGTACTAAAAATAATTAAACGTTGTTCGCGTATAGGATCGCCATTCATTGCTACCAACACAGAGTCAACTCAACTGAGCGACATTTTTATATTTTTTACCGTGCTTCATTTAAACGCATTTGCTATTTGATGAATACTAATTATTATTATTTGATGTTAGAAATACAATCACAATCCTTTTGACTCCACTCATTGCCAACAGCGTATGTGAATCAGAGATATAAATAATTATTTCTTTTTTTCTTCCTGAGGATGTTTCTCTCTCTTACCCGTTGCCAATTATGTAAATTAATTTATGAAAGCCTGAAGCTTAAATCGCTGATCCCAGGGAATAAGAAGATAAGTCAAAAAATTAAGTTCTCAGGGGAAGCATTATTATTTTGTTATTTGTTATTATTATTGTTATTATTATTTCAAGTATTTAGGTTGTGAGTTCTCCCAGGATGGTAATATAGCAAGTGAGATTGAATCAAGGTGTAGTAAAGCTAATACAGTGAGCTCACAGTTGCGATCAACAGTATTCTGTAAGAAGTAAGTCAGCTCCCAGACGAAACTATCTTTACATCGGTCTGTTTTCAGAACAACTTTGCTTTACGGGAGCGAAAGCTGGGTGGACTCAGGATATCTTATTCATAAGTTAGAAGTAACAGACATGAAAGTAGCAAGAATGATTGTTGGTACGAACAGGTGGGAACAATGGCAGGAGGGTACTCGGAATGAGGAGATAAAGGCTAATTTAGGAATGAAGTCGATGGATGAAGCTGTACGCATAAACTGGTTTCGGTGGTGGGGTCATGTGAGGCGAATGGAGGAGGATAGGTTACCTAGGAGAATAATGGACTCTGTTATGGAGGGTAAGAGAAGTAGAGGGAGACCAAGACGACGATGGTTAGACTCGGTTTCTAACGATTTAAAGATAAGAGGTGTAGAACTAAATGAGGCCACAACACTAGTTGCAAATCGAGGATTGTGGCGACGTTTAGTAAATTCTCAGAGGCTTGCAGACTGAACGCTGAAAGGCATAACAGTCTATAATGATAATGTGTATGTATGTATGTTTTAAACACTACGAAATCATCGACTCACCAAATGTTGTCAAACCATTCTGCATTATATCAGACAGTTTTTTAAAACAATGATTTTGTTTAATTCAAAAAGATAATGAAATAATAAACAATGATAATAACAAATAACAAAATAATAATGCTTCCCCTGAGAACTTAATTTTTTGACTTATCTTCTTATTCCCTGGGATCAGCGATTTAAGCTTCAGGCTTTCATAAATTAATTTACATAATTGGCAACGGGTAAGAGAGAAACATCCTCAGGAAGAAAAAAAAAAGAAATAATTATTTATATCTCTGATTCACATACGCTGTATAGTGAATGAAACTAACTTGTCCTACACTGACCAGATATTATTT
The DNA here is from genome assembly GCF_040414725.1 of Anabrus simplex. NCBI lineage: Eukaryota > Metazoa > Arthropoda > Insecta > Orthoptera > Tettigoniidae > Anabrus > Anabrus simplex. The sequence continues at coordinate 119,472,221 of NC_090273.1, read as the reverse complement.
TCTTATGTGGACCAGTAAAACCCAAAGTGGTGTAAGTCACATTTGTGTATTGGTAGCTCGTAAGATTTTATAGTTCCATTTAACAAAGGCAGCTGTGTACATTCACTACTAGTATTTCATTTACAAGGTGTCCGATCCATTGGCTGAATGGTCAGCATTGAGGCGTTCAGTTCAGAGGGCCCCGGGTTCGATTCCCGGCCGGGTCGGGGATTTTAACCGCCTCTGATTAATTCGTCTGGCTCGGGGACTGGGTGTTTGTGTTTGTCCCAACACTTTCCTCTTCATATTCACACAACACACTACACTACCAACCACCGCAGAAACACGCAATAGTGATTACATCCCTCCAGATAAGGTTGGCGTCAGGATGGGCATCTGGCCGTAAAACAGGGCCAAATTCACCTACCTACCTACCTACCTACCTACCTACCTACCTACATACATACATACATACATATATATATATATGTAACACAGTTCGCCCCCGCGACCTCATACACGTGGGAAAACCAGTAGAAAAAAGAAGAAGAATCCATTTACAAGGTGATAATGTCCACATCCACAGAAACAACAGAACGTATACTACACACAAGACGAACTGACTTATGTGGTTGAAGCCACTTTTATTATCAATATTCAGAATGTTAAGAAGATAACTCTACTTATCTAATTTTCACCGAGGACGGTTTTGTATTCTTGAATAATCTAGGAGTAAAATTGGGCTATCTCTTGAATATTTTAGGGGTTGCCTGGCCGAGGCACTAAAGGCGTGCTCGGTTCGCCCGGAAGGACGTGGGTTCGAATCCCCGTCAGGAAGTCGTAAAATTTAAGAAACGAGATTTCCACTTCCGGAGTTGCATATGGCCCTGAGGTTCACTCAGCCTACACCAAAAATGAATACCAGGTTAATTCCTGGGGGCAAAGGCGGCCGAGCGTAGAGCTAACCACTCTACCCCATCACGTGCCGAGGTTAACCATGGTGGAAGCCTTTACCTTCCACTCCTCCAAAGGCCTTCATGGCCTGTACGGAGGTGACTTTGCTTTGCTTTGCTTTCTTCAACATTTTCACGAAATTACGTCTTATCTTGTTAGTGTCAAAGGGTGGAGAACATTGTCCTTGATAGGTTACTGCAAAATTGAGAAAAGTTACTTCATCATCATCATCTAAAGGCTTCGCCTTGTCGCTGCAACCATTGATCTCTTCTCTCTGCGATCCTTTTCAACTCTCCATAACCTTGGCATCCCATCATCTCAACTACCTCTTCAATGATATTTTTCCGTGGTTTCCCTCTGCCTTTCTTTCCCATCACCTTGCCTTCGAACAAGTTCTTTATGAAGTTATTATGCCGGAGAATGTGACCGAAAACTGATGCTTTTCTCCTTTTTATCGTTGTTATTAAATGTCTCTCGGTGTTTATTTCTCTAAGCACTGCTTCATTAGTTTTCTTCTCAATCCAGCTAGTTCTTGTCATCTTCCTCCATAGCCACATTTCCACTGCCTCTAGTCGTTTCACGTCCTCCTTCAAGAGAGTCCATCCTTCACAGCCGTATAGCAGCACACTCCAAATGAACGTTTTGATAAATAATTTCTTTTGTTCAGTATTTAAGGATTTATTAGTTAAGAGCTGCTTCTTCTCCTCAAAGGCTTTCTTACACAGGGAAATCCTTCTTTTTATTTCCACAGTGCATCTATTGTCATCGGTAATAACTGATCCTAAGTAGCAGAACTTGTGCACCTGTTTTATTAAAATATTTCCAATTCTGAGCTGTGCCTCTGGCTTCATTTTAGATTTGCTTACAACCATAACATTAGTTTTATTTACATTAATGTTAAGTTGGAAATCTTTTAAGATGGATGTTAATTTGTTGAGCTTGATCTGCATGTTCTTCTCATTGTCAGCAAGAAGTGCAATATCGTCGGCAAATCTAATACAGTGTACAGTTGTTCCATTTATTTTAATGCCAGGTGTTTTGGATTTAAAAATTTTCATGGCCTCTTCAATGTACAGATTAAATAGAAATGGTGATAAGGAACACCCCTGTCTTACTCCTTTCCTGATTCTCACCTTGCATACTTCATCATTACTTTCGATGTTTATTCTTTGATTGATGTAGAGGTTAAGTATTGCTTTTCTGTCTTTCCAGTCCAAATGAATGTCCTTCATAATTTCGAACAGCCTTTTCCAATGAACATTGTCAAAAGCTTTTTCCAGATCTACAAATGCTATATATGTATTTCTGTTAAGCTCCAGTCTTCTCTCCAAGATGGTTTTAAGTGCTATAATAGCTTCTCTTGTTCCTACTCCTTTCCTGAACCCAAACTGATCATCATCTAGATTCTGCTCAATTTTCATTTTGATTCTGTTTTTTTAATATGCATGTGAATATTTTTGCTGCATGTGAAACAAGACTTAGTATTCTGTAATAATTGGAGCATTCTGTTGAATCTCCTTTTTTGTGCAGAAGTACTGCTTTGCTTTCAACAAAATCCTCTGGCATATCTCCGTTTTCATAGCAGTACTGGATGATTTTGAAGAGTTCATCCTTCAGCTTTTTTCCAGAGATTTTCCACAGTTCAGCAGGCAGTTTGTCTGGTCCAGGAGCCTTGTTATTTTTCAGCTGTTGCAGTGCTGTTTCAAATTCACTTCTCACTATGGGAGGACCTAGTTCATCTTGTGAAACCTGGTCTTGTTTTATGATGTACTCATCTACATTGCCAATTTCTTCACCATTATATAGATCCTCCAAATACTCTTTCCATCTCTTCATTACCTCCTCATCTTCTATTAACAGACTTCCTTCCGTATCTTTTATTACACTGGATTTCATTTTAGCCTGTTTTTTTCGGAATGAATGAAATATTCGTAGCTGGTGTTCATGAATATAGCTTTGAAAGCAGTTAAATAAGGCGTTCACTTATTTAATGTTTAAGGGGGACTTTTTTATTATCTGAAACCATTTCTTTTCAGTTTCGACTGAGTTAATTTATAACCGTTCGGCTCGTCGGCCTGCCGTAACTAATTTTGAGTAATAAATTTATAAACTACCTGCAAAAGAAAACATATGGTAACGGTATTACATCTGGAAAAGGCACAACTTAATTAAAGTGGAATGACATGTTTCGTTCTTAAAAGAACATCATCAGGTTCTATTAAAATCACTCCCAAATATTTCTTTTTAAATCCTAGAAATCTGACACTTATCGTAATTCATTTCTTTTTACTCTCCTTCCAGGCATAGACTGCGATGTGCTGATACCTCTATCCATGGCTCGAGTCCAGCTAGTTATCTAGTCCATTGCCCTATCGCTACGCCACACACCTCTCCTTCACTAGGTCAATCACACGTATTATTTTTACGTTTCAGGTGCTTTATTTTTAGTGCTCCCCTTATTGTTAATAATGTCGATGCTGCCACCGCTCTTCTTCTTCTTCTTCTTCTTCTTTCGTTTCACCCTCATTAGGATGAGTTGTTCTTTTCTTAGTGTCCAGCATTTCTTCATTTTTTCTCATCTTCATTTTCTCTCATTTTCTGAAATAATAGGTCTGGTTTAGAAGCCTCCGTGGGTCAGGCGGCAGCGCGCCGGCCTCTCACCACTGGATACCGTGGTTCAAATCCCGGTCATTCCATGTGAGATTTGTGCTGGACAAAGCGGAGGCGGGACAGGTTTTTCTTCGGGTACTCCGGTTTTCCCTGTCATTCCAGCAACACTCTCCAATAAAATGTCATTTCATCTATCAGTCATTTATCATTGCCCCAGAGGAGTGCGACAGGCTTCGGCAGCCGGCACATTTCCTATCCTTGCCGCTAGATTGGGGGGCTTCATTCATTCCATCCCTGACCCGGTCAAATGACTGGAAAAAGGCTGTGGATTTTCAATAGGTCTGGTTTCTAATGTAGATTTGTCTTGCAATCTTATATTTTCGTCTTTAGCTCTTCGATCGAATAGTGAATTTTAGTATTTTTTTAAATGCTACTAAGTCTTTTTCAGTTTCTTTAAAACAGTTGGGTTTTGTTTTGTTGTTACAGAAGAAGTCAACGATTTGTTTGCTTAATCTATAGGAGTTCATTCTAAGAAGATGACCATAAAAATATCCTTCTTTTTCGCATAGTATCTGATAGTTTTTTATTTTCCTCTAGAATTTATTATTATTATTATTATTATTATTATTATTATTATTATTATTATTATTATTATTATTATTATTGCATTTGCTAATTGACCACCGAGGATCAGGCTACAATTTCTTTTATTTTTTGTCTGAAGTTTCCTCTTCCTCCAGAACTCCTTCATATTTTATTTTTTTATTTCATTTTATTTGGGAAAACAAAACAGCGAGAAGCCGAATTACAGAGTTCCGCAAAGGAAAAATATATTTTTCAGTGGAGTAGCACAAGGCAAACATAAAAATATAAGTGGAAGAGCAATGAGGAAAAAACATCTAATGATAAAAATAGAGCAAAAAATTAAAAACTAACACAATAACAAAATAACTGTAGAGACATAACAGTTAAGAACAAAACATAAAGCCAAAGAAACAATGAGGATAATTGAAGATTATACGTAAAACGAAGAGAAGAACTTATAGCAAGGCACAGTAAGATAAATACAGATATAACACTTAAGTAATGGTATAGTACAGTAAAAAATAAATAAATAAATGAATATTACATTATGTACAAAAGAGAAGACAGCAATGAGAAGAGAAAAAAAGGAATATGAAGAAAATGAACTAGGTTGAGTTAACGAATAATCGATTAAAGGAGGCATACGAAGAGAAAACGTCCCGAGTTCCTGTCAGAAGATAAAGAGATTTTTATATTCATTCGGCCAGGCTTTTCCCGTCTTTGCAGTTCTTTCGACTTGAAACCCTTCCATATTTTGAATCATGGACCGAAATGATTTCCTGTCTAACATCTGAAAATTCTGGATATAATATTTTTTTTTTTTTTTTTTTTGCGAGGGAGTGTGGAAAATCTTTCATAAGACGCTTGTGAGGGTCCGCACTCAACAAGTGTGTGGAGATTCTTACCCACTAAAAACCACACTCCCTTTTCCCACGACGTTTATCTCCGCCCCGGAACCGCTCTCGCATTACTTCAGGGCGGATGTCGTGCTTAATGCATCTTGTGCTTCATCTTCCTTCTTCTGCTTTACTATCTGTCGTAATCGTCCAGGTCCTTCTTCTTCTGACGCAGAATATTTTCTACGTAGACTGCCACCTGGTCCCAAGATTCTCGACTTCGTAGCATTACTGACACGATCCCTTCTGGCGTCAATTCTCCGTGCATAACTTCTAAGCATCTTCTTTGTGGCAGCCAATGAACACACACAAAGAAAGTATGTGATACGTCATCGATATCGCCGCAGTATATGCACACCGGACTAGTTGCTAGCCCTAGCCTATGAAGAAATTTTCGGAAGTATCCATGACCTGTCAGGAACTGTGTGAGATAGTAGTTCACTTCACCATGATTTCGGGCAACCCATACGCCCAGAGAAGGTATCAGTCTTTTCGTCCATTTCCCTCTAGAATCATCTTCCCATCTTGTTTGCCATCGTTGCATTCTGCGACTATGAGCCAAAGCTTTTGCCCTTTTCCTTCCTAGCTCTTCTTGTGTGAGCCAAATTTCTTGTCTTTCGAAGGCCAACAAGTCAATGGGAGCTACTGCTGCTACTACTAGAATCGCGGGTTCTGATACTGTGCGATATGCGCAAGCAATTCGTAAAGCTGCTCTCCGTTGTACAGCCGCAATTCTTCTCCGATATTTCACAATTTTTAACGATTCAGCCCAAATTTCCGAACCGTATAGCAGTATCGATTGAACAATTGACATGAGAAGCCGCCTTTTACTAGATATCGGTCCCTTGATATTTCCCATGAGTCTGCTCAGTGCAGTCATGGTTTTCGCTGCCTTATCTGTTACCCGTTGGATGTGGTCCCAATATGTAAGCTTAGTATCAAGCGTTACACCAAGATATTTTGTGTTCCTAGTTGTTTCGATGGCTATCTGTCCGATCTGCATCGGTACAACAGTATTAATCCTTTTCCTCGTCAGGAGGACAATTTCCGTTTTGTGTTCTGCGAGTTCTAACTTGTGATTTATCATCCATTCTTTGACACGTCGCATCACCTGATTCAATTTAAATTGAGCCAGCTCTAGGTTACGGGTTACTATCACAGCAGCTACATCATCAGCATAACCCACAAGTTTTACATCTTCTGGCATCTCCAGCCGTAACAAATCATCATACATGATGTTCCAAAGGTGTGGTCCGAGAATTGAGCCTTGCGCTGCACCAGCTGTGAGCCGTTTTCTTCTCTGACCGTCTTCCGTGTCGTATAACAATGTACGGTCTTTCAAATAGTCTCGCAGTATATACATGAGATATTCTGGTAGCTTGAAAGTTTCTTCTAGAGCTTCCAAAATATCACTCCATCTTGCCGAGTTGAAGGCATTTTTAACATCTAGAGTCACAAGAAGCGTCAGTTTCCTAGAATAATGATTACCCGTTTGAGCTCGTTCTGCTGTCTTCACCACTTCCTTCACAGCATCTAGCGTTGAGTGACCTCTGCGAAATCCATGTTGTTGGTCGGATAGGTCGCCAGCTAATCGGACTGCTGCTAGTATTCTCGGTTGTAGAAGCTTCTCTAAACCTTTCCCGGCAGTGTCCAGCATACATAGAGGTCTGTAACCCCCAGTTTTCCCTTTACTGATCAGAACCAATCTAGCTATCTTCCAACGAAAGCTAAAAATTCCCGCTTTCAAACAATGATTATACATTCTCAACAGCAGTTGAGGACATAATTCGGCTGCCACCTTTAGTACTTCTGCTGGAATACCATCTGGACCAGGGGCTTTCTTATTTCTAAGGGAATTAATTGCTGTTATCAATTCTTCAATTGTAAAAGGTGGTACATTGTCTAGTTCTTTCTCGGCCTCATCATCAATCCTCTCTGCATGATCAGGGAATAGTGTGTGTACTATTTCTTCCATGGTGCGTGGATCCATGATAGGGCTTGGTAGCATCCCGAATTTCTTCATGACAATTTTATACCCTAATCCCCATGGATTTTCATCCACTTCCTTGGACATTTCCCACCACTTGTCGGCTTTACTCTTTTTTATTGTATTTCGCAGTCTTTTCTTCATAGTCTTATACTCTACTGAGAGAGCTGCGTCGTTATGTCGTGCTCTTTGTGTCCTTCGTCTGAGTCGCAGGCATTGTTTCCTCAACTCAGCAATTTCTTCATTCCACCAATATGCTGGACGCTTGCCTCTCCGTTGTTTGATTCTGGTCATTGATGCGTCGCATGCTTGCTGAAGGAGTCTCATGGTGTGTTCCACGCATTTATTAGCAATAATGCTTCTCTTGCCTCCGTGACATGTATCCGTCATACAATCCATTCCATTCTGTATTACTTCATGAAATTTTTCTCTGTCCATAGTGGCTTGAAGTACACGAAAAGTGATATACTGATGATCGCTTCCAGTATATTCTTCAATTACTCGCCATTCAGTTATCCTAGACGCAATGTCTTCAGAAGCAAAGGTTACATCTGGTATGGTTCCCTGACACCCTGGTCGCCGAAAGGTTGTCACATTACCAACGTTGATAACCATTAATCCCAATCTCGCGACCATCTCCATTGTACGCCGCCCTCTAGAATCTGTTTGAGGCATGTTCCATTCAACTGCTTGAGCATTAAAATCACCAGCAACAACTAGGTTAGTGTTCATCCCTTGCAGAGTATCTTCAAGCCCATCTAGTTTTGTCTGGAAGTCAGAAATAGCCTCGTTCGGGGTAAAATAACAGCTGACAAAAATTACCTTCTTATTATTATTATTATTATTATTATTATTATTATTATTATTATAATATTATTATTAATATTAATTAATTATTAATATTATTAATATTATTATTAATATTATTAATATTATTATTATTAATATTATTAATATTAATAATATTATATAATAATAATAATAATAATAATAATAATAATAATAATAATAATAATAATAATAATAATAATTATTATTATTATTATTATTATTATTATTATTATTATTATTATTCTAGTGTTATAATTCTTTTGTAAATTATGCAAGTGTTCTTAATTTAATAATGGAAAAGAAAGAGACACGTCACGCACATACTCTGTTGTATAAGATGGTGCTGTGTTGATCCGCGCGCTCAGTTGGAGGTTAGCTGTCGTTGTGAATGCATCGTGTACAATAACAAATGGAGAATAAAGATTTGATTAGGATTCGGCAAGAAACGTGCAAAATAAAAGTTGAAACGACAAAAGTGAATGATGAAGGAATAAAAGAAACTAAACGAAGGCGTTACTGTGAGAAACTGGAACAGCGAAAACAATTTACAGTAGGTAACTACTCTGAAGTAAAAGAAGGTGGATCTACATCAAGAACGACTTCGTTAGAAGACAAGAAAAGTGAACCAGTGGATTTAAACATTTCCACAATTGGATGCGACTGAAGAAACTGCTCGTTCTATTGAATATGATTTATTATCCACATAATAGGCTATTTGGTCAACGCTGAGTGTAACACTGTTTCAGATGCCCGTGCACGATTAAATGAGGCCTGGATGTAGTGGCGGCAAACTACTGGTGTTCTCTGCGATCGTCGGATACCAATCCACCTGAAGTCCAAGGTTTAGAGGACTGTTATTCACCCATTCGTTCTGTATGGCTCTGAATCCTGGCCGGCAACAGATAAACACAAAGAAGCACTTCATGTCATGGAGATGCGCATGGTTCGCTGGTTGCTTTGCCTGATCCAGCTAGATCATGTCATCAACGTGGAAATCCGCAAAATCATGGGAGTTGCCCCGATTGTAGGCAAGATGCGTGAGGCCCAACTTCGGTGGTATGGCAATGTAATGCGTAGGGAAGGTACATCTACTGTACAGACGACACATCGTATCACGCCTTCTGGATATAGGCCATGTGGTCGGCCCAAGAAACGCTGCTTTATCGCCTTCGAGAAGACATGCACTATGTTCACCTTGTTCCAAACGATGCTGTGATTGGCCTGCAAAACAATGGGCGCTAAGATGATGATGATGATGATATGTATATTTTATTTCTTATTTCTTATTTTATTTTTTATTTCTAACCCAGCGGAAATTACAATAGTGACCGCCTACCGTCAAATTGTTTTGCAAATAATAACAAATTTTCAGGTCGATCTTTTGAAATAAAATCTAATTAGTCATGTGAAAGTAAGGAGAAACTTTGTGAAAAATTTCATGAAATTCGACCCACATGTTTAGACGTGATGTCATTTCGAAAGGCGGGCGGACAGACTGAATATAGATAGCCCAGAGAGCAGGTAGTAATTTCATTTTTATATAGAGAGATTAATGTGCTATTCAACTAATTTAATTCATTTATAAACTGTTAGATTGTTACCATTGTTGTCCATTTTCTCGTTAAAATAATTGAATCCATCGAGTTAAGTTATATTTATTTCGGCTAAAGGGATTATACTGTTGATTACTTGGAATAATATTCGATTGATATACACACTTTGATGAATGCCGTGAATGAATATATTTTGTTGGTAAACTATATAAATGATATTGAGAGCTTTTTTGTAAACATATTTAAATCCTGATTTATGAGAAAATTACGAACATTTTCTTGAAACTCGAAACGAACACCCGTCATACGTTCTCCGTGGTATACAAAATGTAACACTAAGGTATGGTCAAACTTTCAGAACACATTTTTCACACGTAGAAGAAGAAAATACGTTATATGGACAAGGGTACATAAAAGCTTTATTCCATGTTCGAATCCACTTTACACAACTTAACATAGTACATTAATAATGGGAAAACACACAAGAGTAGAACGCACTAGCATACCACATGAAACACTTCCGTACACTAAATCGAGGCGAGCCTGCTTTTATATACCTGGTGATGAAGTTGTAGTATTTTCGGGGGATAAAACCAGAATACGAGTGTTCTAGTTTCGCCTCCCAGAAAGTTCACAGAGACACCAGAAGCGCAGACACCCTCAAAACGGCCGGTATTCCCCCGGTCAGACTCACTCGCCTCTTCCAGGAAATATCGAATTGGGCTTCAAGAGTGCTGACAGTCGCATTATCACGTAACATTGTTATTTAATTTAGATATGCCATTTCCATTATATTATTAATATGTTGTGAAAGTGTACAAAAAGGTATGTGCAGTAAAATGCTTCTTATAAAAGAGTAAGCGTGTGATGTCTCTCTTTTCCATTATTAAATTAAGTACCCTTGCATAATTTACAAAAGAATTATAATACTAGGCTAATAATAATAATAGTTGCATCGAACTGATAAGATATTAGTTTCCCTTCGTTTGTTTTAGGGGTGCTCAGGCATTTCTCAAATCTTTCTCAACTTCAGAACTGTTCTGGGATGTTCAGATGAAATATGACTAACGGCTAGATTTTCATGTCAATGTTGAGCATAGAGTTGAAAGAGAAACGGTCTGAAGACAGAACCTTGAGGTATGCCCTTGGGGTTGGACAGGTTTCCCCCTTTCACGAAATTCGATCTGAAGTTGTGTGAAGTGCGGGTAGGAGGGGAGGTGAATATTCTATACGCCATGTTGCGGAAGTTTGCTGCGTTTAATTACTCTAACCTGTGACATGTCGCCAGGCCTGATGCACGTGTACCCTCCCAAGAGACATAGAGTTAGCGGTTAGCTGACAGCTGGAGAAGACCCTATCGTATCATGACGGCTGAATTATATATCACTCTAAATAGCTTCATGACCCATCCAAGTGCAAACTTACTGATGTGCAAGAATTTCTATTCCATGCATGTGAAGTTACTTTGCCAAGAAAGTATGTTAAAGCTAATTTCGTGAACGCACAGGTAGATGAGGGAGCTAATTTAAGGGAAGGGAGAAAAGTAAGCTAGAATGTATTACTAAGAAAGGCATACAGTACGTTCCAATTCAATACTGGCCTGGTTCTGATCAGGAATACACACTGTACTGACATCGTCAGCGATGCTAGTTCCGGAATAACTTGTCCACAATTGAACGAGGATGAACAGCAAGCTCGTCCCCTGCAGCAGGCAGGCGAACCTGAGTTTGTTTACGTCGTCCGGCTATCACTGACGATGTCCGTACAATACAATGCACCCTCCATTCACTTAGCTACTCCACAGAATTTTAGTTTAACGTAGTGAAATATTCCGAATAATAATAATAATAATAATACTAATAATAATAATAATAATAATAATAATAATAATAATAATAATAATAATAATAATAATAATAATAATAATAATAATTGTACCTGTTGGTACATCTATACGCCGCATACTTCAATGTTCTGCCTTAAATTACTTCTACCGGAAAAACTCTGAACTTTAACAACTGAATTAATTCAACAGTTCCTCAGAAGATGCCACTGTGTGTATTTCGATTTGTTGTTTTTTTTTTTTTTTTTGGTTGACCAAGAAGGTGGACCTTCTCTGACAGATGTCTCTACAAAAAAAAACTATGATCATGCACCCTGGTGCGAAGGGAAGGAACTTTTTGAAGAAATTTTGTATTCGAAAGTTTGGCTTTACTAAATTTTGTTCTTTCATTTTTTTGGGTTGGCAATATTAACCTTTCTTTCCGCCAGTTTTGAACTCAGCCAATCCCGAAATTCTTTAATTAATTTTTGACCAATAGTGTCTTTCTTCTTCGATGTTGATGTATAACTTATAGCTACCCAATAAAGTTGAGTGGGTGTGTCTTAATTATTCATGAAAGGTCTCGAAGCTTCCACGAGGGTTTAAAAACTGCTGATTTTCTCGGCTCTATGCCACTTCAATAACATCTAGCTTAGCGTGTGGATATGTAGCTGGGGGCGGGAAGCGCCTCTTTCTTCGGGCAACAGATCTTCAACAAGGTAATGGCCGTTTAACATCTTTTCTCGCTAGCTCAGCAGTTTAACTCGCGGGGAAGGTTCGAAACCTTTAATATGTAACTCATCTCTTTAAAATGTAAATCCCTTTTCAGTCTATGTAAAAACTACAAATTTCTTCAACTGTAAATTGGGGATAGAGAGTGCTTTACCCTCTCGAGCTCCCCTTCATTTTTGAATTTGGGGTGACTATGTTCTTGTAACCGTTTTTCTATTCCTTCTTAATGTGTTATATTTATTTTGTATACTAGTCACCTCCATAGATTGGATTAGCCCCTGTGTGATCGGCCCTGTGCCTCTTAGGTTTTAAAATTTGTATTTAGGAGAGTTAACTCACGCCTCCATTCCTTTTGCATTTAGGGCCATTTAAAGTAACCTATTATTTTTCATTTTAGGCCCAGTAGAGTGGGTACAAGTTACCCCTATTTATTTATAAGTGTGCCTTGAGGGCAGTTTGTAGTAAAGTCCGTTTATGGCCTCTTAATAGGCTTGAAGGATTGAGAGCGGGTCAGCTCTTTCTGGTATTTTGAAAGGTGCCTCGGGGAGGCGTGACATTTTAGTTGCTGGGAGCTAGTGCTCCATGTAATTAGGGGCGTTCTGCCCTTTGGTATTTTGTGGTTGTGAGCTGAGAGCTCAAGGATTGACGAATTTGGGCTCGTAGCCCAGAATTTGTAAAGACCCCTTAACTTGTGCTTTCTTTTGTAAAGTTGCATTGTACCTGATTTTCTTTGTTATTTCACCTAGTGAAAATTGTTAAATGTTGTTATCTGTTGAAAATATAACCTTTATTTAAATTTTAAATTCATCTTTAAGACTTGTAGTCAGACCCATTCCAGCCCGCACCTTATTTCACCTCTGCCTTCCACGGATAACTCCGTAACAATAATAATAATAATAATAATAATAATAATAATAATAATAATAATAATAAGTATTATTGGGCACATTTTAGGATGGATAGTAATAGACTCGCAAACTGGTTATTCAATGTAATGAGTTCCCAAAACTAGATAATAAATTGGCTGGAGGAAACAAGAGGGGACCTGAATGAATTGAACATCAGAGAAGACATAATGAAAAACCGTAAAGTCTTCACGACCTCAGTAAATAAACACACATTTATGGTGAAAACTAGCAGCAGGACTGGTACAAAGTGGTCAGAAGAACGGAAGAGGCAACACAGTGAGTTCATGAAGGCATTTTGGAAGAATAGGATAGCAAAAGTCATCAAGGCAATGAACAAGTTCCAACGCGCTCTATGAATGGCCTAACGGAACAATAATAATAATAATAATAATAATAATAATAATAATAATAATAATAATAATAATAATAATAATAATAATAATAATAATAATAATAATAAGAAGAAGAAGAAGACGTATTCAACACTGGAAAAGCCATACCATCTAATCAAGGGTGTATACAACACAAGATCAATATCCTTGAACAGCACACACTACCGCACACTCATTCGTCCGGAGGCCCTCTATAAAGTATAGTGTCTTGCAATGAACAATAAAGGCCTTATTGAGAAACTTGAGATCAAAGAAAGAAAGATTTTGAGGAAAATCTTGGTCCCCATCAAAGACAAAGGGGAATATAGACGACGGCACAACCATGAGTTCTATTTCTACGTGGAAAAGAAAACCGATGCGATAAAGAAGAGAACGATTGCCTTCTATGATCTCGTGACAAGAATGAGCCTTGCAAGGTCAATTGAGCGGATCTTCTCTTACTTCCAAGATAAGAAGACAAAAAGGTGAGGTAGAAAAAGATCTACAAGAGGTGGGCATCACACATGATGATATCCTGGAACGCAGCACACTTAAGAAGAAACTTCTAGACCACCAGAGCTTCCAACAAAAGCCGAAGCTGAAAACAAGGAAGGCGTGGACCGAAGAAAGAAAGGAACATCACCGACAACGTATGTGGGAGTACGTGGTCCTTAGTTGGCCGAAACGACATGAATGAATAAAAAAAAACCGTATTAACTTCTGTTTTGAAATGTAGTGATCAGAAAAGTAAAAATTCTGCTGTACACCTAGACCTAAAAGTTCCAGTATCAATAAATATAAATGTTCCGAGCTACTTTTCTCAAAGTCAAAAATATACTGTGTGTGGGATAAATAGCGTAGATAGTACAACGCTGGCTTCCTGAGGCCAAAACGGTGGTTTCAATCCTGGGTAAGTCCGATAATATTTCAAGGTGCTCAAATACGAAAGTATTCTGTCGATAAATAAATAAATAAATAAATAAATAAATAAATAAATAAATAAATAAATAAATAAATAAATAAATAAATAACCACTGATATGCATTGAGATCTGTCGTCCAGGTGAATGGCAAGGGGTGGCATATAAAAATAATCAAAAATAGTGTTGAATCCATAGTTTTCAGGGTCACTGAGATGAACAGTGCCGTTTAAGTCAAAGTTCAGCCCCCATCGGCATAGGGGGTGAGACAAATGTCCAAAAATTAATTATGGATGGATGGATGGATGGATGGATGGATGGATGGATGGATGGATGGATGGATGGATGGATGGATGGATGGATGGATGGATGTGTATATTCCAGCTTAGCTCTCAACCAAAGTTGTTACAGATAAATCCATAGTGTTAGGGATCGCTAAGGTAAAATGTGACACTCTGGATTTTGTGTAAGTCAAAGTTCAGTCCCAATCGGAATGGGGGTTAGAAGAGGTGACAAAAATGTCCAATAATGCCCGAAGTTACGGATGAATATGTATATGTTCCAGCACAGCTCTCAACCAAACTTGGTGCACCCATGACTTACCATCTGAAAAAATTACTGTGAGGATAATACACAACTGGCAATCAATCAACCACTATTGATCTGCATTTGGGCAGTCGCCCAGGTGGCCTTTTCTTAAATGATTGCAAAGAAATTGGAAATTTATTGAACATCTCCCTTGGCAAGTTATTCCAATCCCTAACTCCCTTTCCTACTGTATAAACGAATATTTGCCTCAATTTGTCCTCTTGAATTCCAACTTTATCTTCATATTGTGATCTTTCCTACTTTTAAAGACACCACTCAAACTTATTCGTCTAAAATGTCATTCCACGCCATCTCTCCACTGACAGTTCGCAACATACCACTCAGTCGAACAGCTCATCTCCTTTCTCCTAAGTCCTCCCAGACCAAACTTCGCATCATTTTTGTAACGCTACTCTTTTTTCGGAAATTACCAAGAACAAATCGAGCTGATTTTCTTTGGAAATTTTTCCAGTTCTTGAATCAAGTAATCCTCGTGAGGGTCTCATACACTGGAACCATACTTTAGTTGGTGTCTTACCAGAGACTTACATGCACTCTCTTTTGCAACTTTACTACAACCCCTAAATATCCTCATAACCATGTGCAGAGATCTGTACCCTTTATTTACAATCCAATTTATGTGATTACCCCAAAAGGAACTTTCACCCCATCAACGCAGTAATAAAAACTGAAAGGACTTTTCCCATTTGTGAAACTCACAACCTGACTTTTAACCCATACCATTGCCTACTGTCCATCTCACAACATTATCGAGGTCATCTTGCAGTTTCTCACAACCTTAGGGGAGGGGTTGATGTGTAAATATAAGCGAAAATGACCTATATTAAAGTTGAATCCATGATTTTCGGGGTCGCTGAGATGAATTATGACACCCTGGATGCCGTTTATGTCCAAGTTCAGCCTCCATCGGTATGGGGGTTGAGAAGGGGTGAACAAGAATATGTCGAATGTAACCGATATTTATATTGAGTCCACAGTTTTCGGGGTCCCTTGCCTGATTTGTGACAGTCCGAGTGACAATTGGAATAGTGAACATCATACTTATTGTGCGAGGCGTAATTAGATAGATAGATAAATTAGTTATTTATCCTGGAAATGTTAGGGACAGTTGTTCCTATCTTACATTTAACCCGTAACAAAATTAGGTTGATAACTACCTAATTACATATTTCTAAAAAGTAACCTATCGCAAACATAAACAAGGTAGAACTATTGAACTATAGCTAACAGTAACTAGTTGCACATTAAAATTACAAAAGTCAAGGGGAACTAAGACAATAATACAGAAAAGGAGTACAGGTTTTAAGATATACAAAAAGTTGTAAAAACGTAAGTAGAATTACTAAACAAAATCTTATATATAAAATAACTTGTCCTGACTGACTGATTCATCATCGCCGAGCAAAAACTACTGGACATAAAGAAATGAAATTTTGAGGATGCCATATTGTCATATGCTTAGGGCTTGTGACTGCCGGGCTGAGTGGCTCAGATGGATAAAGCGCTGGCCTTCTAAACCCAACTTGGCAGGTTCGATCCTGGCTCAGTCCGGTGGTATTTGAAGGTGCTCAAATACGACAACCTCGTGTCGGTAGATTTACTGGCACGTAAAAGAACTCCTACGGGACTAAATTCTGGCACCTCGGCGTCTCCGAAGACCGTAAAAGTAGTTAGTTGGACGTAAAACAAATAACATCATTATTATTATTAGGACTTGTGTCTGGATATGGTAAGGATATACATGACCCTGCAGTTACAAACTTATTATTTGTCTGAAAGGATTAGCTACTTCCCTGACAATCTGACCTGTCACAAGGAAATAGTTTAAACACGAAACTATAATCTCAAACTAGAACTTAAAACGAAACACATAACAATAGATCTAAATTTACGAAAGTGTTCGTAAAATGTCAGTGAACTTCAAAATAAAAAAATGTACAAAAAGAAAAGAATCACTTCAAACAGTCAATATAAAATCTTAAAATTAAACATTTAAAGAAAGTGCGCGGTCAGAGTCGGATACCACCACTAATTTGAAATATAACCGGATTTAGTTATGTCCCGAAATCCTTATTGGTGTTTAAATACAAAATATGCTAGTACTCTGCTAGGATGCAAGGATGCAGTGAGGGAGGAACTGAAGCAAACTAGCTATCAGTCCTCTTAAAATCCATCCACGCCAATATTGTCATAAAGAGCGAACAGCGTGCTATCAACCTAGTTGATAAAACAAGGGGATACAGTCCTCGTACGGTATCTTCTCATAAAATATTCTGCATCAATGCGTGGATGGTACTAAAAATGTATGGAAAAAACAAAACAAAGGGAAGGTTATTTTATGGAGGAGATAGAGAGAGAGAGAATTGAGTCTCTCCCAGTGCGTAACGAGGGGCGTATTCCTCAACGTATGAAATATAACAGCGAGAGCTGTCTCTATTATTGAGCTCTGGATTACACCATTATTCAATAAATTGTTATTCACCGTGAATTAAAATCGTAATTAATGTTATATTCGAGCATAGGAGGAAAGAAGAAATCTCTTTCATTTACTCTCAATAGAGTTCTTCTGATTGTCAAAAATAGGGTATTTATATTTAATTCAATTTCGCTTTGCGTCAAGCTGTTTGAATGTTGTATGTTTTCCTCGCTCATTCCCTTCACCTGAGTTCTGTCCTGATACCAGATGTTTAAAGAGGAACTGCTTGTAATACCTCATATGAGGCGTTCAAAAGCAAAATCTGTGAGTCAAACAGAACATTTCTTCTTCAGGAAACGCTAAAAACTTATTACTTCCTTTGGCTGGCAGATATTCAGAATTCCTCTTCATTGTAGAATCATGTTCACTTAGGGACTATTTTTCTGACAATCTGTAAAATATACGGGTTTTATTTTTTAGATATCACCTGTTTTGAATTCAACGAGTTTTGCTCCCATTCTCATGGTTCTACACAGGTTTGCTTCTGTAGAAATATTGTCATAACGTAACAGGAAAGAGGTGCCTTAATACTGGTTCAAAGGAGGGAAGTAAATTATTTGATTACTAATTATATTACATCAAATGAAAGCCTGCAAGAAATATAAAGACCACTCACTACATTGCATGTCCTGTCCTGTCTCATCTAAATTACACGGGCAACTCGTTGTTTTCTGGATGGATTTCAAACTCTGAATCCTCCTCTGCATTGTTCCCGGATGTTTGGGGATCGATCAGATTCTTATAGAAAGCAAGATCTTCGTCTTCACTCCAAGTCTCCCCGAAATGCTTTCTGAGCAGAAAATCAATGTCACTAACTGTTACTTCTTTAACGCTCTTCCAATTCGGATAACATTCGGCTTCATGGACAAGTAGGCTTTCCTACTATTGTTTCTTTCTGTTCCACGGCCGTGTGCAGCTCAGAAATAACGTACATGGGGAATAAAGTTTGGGAAAACAGCGTTATTCGAACACAGAACACAATGTGTATTAAGCTAGTTTTGCACCTGCAAACCACCTTACGTAATGGCGCTTGGTAAGTGTGCACGAAATTTTGTGCCTGTAGGCTGTTTTCCAGGTACGTTTTGGAACAGACGGAAGCAGCTTTTCTTGTGTGTTGAGGGCCTAATCAACAGACGAACGGACGATAGAGAACATAATGGTGTCAACAACTCATTTGCGAGAAAAAAATGGATTTACATCAGTTTGCTTCTGGACGCCTCATATGATGGTCGATGATCACTTTACCCAGTCATGCTCAACATGGGAGAGTGTTTTAGCGACCTCGGCGCCTCTAACTGTGTCTAACATCGATTCCATTTATTTGTGCCTGGCTTTTCACTTTCAGTTTTCCTATCCCTGTAAGCAAGGGCGGTTGACTACATCCATGGTACTCCCTGCCTCTTATAATTCCATGCTACAGAAAAAGGCAGTAACTGCAGGAGTAAAATACGGAGTTCTGGATGTTCTCCATCATAACCTTAAAAACAGTAACATAATTTTTTGTTCAAGACATAAGTTACAGTGAACTCTTTTTAATTCAACCTCCAAGGGGAATAAGAAAAAATCTAATTATGCAAAATTCGAATTAACCAAGAAAGACCATTTTAAAGAAAATGAACGCAAACGTGGCGGCTGTCCGGATCATTCCAGACAGATCCTTAGACGGTATCCGATGCAGACACTGCACCGAGAACGAATCACTTGGGCATGTCCTAAGATTCTGTGATAGAGGAACATTACTACGTAATTCACGCCATCATATGGTGAAGTCTAAGATCGCTAATGCTTTACGACAGAAAGGGTGGCAAGTGGAGAAAGAAATTCCATGCGTTTCCTCAGATTGGTCTACTAGAAGAGTTAATATTACTGCATATTCTAACACCTATAGGTATGGCATAATTATTTACCCTTCTGTCCGATTCAAGGTTGGTCTTTAACAAGGTGAGGAGGTAGATAAAGATAAAGATAAAGATAAAGATAAGATAAAGAAAAGAAAGCTATCTATGAGCCTACTGTTAATTATTTCAAAGATGGATATAAGCTCAAATTCGTTGACGTAATCGGTCTACTGATAAAAGCACGAGGTGCTGTAACTCGTATTTTTTAAGGAATTTTGAAAAAGTATCACATTCCAACTTCCGTACGAAATGAAATAGTCACCATAGTATTACAGAAGAATTACCAAATTCTGAATCACCATCTTAATCCACACCTCTAGGTGTTGTTTAAAATTTATATAATATTATTATATTTTAATATTGTAAATATAATTTTAAATGGATTGGGAATTTGTAGCACTTTTGGCTGAATCTCTTCTTCTGTAAGATCTCCACATACTGCAATTTCAGTATCGACAGCTAAATACACGTCACCGAGCTCTATAGCTGCAGTCGCTTAATTGCGGAGAGTGTCCAGTAATCGGGAGATTGTGTGTTCGAACCCCACTGTCAGCAGCCCTGAAGATGGTTTTCCGTAGTTTCCAATTTTCACGCCATGCAAATGCCGGGGCTGTACCTTAATTAAGGCCACGGCCGTTTCCTTACACTTCCTAGGCCTTTCCTATCCCATCGTCGCCATAAGACATATCTGTGTCGGTACGACGTAAAGCAACTAGCAAAAAAGAATAATAATTACACGTCATAACTGACATCAGTCACTTCGCTTAGGTTCCAGGTATATTCCTAGTTCTCCTGGAACAATTTCTGCATTCGTTTCTTTATTCCAAGTTTGACGATTTCGGGATGGGGGAAGGGGAAGTTTTCCGGTGGCCAAGTGTGGATGCCCGTACACAAGCGATGGTCAAAGTCATACCGATCCTACACTCATTGACAGTCGCAGAGATACAGGTTAATTCTGTTAACAATAGCGACTACCTGACCATTACTACGGGCCAGCTTTTGAACAGACTAAAGCGGAAGTAACATCATTGCCTCGTCACACCCATCCTGGTTGCCAAATGAACCGGCGCGAGATTGAAAGTTGGACTCCAACACTATAATACAACACAGCTCACCGGCAGTAACATGAGCACATTTGAAAGAATTCATTAACGAATTCGTATTAGTGAAGTCCCATACCTCCACTGCTGTTTTAAACGGACTACGATAGTACTGTAACTGCACCCACCTGGTCAAGACATTTACTGAATAAGTATGGCAGCTTCGCATTGAGTACACTACTGCCGTAACTCGTGCTGACTGCGGGCATAAAACGCGCCTTCCCTTGCCCTTCTCCTACCATGTGACAACAATGTGCGCGCAGTCCCTCTTACCTGCGGGCAGCTCCGCATTGGGTACACTATTGCCGTAACTCGTGCTGACAGCAGACATTAAACGCTCGTCCCCTTGCCCCTCTCCTACCATGTGACAACACCGTAGGCTCAGACCCTCTCTTCCGCTTTAGTCTGCTTAAAAGGTGGCCCGGAGACTAGGAAGCTACTATAAAAGGAGAGAATTCTTGGGAATCATTTGAAGGCGTCAGTTCGAGGAACCGTTACAAAAATAACTTGCGATATTATCTCGACATCGAATTATCCAAATTTACGCTTCGAAAATTCGAATTAAATACGTGTTTTCTTGCATTGATTAGAGTAGGAACTTTTTAAATTAGAATTATCCAATTTTCGAATTATCCAATATCGAATTAACCAGAGTCCACTGTATTACTTTTACAGTTTATTCGACATCTACTATGACAGAAAGCAGGTAGAGCTGCACTGTAAGAAAGCAGTATCTGCAGAATACTTTTTATGGTTGTACTTTCATCCCGCGTTACAGCCCAACAATGACAGAATGAGATTACTTCGTGTGTCGTGTCGCATGAACAGAAAATCTGGTCATTTCGTACAACATGTCAGCTACATCGATGCTTCGAAATAGCAAAGTTTCGAACAGTAACGGTGTTGTGTTCATCCTCTCGCCCCAGTCCGTGTGACATTGAAGATGAGTCGACACTCGTTAATAGACGTTTCATATTACGAACCGCATGCAGTGGCGGTGCGTGAATGAAACGTCTGGGGGTTCACTGCTGTGGAAAATAACGTGTTCAGATTATTATTGTTACTTGATTTTTACATAGATGTAAAATAGTGACATCGCTTTGCGACTTTGCTTTGCAGAGACACACACGGCTACATCTCGAAGAAGTTACGAAAACAATGAAGAATGAAAGACAGAGAATATGAGGTGCAATTACTTTAAGCTGATCCAATTTCCCCTCATTTTGAAGACGTTGCTTACGTAGGAATGACTTCTTCAAGAACGTGTTAGGCACACTACCGTTTTTTATGTGTTGACGTATTTTGCTGTTTACTTTTCACAAAACACGTATTGCTAATAAAAAACCAAACCAAACCCCATGGCACTACAGCCCTTGAAGGGCCTTGGCCTACCAAGCTACCGCTGCAGAGCCGGAAGGCCTGCAGATTACGAGATGTCGTGTGGTCAGCACGACGAATCCCCTCGGCCGTTATTCTTGGTTTTCTAGACCAGGGCCGCTATCTCACCGTCAGATAGCTCCCCTATTACTAATGAAAAGTTTAATTTAATTACATAAACTTAGGCTACGTACGCCTATTGATGCTATACAAACCGTAGTTAGCAAAATAATTTGGCTCATTGCGGTTAATTACATCAGAATGGCAAAATCGCCAAATTAAAATCCCTTCAAAACCTACCATATACGGCAAATTTTAACCGCACGCTCTGACAATGCTTCGGCTAATTTCGGAACTGCTCGATGTAACTCGTATGTAACAACTGGTCCAGTTGCCAGCGATTCCTGGGCAATGTTTTCCCTGTTTCTCATAACCTCTCGCCTTGCGCACCCTCCTTACGTCTCACGGACCCGCGCCTTCAGTCCTGAAATTGAACCTCTTCGCTGGTTCCGGAGAGCAACCGAGTGTTGATGTAAAAAATACCAGTGCGCGCGCTGATATATAGAGCAAATTTAAGGAATAGGCTCTGATAAACCATTTTACCTAGACTTATCTATTTCTAAGGAGTTCGTTTAACAACTGAACATAGAGAACGCGCCGCCACTGACCGCATGTCAAATTACTAGAGACCAATGTAAGGTCTTTGATTTAGACAGAAAAAGGACATCATTGTTCTCAAAGCAGAGACATACTATAACAGAAATATGCTCCCATTTATCAAGTGCATAAGATTCGAAAATTATGTTAAAGAACTTTAATTTGCAATAGATTTTTAAACTGGATTCGGCCACGTCTGGCACTGTACATATAATACCGATTTTGGACTCTTCTTAGATTCGATTACTCATTTTATAATCATTCAAATTATTCATTTAGTTTGTTAACTTACTATGCTTTCGTAACTAGTTTAGATTGTTTATTAATATACGTAAAATTCCGATTTCGAACTCTTCATAGATTTCATTACTCATTTTATAATCAAGTTCTTTCATTTACTTAGACTACTATTTCACTACGCAGGTGTAACTGATTAGGTCAAGTTTGTTATTGTATACAGAGTACCTGTACTGAACTCTTCTTAAATTTCATTAATCATTTTAAATTATTCAAATAAGTTACTATTTTAGAGTGCTTTTAACTAGGTATAAAACCGATGTGTTTTAATATCATTGTAAGCGGTTAATGAAGAAGCAAACCCAATTTATTACTGGTACTATTGTATTGTACATCATAATATCGTACTGTATTTTGTACATTTGCTGATTAAATACACTGACTGACAGAGCAAATGCAACACCAAGAAGGAGTGGTTCGAAAGGGATGAAAGTTGGGGAAAAAACAGAGACGGCACGGACGAATAATTGATGTTTATTTCAAACCGATATGCAGGTTACACAATGCGCACGGCATCGACTCAGTAGGATGTAGGACCACCGCGAGCGGCGATGCACGCAGAAACACGTCGAGGTACAGAGTCAATAAGAGTGCGGGTGGTGTCCTGAGGGATGGTTCTCCATTCTCTGTCAACCATTTGCCACAGTTGGTCGTCCGTACGAGGCTGGGGCAGAGTTTGCAAACGGCGTCCAATGAGATCCCACACGTGTTCGATTGGTGAGAGATCCGGAGAGTACGCTGGCCACGGAAGCATCTGTACACCTCGAAGAGCCTGTTGGGAGATGCGAGCAGTGTGTGGGCGGGCATTATCCTGCTGAAACAGAGCATTGGGCAGCCCCTGAAGGTACGGGAGTGCCACCGGCCGCAGCACATGCTGCACGTAGCGGTGGGCATTTAACGTGCCTTGAATACGCACTAGAGGTGACGTGGAATCATACGCAATAGCGCCCCAAACCATGATGCCGCGTTGTCTAGCGGTAGGGCGCTCCACAGTTACTGCCGGATTTGACCTTTCTCCACGCCGACGCCACACTCGTCTGCGGTGACTATCACTGACAGAACAGAAGCGTGACTCATCGGAGAACACGACGTTCCGCCATTCCCTCATCCAAGTCGCTCTAGCCCGGCACCATGCCAGGCGTGCACGTCTATGCTGTGGAGTCAATGGTAGTCTTCTGAGCGGACGCCGGGAGTGCAGGCCTCCTTCAACCAATCGACGGGAAATTGTTCTGGTCGATATTGGAACAACCAGGGTGTCTTGCACATGCTGAAGAATGGCGGTTGACGTGGCGTGCGGGGCTGCCACCGCTTGGCGGCGGATGCGCCGATCCTCGCGTGCTGACGTCACTCGGGCTGCGCCTGGACCCCTCGCACGTGCCACATGTCCCTGCGCCAACCATCTTCGCCACAGGCGCTGCACCGTGGACACATCCGTATGGGTATCGGCTGCGATTTGACGAAGCGACCAACCTGCCCTTCTCAGCCCGATCACCATACCCCTCGTAAAGTCGTCTGTCTGCTGGAAATGCCTCCGTTGACGGCGGCCTGGCATTCTTAGCTATACACGTGTCCTGTGGCACACGACAACACGTTCTACAATGACTGTCGGCTGAGAAATCACGGTACGAAGTGGGCCATTCGCCAACGCCGTGTCCCATTTATCGTTCGCTACGTGCGCAGCACAGCGGTGCATTTCACATCATGAGCATACCTCAGTGACGTCAGTCTACCCTGCAATTGGCATAAAGTTCTGACCACTCCTTCTTGGTGTTGCATTTGCTCTGTCAGTCAGTGTATTTAATAAATCTAACATTTTATCGTTATCACAACGTCGAACAGTTTATTCAGTGAATTCAACTTAGTTATGAACCGTGGTTCATGTTGCACCACGTCATCGCAAAACACTCTCCATGGCTAAATGGTTAGCGTGCTGGTCTTTGGTCCAGAGGGTCCCGGGTTCGATTCCCGGCCGGGTCGGGGATTTTAACCTTAATTGGTTAATTCCAATGTCTCGGGGGCTGGGTATGTGTGCCGCCTTTAGCACTAGAATTCATCATAGGTAGGGCGCCATTCTCATAGACACGCAGGTCGCCTATACGGTGTCAACTCGAAAGACCTGCACCCGGCCTCTTCGAAGGCCACACGCCATTATTATTGCGAAACACTGCCTCTCTTCCAGTCCGAGACGGAAGTGCGCCGTGTTTGAACACAATACTTACCATCCCATCCCGAAACACTGTCCAGATACTGCGTATAGCAGAGATTCCTAAACTTTTTGTCTTGATGTCCGCTGAGCATATGGCATTCATGTCCTCGGACTCCCTAGCCACAGAACATAATACTGACTTCAGTGAACAAAACACAGCATTTTTGTAATGTTATCATCTTTGATTGTATTTGTATAATTTATGATTAATATTTACTTTCCTTTACATTGAAATGTACCGTAACTTCATTTACATAAAGATACTTTATGCTCGACGATGCCGAAATATAAATATTATATGCAAGAAAACTGAATCTTCTTCTTCTTATTCTTTTCCTACCGCTTTTCCCACACCTGTGGGGTCGCGGGTGCGAACTGCGTAGCACATGTGGGTTTGGCCCTGTTTTACGGCCGGATGCCTTTCCTGACGCCAACCCTGTATGGAGGGATGTGATCACTATTGCGTGTTTCTGTGGTGGTTGGTAGTGTAGTGTGTTGTCTGAATATGAAGAGGGGAGTGTTGGGACGGACACAAACCCCCAGTCCACGAGCCAGAAGAATTAATCAGAAGCGATTAAAATCCCCGACCCGGCCGGGAATCGAACCCGGGACCTTCTGAACCGAAGGCCAGTACGCTGACCATTCAGCCAACGAGTCGGACTGAAAACTCAATCTTAATGAGGCTTATTATAGTTGAAGTTTCTTTATGATACAGGTTCTCTACCAATCCGAGTTCAGATTTTCATTATGATGCAACTGTTTGACCAATTAGGTAAGGATAGGATCGCACCTACGCTCAACGCAGTAGCTTCGCACTTGTTTCGAAAATCAAACATGTCGGACGCACATATTAACATCAATGCACCTTCTACTTCCAATATTCCATAACCACACGGCATATTCCCGCATATTCACTTCACCAACTGTACAATGAACAATTTGTATTTGAAATAAAGCTAGGTTATGATAACCTTCTATCAAAGTTTTGAAAACATATGACATTGTCAAGGTCTCTGATCCACTCACGGAAAATCAATAACCCAACGCATGCGTTCTGCGCTGTTCAGTAAACTCAACTGTCAAGCGACATCTAGACAGAAATTTAAGAATATTCAAAAAATAGAATTATAATTATCGTCGAGCTTAAACAGCCGTTTGCAACTCGCCTATAATGGTAATTAAGACACTTGTATGGAAATGATAAAACTCGCTTTCCTCGTTTTATAAACATACTCGTGTCTTAATTATTGCCAGTATAGGCGTGTTGCATAATGTACTATGATATATGCATCATCATCATCATATCCTAAAGGCTAAGCCTTGTCGCTGCAGCCACAGTTGTCTATCTTGAGCCAGTCTTTTCAACTCAGTGTAGGTCAAGCAGGTTCTCGAAGTAAGACATTCTGGGTCGTCCTCTTCCTCTTTTTCCAGCAATTTTTCCTTCAATGATATTACAAAGGAACTCCTCATGCCGCAGAATGTGAGCAATAAATTTTATTTTCCGTTTTTCAATTTCGGTTATCAGACTTCGTTCTTCTCTTATCTCTCTAAGGTCTTCGGTATTGCTATTCACTTCCGTCCAACTTATCCTCTGCATTCTTCTCCAGTTCCACATTTCAACTGCCTCTAGTTATTTTTCTTTTCTTGAATTCTTAAATTCCAGCTTTCGCAACCATACAGCAGCACACTCCATACAAAGGTTTTTGCAAAGGCCTTCCGAGTTTGAATATCTATATGTTTGTTGGCCAGCAGATGCTTTTTATCTTGGAATGCTCTCTTTGCCATGGCTATCCTCTTCGTGACTTCTGATATGCTCCGATTATCACTCGTGATCAGGGTTCCCAGGTAGCAAAACTGTTTCACTTGTTCTATTTTATCAAGGCCAATGCATAACAATTATAAAATATTGTGACACTTGGCTAATAATTACAACAGTCTGGATCTGGAAACTTACTTCAGTAAATTCACCTGGTACAGTTGTTGGATCAATGGGACGGACGGTGCTGTTTTCAAAGACCAACCTTTTTGCAAGTGTAGTCACTTGAACCGAAGATCAGCCTCAACATTAGTTCCGTATCCGTACTTCATTTTCATTTTTGTGAGAGCAGAAAAGGTACACTCAGACAGTTGTCACGAAAATCATTAAACGCAGTGTTTCATTTCTAGAAACTGTAGGGTATAGGGGATGTCATGGACCCAAAAGTCGATCAGAGACGTGAAGTTGTAAGTAAATTCGTGTCCTCATCCCGAGGTGGTGCAGCTCTTTTCAGGCACACCCCCAATGGAGGTGAGCTGCATGTACAGTATCAACCACATACCAGTCCTGCTGTCAGTTTTAAATTTCTGGCAGTACCGGGAATCGAACCCGGGCCCCTGAGGACGGCAGCTAATAACACTAACCGTTACGCTACAGAGGCGGACACGTGAAGTTGTAATACAAGGTCTTCTCAAGAAACTGTCAGCTTGCACCATTTATCGGCCAAGAATTACATATACTCTATGTAGGTTAAACAATAGTGAAGACATACGTTTCTAAATTTAGAATAATGATCTATGAACTGTGTGTGTGTACAATGAAACTTGGCTCTTTAAATATTTACAACCTTCATTATTATTTCGGACACCCTGGATTATCGTCGTGGTTCCCAACGGGTCTGAGGACCACAGTTTTCGGAATGTCAGGAGTATTTAAAAAAAATGCTATTTGTTCGGGGTGTCGACGTATAGAGATCTTTTGCACCTACTTGCACCATGTGATATGAACCTGCGTGTAACTGGAAAGGAGGAAGTGTAGAGTGTTGAATGTGAGGAAAGGAACGTTAAGGACGACACAAACACCCAGTCCCCAGGCCAGGGATATTAATCATTTACAACTAAAAAGTCCCTGACCCAGTCGGGAGTCGAACCCAGCGCCGCCAGGTGACAGGCGGACGCGTTGCCCTCTACACCGCGGGGCAGGACGTGGCCGGAGTATAGTAACATTGCTTTTCTTCCAGTTCGAGACGAAAGTACGTCGTGTGTCGACACACGGCTTCGAAGCAATTCGCTGTGCTGTATCGAATGTTTCGAAGCAGTCTGTAGTGCCACTTCGTCCATTTCGACTGCACTTTGCTGCGTCGTTCATTTTAAAGCTGGTAATCATTCTATTAAGAAACTGTGAATTATTTTCAGAGCCTTTTTAAAGAAATTCCATTTTAGTAAGAAATTGTCAGCAGGGCATTCATTATAGGTTGAAAAACCGAAATATTCCTTTCATATTATTGTATTGGTGAAGTCATTCCTGAATATTGATAGATTAAAATTCGGTGCCCTACTCGGTGCGTGAAATGACACACCCGCGGATATTTTTTAAATTTTTCTTATATTTTTCAGAATGCTCAGAGGGAGAAGAAAGTTGGAGCTTCTGGGAATAACTCAAACAGAAACACCGGTTAATCAATCAATCAATCAATCAATCAATCAATCAATCAATCAATCAATCAAAGCTGTCGTCCAGGTGGCAGATTCCTCATCTGTTATTTACCATGTCTTTTCTTAAATAACTGGAAATAATTTGGAAATTTATTGAACACCTCCGTTGGTAAATTATTCTATTCCGTAGCTTCCCTTCATATAATATTTGCCCCAATTTGTCCTCTTGAATTCCAACTTTATCTTCATATTGTGATCTTTCCTATTCTTTGCAACACCACTCAAACTTATTCGTCTACTAAGGTCAATCCACGCCATCTCTCGACTACTTTTCAATAATAACCGCTTGTGGAGTAAAATAGTTTCTCTCGTTTTCCTAAAATACTGTACTTGCCTTTTGTGATGATGGCCTTTTAACAAATAATGTTTAAATAATAGACCAAGAAGTCGTAGTGGCTAGATCGTTCTGTGGCCCCTGTTACATAGTGTACTATCATCTGCCCAACTCATTACTCCAAATGGACGGTTAATTACTTTACGTGCACGATGGAACCACATTAATTCAAAATTATTTATTGTAACACTAATTATTACCCTAGAACTTCACTGAACAATAATTCAGAAAAAGAAATTTACCAATTGTAAGTAATTTTTAACGTGATGACCTTGTCACAATCGCAGAATTAATGACTGTTATAATGTGTTATATTGCTCTTTGATCAGATGCATGGAATGAAATCGTTGCACTAGCCTTGAATGAGAGCGCGTGTTAGCACGCACGACGATTAATGTCTTCATACTTCATTGTATACAGGGTACAGTGAGCGGTATAAATCACACTCTAGCTTTATCGAGCTGGAGGAGTGGAGTTGAGCTGAGCTTTGGAAGAGCGCAATAGTAGAAAGTTATAGTCATTTCAATATATGCGATGAAGGCCGTTGGAGAGGTGGAAGATGTTCACGGGAAGGTTGTAGGTCCTATACTTACCATGCCATACCTCATGGCGTAACAGCCCCGAAGGTTCATGGCCTATCAAGCGACCGCTGCTCAGCCCGAAGGCCTACAGATTATGAGCTGTCGTGTGGTCAGCTCGACGAATCCTCACGGCCGTTATTCTTGGATTTCCATAGCGGGGCCGCCATCTCGCCGTCAGATAGCTCCTCAATTGTAATCACGTAGGATGAGTGGACCTCGAGCCAGTTCTCAGATCCAGGTAAAAATCCCTGACCTGTCAGGGAATCGAATCCGGGGCTCCGGGTAATAGGCAGGCGGGCTACCCCTACACCGCGGGGCCGGCGTAAGTCCTATAGTGGCCATGTTAAATTGCAAATATCAAACTTCTAGGTTTAATTATTATTTCTGGGATTTTGAAATAGCCGGCCCCGTGGTGTAGGGGTAGCGTGCCTGTCTCTTATCTGGAGGCCCAGGGTTCGATTCCCGGCCAGGTCAGGGATTTTTACCTAGACCTGAAGGCTGGTTCGAGGTCCACTCAGCCTACGTGATTACAATTGGGGAGCTATCTGACGCTGATATAGCGGCACCGGTCTAGAAAGCCAAGAATAACGGCCAAGAGGATTCGTCGTGCTGACCACACGATACCTCGTAATCTGCAGGCCTTTGGGCTATGCAGCAGTCGCTTGGTAGACCAAGGCCCTTCAGGGCTGTAGTACCATGGGGTTAGGTTAGGGTTTTGAAATGGAACCTGCAGACAGAGGAGGCAAGGCGAAAAGCGATGAAAATCATGGGATTTCTTAGCAGGAACCTAAAAGGTTTCAAATCAGGGATGCTACGGACAGCGTATCTCAGTATGGTAAGACCCATACTAACCTATGGTTTTCCTGCCTTGGCACCCACCACAAATCTAAATAAATTTCAGAAAATACAGAATCGGGCGGAAAGGCAAATAACTTACCGCTTCCATCTTCATTCGGCTAACCTCCCTTCAATAGAAACCATCGTCAAAAGAACCGACTTGATCTTCCTCCTCAAATCCCTCGCCGGCTCCATTAACCTTGGGCCGTTTCGCCGCCATCCCCTATCATTTCGCTCTGTCCGCAGTGGCGTTAATCTTGTCCCTCCATTTTCCCGTACCACCTCCTACCAATCCGGTTACTACGGCCGCTCCGCACGTATCTCAAATGAGCTACCACCTTGCCTCTAACGCAGTTTACAAAACATGTAAAAAGAAGTAAATCTCTATGTGTGCATGAATGGAAGTGAAAGGGAGTGTAAGCGATGTTGAGTGAATGAATTACTGTATGAGTATAAATATGTGAATAATGCAATTATTGTAAATATTAGCTATTCGGTCTAAGAAGCAGCTAATATACATCCCTTTGTCATTAGACCATCCATAAACTCTGCACTCTGCATGGTTTGTGGTAAATAAATAAATAAATAAATAAATAAATAAATAAATAAATAAATAAATAAATAAATACTATGCTTGGGAAGAAACTATATTTTTTCTTGAAGATACCAGTCCGGTTGGAAAATGTGACATATACAGACGAAAGGACAAGGTGTTAACTACATGTGTGGACAATGAATAGCACTGAAATATCGTAACACACTAATTTATTACGGTAGTATACAGAGTAATATACTCTTCCCCGTACAAAAGAATGACAACGCAGTGCACATAAATCTGACATGACAAACCTGGGCCTAAAGACACTCAAAGTAGTCCCCTGCTAGTGACACCACACGCTGCCAACGATGTGGGAGGCGCTGAATACCATCTGCCTCAGCATTTGCCTCACCATGTGTGAATCGGGTCACCTGTTGGCGCACAGTATTAGCAATGTTCTCTCGTGTTGCAATCCGTAGTGGTTCCTTAATCTTTCGAATGAGATCAAAGTGACAGGGCGAAATGTCGGGAGAGTACGGTGGGTGCTCCAATTCTTCCCATCCCCAACGTCCCAGTAGCTGCCCTACACACTCTGCTTTATGTGTTTTGCATTGTCGTGCAGGATTATTGAACTGTCCACAAGATCCGGACTTTCTCCCGAACCCCACGCCGTACCTGTCGCACCAGGAAGTCCTGTAGTACTGTGCGGTCACTGATCTGCCATGTGGAACAAAGTGGCAAACAATAACATCCCTGACGTCATACGCGACGATCACCATGAATTTGACTGGGGAAGGATTCTGACGGACCTTCTGCTTCCTAGGTGATTCGGCATGTCGCCACTCCGCGGACTGGCGTTTCAGTTCTGGTTCGTATGCCCTGGCCCAAAATTCATCGATGGCGATTATTCGTGACAAGAATTGATCGCCGTCCTGCTGCCAGCGTGCAAGGTGGTCGGAGCATATTGCATCGCGCACCCACCTTTGAACTTCCGTCAGTGCATGCGCTACCCACAGCTATGCGATTTTGCGCAGTTGCAGCTCATTACGCAATATACTGTGGACGGTGTGTTTCTCGATGCCACTTGCCCTCTCTATCCAGTAGCGTCCATCGTCTGTCTTCATCCAGGAGCTGCTCGATGACGGCACGTGCCACGTCGGTCCGCACACTGACAGGTCGTCCCGAACGTTGCTCATCACTGGTTGACACACGTCCTTGCTGAAACTTCCCTACCCACCGTGCTACTGTACGGTATGGTAGGGCATTATTCCCAAGGGCTTCCACTAATTCACTGTGACATTCCATCGCATTTCTCCCTCGAAGAACGGCTATTTTGATGTAAGCGCTGCTCAACACGGGTTACTTCCATCTCGCACGACACTCACCAAATGACAGATTTCACAGCCCTCGCTGCGCTACTGCCAGCTATCATAGAACCAACTGTTGTTCTGCATACACACTATGCCTGCAGAACTTCCACACGACACATGTACGATTGTGGTCCGTTCATATATCTACAAGAAAAAATATAGTTGTCATGACTTTTGTCCCAATCCTCGTAATTTGTTAAAAATGAAGCCATGTTTTTCAGTGTTGACTTAGTTAAATGTAGCAAAGGCTTTTCAGTCTGTCAAACACATAGCAAATACAATGTAAATTAAAACACTAAAAGCATATCTGTAAAACACACACTAACATACAAAGAATGACATGTTTCGTTCTACAAGAACATCCTCAGATTCTATCAAATCACTTAAAATAAGCTTATATATGTACAGTATTGTTTACGTAGCGTAAACTTGTCAATGATAGAGAGATAAGTGATAACATGAAACAGTAATGACAAAAAATAAATAAAATATATACAATTATAATATAGTGAAAAACTTACGTATTAAATGTGATTGACTTGTCAATGTTCATGATTTTAATTTTAAGTGATTTGAGCTTTTTGGCTTCGTAATTTGCCTGACTGGCCGAATAATTTGTTAAAAATGAAGCCATGTTTTTCAGTGTTGACTTAGTTAAATGTAGCAAAGGCTTTTCAGTCTGTCAAACACGTAGCAAATACAATGTAAATTAAAACACTAAAAGCATATCTGTAAAACACACACTAACATACAAAGAATGACATGTTTCGTTCTACAAGAACATCCTCAGATCCTATCAAATCACTTAAAATAAGCTTATATATGTACAGTATTGTTTACGTAGCGTAAACTTGTCAATGATAGAGAGATAAGTGATAACATGAAACAGTAATGACAAAAAATAAAATATATACAATTATAATATAGTGAAAAACTTACGTATTAAATGTGATTGACTTGTCAATGTTCATGATTTTAATTTTAAGTGATTTGAGCTTTTTGGCTTCGTAATTTGCCTGACTGGCCGAATAATTTGTTAAAAATGAAGCCATGTTTTTCAGTGTTACTTAGTTAATTGTAGCAAAGGCTTTTCAGTCTGTCAAACACGTAGCAAATACAATGTAAATTAAAACACTAAAAGCATATCTGTAAAACACACACTAACATACAAAGAATGACATGTTTCGTTCTACAAGAACATCCTCAGATCCTATCAAATCACTTAAAATAAGCTTATATATGTACAGTATTGTTTACGTAGCGTAAACTTGTCAATGATAGAGAGATAAGTGATAACATGAAACAGTAATGACAAAAAATAAAAAATAAAATATATACAATTATAATATAGTGAAAAACTTACGTATTAAATGTGATTGACTTGTCAATGTTCATGATTTTAATTTTAAGTGATTTGAGCTTTTTGGCTTCGTAATTTGCCTGACTGGCCGAATAATTTGTTAAAAATGAAGCCATGTTTTTCAGTGTTGACTTAGTTAAATGTAGCAAAGGCTTTTCAGTCTGTCAAACACATAGCAAATACAATGTAAATTAAAACACTAAAAGCATATCTGTAAAACACACACTAACATACAAAGAATGACATGTTTCGTTCTACAAGAACATCCTCAGATTCTATCAAATCACTTAAAATAAGCTTATATATGTACAGTATTGTTTACGTAGCGTAAACTTGTCAATGATAGAGAGATAAGTGATAACATGAAACAGTAATGACAAAAAATAAATAAAATATATACAATTATAATATAGTGAAAAACTTACGTATTAAATGTGATTGACTTGTCAATGTTCATGATTTTAATTTTAAGTGATTTGAGCTTTTTGGCTTCGTAATTTGCCTGACTGGCCGAATAATTTGTTAAAAATGAAGCCATGTTTTTCAGTGTTGACTTAGTTAAATGTAGCAAAGGCTTTTCAGTCTGTCAAACACATAGCAAATACAATGTAAATTAAAACACTAAAAGCATATCTGTAAAACACACACTAACATACAAAGAATGACATGTTTCGTTCTACAAGAACATCCTCAGATTCTATCAAATCACTTAAAATAAGCTTATATATGTACAGTATTGTTTACGTAGCGTAAACTTGTCAATGATAGAGAGATAAGTGATAACATGAAACAGTAATGACAAAAAATAAAATATATACAATTATAATATAGTGAAAAACTTACGTATTAAATGTGATTGACTTGTCAATGTTCATGATTTTAATTTTAAGAGATTTGAGCTTTTTGGCTTCGTAATTTGCCTGACTGGCCGAATAATTTGTTAAAAATGAAGCCATGTTTTTCAGTGTTGACTTAGTTAAATGTAGCAAAGGCTTTTCAGTCTGTCAAACACATAGCAAATACAATGTAAATTAAAACACTAAAAGCATATCTGTAAAACACACACTAACATACAAAGAATGACATGTTTCGTTCTACAAGAACATCCTCAGATTCTATCAAATCACTTAAAATAAGCTTATATATGTACAGTATTGTTTACGTAGCGTAAACTTGTCAATGATAGAGAGATAAGTGATAACATGAAACAGTAATGACAAAAAATAAATAAAATATATACAATTATAATATAGTGAAAAACTTACGTATTAAATGTGATTGACTTGTCAATGTTCATGATTTTAATTTTAAGTGATTTGAGCTTTTTGGCTTCGTAATTTGCCTGACTGGCCGAATAATTTGTTAAAAATGAAGCCATGTTTTTCAGTGTTGACTTAGTTAAATGTAGCAAAGGCTTTTCAGTCTGTCAAACACGTAGCAAATACAATGTAAATTAAAACACTAAAAGCATATCTGTAAAACACACACTAACATACAAAGAATGACATGTTTCGTTCTACAAGAACATCCTCAGATCCTATCAAATCACTTAAAATAAGCTTATATATGTACAGTATTGTTTACGTAGCGTAAACTTGTCAATGATAGAGAGATAAGTGATAACATGAAACAGTAATGACAAAAAATAAAATATATACAATTATAATATAGTGAAAAACTTACGTATTAAATGTGATTGACTTGTCAATGTTCATGATTTTAATTTTAAGTGATTTGAGCTTTTTGGCTTCGTAATTTGCCTGACTGGCCGAATAATTTGTAAAAAATGAAGCCATGTTTTTCAGTGTTGACTTAGTTAAATGTAGCAAAGGCTTTTCAGTCTGTCAAACACATAGCAAATACAATGTAAATTAAAACACTAAAAGCATATCTGTAAAACACACACTAACATACAAAGAATGACATGTTTCGTTCTACAAGAACATCCTCAGATTCTATCAAATCACTTAAAATAAGCTTATATATGTACAGTATTGTTTACGTAGCGTAAACTTGTCAATGATAGAGAGATAAGTGATAACATGAAACAGTAATGACAAAAAATAAATAAAATATATACAATTATAATATAGTGAAAAACTTACGTATTAAATGTGATTGACTTGTCAATGTTCATGATTTTAATTTTAAGTGATTTGAGCTTTTTGGCTTCGTAATTTGCCTGACTGGCCGAATAATTTGTTAAAAATGAAGCCATGTTTTTCAGTGTTGACTTAGTTAAATGTAGCAAAGGCTTTTCAGTCTGTCAAACACATAGCAAATACAATGTAAATTAAAACACTAAAAGCATATCTGTAAAACACACACTAACATACAAAGAATGACATGTTTCGTTCTACAAGAACATCCTCAGATTCTATCAAATCACTTAAAATAAGCTTATATATGTACAGTATTGTTTACGTAGCGTAAACTTGTCAATGATAGAGAGATAAGTGATAACATGAAACAGTAATGACAAAAAATAAATAAAATATATACAATTATAATATAGTGAAAAACTTACGTATTAAATGTGATTGACTTGTCAATGTTCATGATTTTAATTTTAAGTGATTTGAGCTTTTTGGCTTCGTAATTTGCCTGACTGGCCGAATAATTTGTTAAAAATGAAGCCATGTTTTTCAGTGTTGACTTAGTTAAATGTAGCAAAGGCTTTTCAGTCTGTCAAACACATAGCAAATACAATGTAAATTAAAACACTAAAAGCATATCTGTAAAACACACACTAACATGGCTTTATTTTTAACAAATTATTCGGCCAGTCAGGCAAATTACGAAGCCAAAAAGCTCAAATCTCTTAAAATTAAAATCATGAACATTGACAAGTCAATCACATTTAATACGTAAGTTTTTCACTATATTATAATTGTATATATTTTATTTTTTGTCATTACTGTTTCATGTTATCACTTATCTCTCTATCATTGACAAGTTTACGCTACGTAAACAATACTGTACATATATAAGCTTATTTTAAGTGATTTGATAGAATCTGAGGATGTTCTTGTAGAACGAAACATGTCATTCTTTGTATGTTAGTGTGTGTTTTACAGATATGCTTTTAGTGTTTTAATTTACATTGTATTTGCTATGTGTTTGACAGACTGAAAAGCCTTTGCTACATTTAACTAAGTCAACACTGAAAAACATGGCTTCATTTTTAACAAATTATTCGGCCAGTCAGGCAAATTACGAAGCCAAAAAGCTCAAATCACTTAAAATTAAAATCATGAACATTGACAAGTCAATCACATTTAATACGTAAGTTTTTCACTATATTATAATTGTATATATTTTATTTCTTTTTTGTCATTACTGTTTCATGTTATCACTTATCTCTCTATCATTGACAAGTTTACGCTACGTAAACAATACTGTACATATATAAGCTTATTTTAAGTGATTTGATAGAATCTGAGGATGTTCTTGTAGAACGAAACATGTCATTCTTTGTATGTTAGTGTGTGTTTTACAGATATGCTTTTAGTGTTTTAATTTACATTGTATTTGCTATGTGTTTGACAGACTGAAAAGCCTTTGCTACATTTAACTAAGTCAACACTGAAAAACATGGCTTCATTTTTAACAAATTATTCGGCCAGTCAGGCAAATTACGAAGCCAAAAAGCTCAAATCACTTAAAATTAAAATCATGAACATTGACAAGTCAATCACATTTAATAAGTAAGTTTTTCACTATATTATAATTGTATATATTTTATTTATTTTTTGTCATTACTGTTTCATGTTATCACTTATCTCTCTATCATTGACAAGTTTACGCTACGTAAACAATAATGTACATATATAAGCTTATTTTAAGTGATTTGATAGAATCTGAGGATGTTCTTGTAGAACGAAACATGTCATTCTTTGTATGTTAGTGTGTGTTTTACAGATATGCTTTTAGTGTTTTAATTTACATTGTATTTGCTATGTGTTTGACAGACTGAAAAGCCTTTGCTACATCCAATCCTCGTAAATAAATAAATAAATAAATAAATAAATAAATAAATAAATAAATAAATAAATAAATAAATAAATAAATAAATAAATAAATAAATAAATAAATACATAAATAAATAAATAAATAAATAAATAAATAAATAAATAAATAAATAAATAAATAAATAAATAATATTGTCTTTATGTCCCACTAACTACTTTTACTGTTTTCGGAGACGCCGAGATGCCGGAATTTAGTCCAGCTGGAGTTATTTTACGTGCCAGGAAAGCTACCGAAACGAGGCCGATGTATTTGAGCACCTTCAAATACCATCGGATTGAGCCAGGATCGAATTGCCAAGTTGAGGTATATGACAATAATAATGGCTTATGGCCTTCGGGAACGTTTGGTGCAGGTCTTTTGATTTGACTCCCGGAGGCGACCTGTGCGTCGTGATGAGGATGAAATGATGATGAAGTCCCCATGCCAGGGGAATTAACTAATTATGATTAAAATTCCCGACCTTGCCAGGAATCGAACCCGGGGACCCCTGTGACCAAAGACCAGCACTCTAACCATTTAGCTAAAGAGCCGGACAAGTTGGTGTCAGAAGGAAAGTGCTTTAAACCTCTGAGACACTCAGCCCAACATGTTGAATTGACAAACCTTGATTGTACTTTTCCCAGGAACTCTTGACTCAATCGGGTTTAACTTTTATGCAACATGCTTTCTCAATACACTGACAATATTGTTTTAATCCCGAGTGAAAAGTTAATTGTCCGCCTCTGTGGTGTAGTGGTTAGTGTGATTAGCTGCCACCTCCTGAGGCCCGGGTTCGATTCCCGGCTCTACCACGAAATTTGAAAAATGGTACGAGGGCTAGAATGGGGTCCACTCAGCCTTGGGAGGTCAACTGAGTAGAGGTGGGTTCGATTCCAACCTCAGCCATCTTGGAAGTGATTTTCCGTGGTTTCCCACTTCTCCTCCAGGCAAATGCCGGGATGGTACCTAATTTAAGTCCACGAACGCTTCCTTCTCTCCTCCCTGTCTATCCCTTCCAATCTTCCCATCACCCGCAAGCCCCCTGTTTAGCATGGCAGGTGAGGCCACCTGGGCGAGGTACTGGTCATCCTCCCCAGTTGTATCCCACGACCCAGAGTATGCAGTTCCAGAACACTGCCCTTGAGGCGGTAGAGGTGTGATCCCTCGCTGAGTCCGAGGTAAAAACCGACCCGGGAGGGTAAACAGATAAATTAGAAGAAAAGTTAATTTCCTTGTATTTTTTTAATTGCACACTAAATTTTTCCCGTATTTCCCCATAAAAATGATTGTAACTTCCACAATCAAATGAGAAACAAAACAGTTTAACTCAGTAACACCACAGCTAAGCCTCCGTGGCTCAAGCGGCAGCGCACTGGCCTCTCACCGCTGGGTCCCGTGGTTCAAATCGCGGTCACTCCATGTAAGATTTGTACAGGACAAAGCCGAGATGGAACAGGTTTTTCTCCGGGTACTCGGGTTTTTCCTCTCATCTTACATTCTAGCAACACTCTCCAATACCATTTAATTTCATCTGTCAGTCATTAATCATTGCCCCAGACAAGTGCGACAGTCTTCGGCAGCCGGCACAATTCCTATCCTCGCCGCTATATGGGGGTTTCACTCATTCCATTCCTGACCCGGTCAAATGACTGGAAACAGGCTGTGGAATTTTCAAGACCACAGCTATGAATGGAATAACTGTACAACATTTCACACATTTAGGTAAATAACTTCCTGAAAGTCCGACTTAATGGCTAAATGGTTTGCGTGCTCGTCTTTGGTCATAGGAGTACAGTGTTCGATTCCAGGCATGCTCTGTTATTTCACCCATTATTACGTTAATTGCACTGGCATGTGGGCTGGGTATATGTGTCATCTTTATCATCATTTCATCCTCAGCACTTCGCGTATGTAGCCTACGGGCGTCAAATCAAAACATCTGCACCTGGCGAGCCGAACATGTCCTCGGACACTCCCGGCACTAAAAGTCATACATCATTTCATTTTACGTCCTGAAAGTAAAGGGTTAATATCTTTCCATGACAACATTTTAAAAAACATTGCTTGCCACTCCCATATTATGGATTTTGACCGTTATCATCTCAGGCTCCCTTCCTAGACCTCTGCAGCGTTCTGGCCCTCTTTGCCAACTTTTCTGCATCTTTTTGAAATTAAAACCTACATCCTGTTTTCCAGTCAGTGACCGGGTCAGGAATGGAATAAATGAAGCCCCATCTTGCGGCGAGGATAGGAATTGTGCCGGCTGCCGAAGCCTGTCACACTCCCGTGGGGCAATGATTAATGACTTATAGATGAAATGAAATGATAGTGGAGAGTGTTACTGGAATGTAAGACGACAGGGAAAACCGGAGTACCCGGAGAAAAACCTGTCCCGGCTCCGCTTTGTCCAGCACAAATCTCACATGGAATGACCGAGATTTGAACCACGGAACCCAGTGGTGAGGGGCCGACGCGCTGCTCCCTGAGCTACCGAGGCTTGTCTGCATCTTTTCATTTTCATTTATTTACAAGCTGCTTTACGTCGCACCGACACAGATAGGTCTTATGGCGACGATGGGACAGGAAAGAGCGAAGAGTGGGAAGGAAACGGCCGTGGCCGTGCTTGGTGTAAAAATGGGAAATCACGGAAAGCCATCTTCATCACTGCCGACAGTACGGTTCGAACGCACTATCTTCCAAATGCAAGGTCACAGCTGCGCGTCCAACTCTGTCGGTTTTTCTGCATCTAAATCAGCTTTAGGAACCCACGTCCTGTCGAGATCTTGGAAAATCTTCAGTGCATTCCTTCCAGGTTGAATACCAAGCTGCTGAAGCACTTGGGACACACCCCACATTTCCCTTATTGAATACGAGTACTGCATCATTAACACCTAGAATCAGTGTCACAAATACCCCTATTGGAACTTTCCTTTTCTACAAAAATCTTGTCGGTCAGGACATGATAATGCACAAAACTACGGGGATAGAAACCAACTTTGATCAGCACATGCAACCGCCAAGCAAACAACAGAATGCAACATAGCGTCTGTTCAAGCTCGCCACGCCAACAAACAAAACTCCGCGAGAACATACAAACCTCTCATAGTAAAAGGAATTAGTCCAGAAATTACTGCAATTCTCAGTCCTGGAGGAACAGATCTAGAAAGAAAGCGTGGTTCTCTTATGTCACGTGGAATTTAAATACACATTAAAGGACGCATTTTGGTTCTTTTTTCAGAGAAGAAACACATGCACATTATAACACGGACTTCCAGCTATCAAAATCATAAAGAATCTGAAGATGGGTATTTTCAACCCAAAGTGTTTTATAACCTCCCCTGGAATACCATGCTTCTTTTTTTGTGTGTGGCTATTTCTAGCCGAGTGCAGCCCTTGTAAGGCAGACCCTCCGATGAGGGTGGGCGGCATCTGCCATGTGTAGATAACTGCGTGTTATTGTGGTGGAGGATAGTGTTATGTGTGGTGTGTGAGTTGCAGGGATGTTGGGGTCAGCACAAACACCCAGCCCCCGGGCCATTGGAATTAACCAATGAAGGTTAAAATCCCCGACCCGGCCGGGAATCGAACCCGGGACCCTCTGAACCGAAGGCCAGTACGCTGACCATTCAGCCAACGAGTCGGACACCACGCTTCTAAAACCTATGCATCGATACCACAAAGGTGTCTGACAAACCCCGTGTTCAGTGATTAATATCACAGCATACAACTTTTCTTTTACATTTCTTATTATTCTTGTAATCTACTGTATAGTTTAGTAAAACAAGAAAATTACTTTTATGGGCCAGTCCATTTGTGTACTTTTATTGATTAAATCATTTATATAATGTTAGTAATGCCACCACAGTCTAGTGATGCCACGTTGAAAAATCTACAAGAAAGTTAACTTTTCGCCTACACAGTAGATCGATATTTACGAGTTATTATACTCTACTCACAGTAAAAGTGTCTCGTAATAACAAGACCGTCTGCCACTGTAGTGTAGCGTTTAGTGTGATTAGCTGCCATCACTGGAGGTCCGAGTTCGATTCCCTAGCTCAACCACGAAATTTTAAAAGTGGTAAGAGAGCTGGGTCCACCCAGCCTCGACGAGGGGTTCGAGTCCCACCTCGTTCATCCTCAAAGTGGATTTCCCTAGTTTCCCTACTTCTTCTCCAGGTAAATGCTGGGATGATACCTAACTTAAGGCCACGACTACTTCCTTCCCTCTTCCTTGCCAATCCATTCCATTCTTCCCATTCCCCACAATGCCTTGTTCAGCATAGCAGGTGATGCCACCTGGGCGAAGTACTAGTCCTGCTCCCCAGTTGTATGATACGGAAATATCATTTGTGGAAATGGTATTTTTATGTATTAAATCAACTTTAAAGTTTATTATTAATACAGTACATTTGATTCATTTTTAAATTCATTTCCACATTAATTTTAATATGTAAATAACTGCAAAAATAGCCATAACAACTCAGAAATGGTAACAAAATAGCATTAAACATTTCAAATAGACAGCGGAAGTCAAAATAATTGGTCATACTGTTATCAACTGTATGGACACATCTTTATCCCTATTTGATATTTCGATATATCCAAGCAGAATGTTTAAAGCGTGCACTTTTCCTAACTTACGTGCTATGGTCATAACCAGGGCCCGGATGTTTATGCAGTAATAGGTTAGAATGCAAACTTACGGGAAGTCTACCTGCAAGACGGTAATGTTATAAGGTTTGCATAAACATTAGGGGTTCTAATGGGCCGATACCGTAATGTTTATAACACTACCGTCTTGCAGGTAGACTCTACTTGTAATTAAATAAATTCAAAATATAAAAATACAATAATATTATTACTCATGTATTATTATTGAATGGTCTAGATTTTAAAAGTATATTTTAATTTAAACAGCGGCAAGCTTTTGAAGATTTCGGAAATGTGACCAAAAACTTTAAAGTCATACACTGATTTAGTAAATGTCATGGGACAGTCACCTAATAGCGTGTGGGGCCTCCTCTGGCCCTGCGAACTGCAGTGAGACGCCGTGGAAGTGAATCGACAAGTCCCTGGTAGTCCTCTGGACGCAGCTGACACCAAATCGTTTGCAGAGCGGCCGCCAATGCTGGTCTGTTCATGGATGCAGGTTCCATGGCACGGAGCCTGCGTTCCAGGACATCCCAGATATGCTCGATAGGGTTCATATAGAGGCTCCTGGGTGGCCATGGCAGTCGTTGGACCTCCTGTGCATGTTCCTGGAACCATTCCCGGGCGACGTGGGAGCGATGTGGCGGCGCGTTATCATCTTGAAACACCGCAGAACCGTCTGGGCGCTGGAAGGCCAAAAATGGGTGGAGATGGTCTCCGAGCAGCTCAACATACCGCGTACCATTCAAAGTCTCATCCAGAACAACTAGGGGGCCCATTCCATACCAGGAAAATGCACCCCAGACCATAACAGAGACACCAGCGCCCTGGACCACACCTTCGAGGCAGGCGGGATCCATCGCTTCATGTGGTGTGCACCATACACGGTGCTTCCCATCGGCACGGTGCAGTTGAAGTCGTGTTTCTTCCGACCATATCACGTTACGCCATTGTTCCAGTGTTCATCCCTGGTGACTGGCGACAAATGCGCGTCGTTGTGCCCGATGACGTTGGGTTAACAGTGGCACCCGTGTGCGGCGCCGGCTCCCATACCCCATAGAACCCATGTTCCTACGGATTGTCCACTGGGAGACGTGTCCAGCATGACCTGTGTTGAATTGGGCCGTGATTTGTTGCACGGTTGCCCGTCTGTCACTATTGACAATCCGTCTCAGATGTCGCCGGTCACGGTCATTAAGGGTGGCTGGGCGGCCGGACGTTCGTCTGTTGTGAACGGTGACACCCGCATTCAACCATTCACGATACACCCTGGACACGGTTGATCGTGTGAAGCCGAATTCCTCCACCACTTCCGAAATCGCGCTTCCCATCCGTCAGGCACCGACCACCATACCCCGTTCGAACGGTGTCAGCTCACGACGACGTTCCATGTTACACCTATCAAATGCACAGCCACTGCTCATGAGGTCTCCTATACAACTGCCGCTGGCACAGGGGGAGTGTGGTGCGCAGTCAACACATCTGCGCATCAGTGCTCCGCTATCTCATGACATTTGCTCAGTCAGTGTATTTATTGTTATATTTTAATATATTTTTAGGTCATAAATGCTTGTATATTTCCAACATTTTTGGGTCGCAAACTTCCGGGCCGTAGTTATAACCGAGGAATTGTTTTTTCGATCGCTTCGCTTAAACGTGTTTCGGTTAAAAGTGTTTCAG
The DNA here is from genome assembly GCF_040414725.1 of Anabrus simplex. Taxonomy (NCBI): domain Eukaryota; kingdom Metazoa; phylum Arthropoda; class Insecta; order Orthoptera; family Tettigoniidae; genus Anabrus; species Anabrus simplex. The sequence goes on along the minus strand of NC_090273.1, from coordinate 119,428,622 downwards.
ATAACAGAGGTTGTACTGTAATTAAAAACTCGAAAACGAAGCTTTCGGGAAGTATGATTATAGGATATATTTTCGTTGTTTTGATGTGAGGAACCCACCATCGTTTGCGCAAGTATTCCTGACACTCCATGTATGTACGTTTGTACAAAGAGGAGTAGGTACTGTGAGTTTTAGAACGCGAAAGCAAGCAGAAAAGTAGCTTTCTGCCTGGCATATCAAAAGTGAAGAATAACAATGGTAATCTCATATTCTTTAGAGAGAGAAACGTGCTAAAGGTTGACAACTTTTCGACACAGAGCAGTTGAAATGAAACAGTTCCTGGAAGTCATGTTCCTCGCTCGGAGCATCGCGTGAATCAGTCATACTGCACATCATACACACACAGCGCTGTGGTACAAAACATGCTTATAGTTAACTGCTCTAACGAAACAAAGACAAGGGTTTTATAAAACAAAAAGGAAACACAGGTACAGACATAAACCATTAAGTGCGCCTTTCTGTAGTTTATTGCCTCGTCGTTACGGCTACTGTAGAGATGAACAGTCATTGTTGTTAATCTCTCACAATCTTCTTATCTGAAGAACTCCACCGCTCAGACAGTATACGGAGGCCATAGAGAAATTTTACTTGACAATTTTACATTAATTTTGTATGCTTCAAAATGTGACATTGCCAGAGTGATTGCTATGAAGTTTAGTACGTAGGTTCTTAAAATTAAATACTAGTAATTAAGTCATGGGAATTAAAAACCATCCAACTGCACTTTTTCTCATTTTCTGTGTTGTGGAAAGCATTTCAAGAGTAGCTTACTATCCATAAAACACACAAATCCGAATGTAACTAGTCAGCTACAAGCTGTTTATTATTTAGTGGAAATCACGAACCAATTTATTCCATGGATTTAGCGAGTTTCTCCTTTTCATAACTATTCTACCGTCAGTTGGTAGAACTATCGCATGCCAACAGAAGATACAAAAATCATACATTTCGACTTCCAGCGAATACTACCTTAGGCGGATGTGGGTGGATAACTTTGGTGTATATCGAATATCACACAATAAACAAGTAACGAATATGTGCATTGAAGGAAACCGACAGAATGGGTGGTCTGATGTTTCCAGTTTGTTAAGATACCTAGGTACTGTGAAAATAAATAAAACCACCTGATTACAGGCACATATAAACTAAAATCCTGTCCAACTATCATTTTTTGATATTCATAATTTGTTTATATTAAGGTAGCCCTGCAAATTAAAAAATATCAAGATAACTTCACGGAAAACATGACTATAAAATAGCTTTTTATCTCTCCCGGTAAAATTTGGTTTACTGGAATTTATGACATTTTGATTTCCATAATTCAGTTATATATTGTGATTACATTGTGCTGTCTCGATTATTGAGAACATTTGAGGAAATCGTCAGAGAAACTCAGCTTGGGTTTGTAAACGGTCTTGGTACTAGGGAGGTTCTCATGTTTATTCAAGTTTTAATTCACGAATATCTTGACAAACCGCAACTCTGATTGCTTCATTGTTTATGAAACAGATTTTGGAAATTTCAAACATGATACCTTCACATCAGGTGAAGCATATTGAGCCCGAGAGTAAAGATATTAACATCATCAGGAAACTGTGCTGGAACCAAACAAGCCTTCTGAAGAAATCAAGATACACATAGGTGTGCGGTGAGGATGTAGCCTGTCTCCAATAATGTTTGACTTATACTCTGAAGCTACTTCTCGAATCGTCCTCAAGAAATCAATATCAATGGGAAGCGAATGAATACCGTGACAGTAGCTGATAATCTAGACGATCTTAAATTGCTTTAGAAGAGGATCAGTGGAGTAAGCAAGGAGTTTGACTTCGAAATAGAATTCACGAAACGAACGCTATGGTTCAATGAATATTTAATTTTCACGACCACGTTGTACTCGATACAAACTTTCGATATATTAAGTCTTGTTCAGTACATATAGTACAGGTCGGAGAGATGTAAAGTACAGAAGAAAAATGGCCAACCTGACACCAGTGGGATTCGAACCCTCAACCTTTTAATTTCGAGTCGGGTGTTTACGACTAACTTGACGAGAATTCTCGCCTTTGACCATTATAAAAATAGTTTATCATACCTTTCTATTTAAACTCTGGGTGAATAAAGTGGATCAGCACTACAGTCGCCCATCACCGCTTTCTTTCTATCCTATTCTAACCTATTCTATCATATGCTGTTTTATACTAATCTATCCTAAGCTATTCTAAACTATCCTATCTTAATCTATCCTAAGCTATCCTAACATATTCTATTCTAACCTATCCGAACCTATCCTAACGTATCCTATCCTAACCTACATTATCCTGTCCTATCCCAAGCTATTCTCACCTATCCTAACAGATCATAACCCATCCGAGCCTAAAATACCCTATCCTAACCCATCCTATCCCAACCTAACCTATCCTAGGCTATTCTAACCTATATCCCAACCTATTCTAACCTATCTGAACCTATCCTAACCTAACCTATCCTGACCTCTCCATCCTATCCTATCCTAACCTACTTATCCTAACCTATCCTGACCTCTCCATCCTATCCTATCCTATCCTATCCTATCCTATCCTATCCTATCCTATCCTATCCTATCCTATCCTATCCTATCCTATCCTATCCTATCCTATCCGCAATCGATTACATAATAATATTCCCAAAAACAACGAACACAACGGCAATTTCGATCACGACGTTACAAGTTCCTTAAATGAAGCAACGATAAAAACATATCTTTCTCTTCTCGGTGCTTTTTCCTCGCAGAATATTGACGACCATCAAGGAATAATTATTCCTTGTTTTGCGCTTTAGTCTTTTCCTCAAGGAATATTTATAACCACGTCACGGAGTTGTTATCCCTGTTATACGCTTCAGCTAGATCGAATGTGGTGGTGGTGGTGGTGGGGGGTGGATTTGGAGAACAGAAATCAGGGGTGATAAACTAGGATTTGAAGAGAGGTTGCCTTCTCTTTCAGTTAGATGCCATCCTGGCATTTGTCTGGAGTTAAAGTGGCAAAACACCCGATAAATACATCGTGGATGGCCGAGGATTTGGAATTCTGTATCTCTTATAGATCAGGGAATCGAACCCGTGAACGTCATCCCCAAGGTCTCAATACGTACCCCGCAACATCAAAGAAGGGGAAAAAGTTTGAAATTGAAAAACTGCAAGATTTTAAAATGTTTACGAAATTTAAACTCAAAAGACCGATTGCAACCAGACTCCATTTCGCAGCCTTAAGCGATAGACATGAGCGTCGAATCTAGTGCACTACTCAAACGTTCATATTCGTTTTGATAAAAATGCTACGTCCTTTCAATGATTGATTGATTGATTGATTGATTGATTGATTGATTAATTGATTGATTGATTGCCAGGCGCAGATCTTTCTATTTGATGCCCATGGATGACCTGCCCGTCTAAGTGTGTGGCGATGATGATACATCCCACCTTCCAATACTTATTTACTTTTGTGGCTAGTTTATGTAATTATAAACATTCCAGCCTAAAGTCTAATTAAATGACTTAAAAAGTACATGTTTCGTTCCACTGATTTCGAACATCTTCAGCTAGAAAACATGTATTAAAGTGGAAAAATTGGCACATATGAAATAAAACACTTATGTTGATGATGCGTTGAAACATTCAACAAGTCAATGTTCAAATTTGTAATAACATCTGTGTTCGTAGGGGATCCTAGGAAGTGATCTTCTTTGTTCAAAATGCTGGAGAAGTTTTGTATCTTAATACACTAATAATCTTCTTACCTGAAGATGTTCCAAACCAGAGGAACGAAACATCTACTTTTTAGTCATTTATCTAGACTTTAAGTGGAATATGTTTGTGATTACATAAAGTAGCCATAAAAAGCAAATACGTATTGGAAGGTGGGATTCTTCCTTTAACTTTATCCTTCGTTTCAGATCTTTATTTTTCGAAGACGCCGAGGTGCCGGCGTATGGCCCACAGTAGTTCATTTAGATGCCACTAAATCTATCGACTCGATACTGACTATTTGAGCACCTTCAATTACCGCCGGACTGAGCCAGGATCGAATCTGCCAAGTTCGGCTCAGAAGGCCAGCATTCTACCATCTGAGCTACTCATCTCACTTTTTTTTCTAAAGATACCAGAATGCCAAATGGCGATGTACCGGTCATGAACTCTTGCTTCAAAGCGAGGAAACAATATGCATGATTCAAGTATAAGTGGGGGTTTTAAATGTTTATATTTCAGGAAGGGGAAGTTTTAAATAATGTAGACAACGAGCACCCGTATCAGGTGTTGTCAACTGTCTCCCTTCCGGACATTACACCTGCTGCACCGAGGTGAACACGTGCAGAGTACGCTTTGTAGTTGTTTCTTCATCAGTGACGTCAGTAAATCTCTTGGGATAACTTGTTTTTTTGTATATTATTTGGTCAGCTGGCACGAATATATTTAGGTTTATAACGATGCTGGGAAAGGAGCAGATAGCCTCTGGAACCATTTGTCACCATGGCCTTTTCATAACTGGAAAATTGAATCGCCAATTCAAAATCCAAACCCGATGACGCAACAGCCCCGAAGGGTCATGCCCTACCAATCGACCGCTACTCAGCCTGAGGCCTGCAGATTATAAGGTGTCATGTGATCAGCATGACGAAACTTCTCGGCCGTTATTCTTGGCTTTCCAGACTAGGGCCGCCATCTCAACTCAATTTTAACAACGTACGCTGAGTGGACCTGGAACCAGCCCACGGATCCAGGTAGAAATCGCAAACCTGCCCGGGAAACGAGCCCGAGGCCTCCGGGCAAGAGGCAGCAGGCACGCTACCCCTACACCGCGGGTCCGGCTTTGCTGAAGCCAAATAAGTAAAACTTTGCGATTTTCTGTTTCTCCATGGAATTTTATATCTGGATCTTTGGTCGATCGCTCAGTGCTGAAATGGAACAGCTGCAGTCGCTTAAGTGCCGGTATCCCTGAAGATGGTTTTCCGTGGTTTCCCATTTTCACACCAGGCAAATGCTGGGGGCTGTACCTTAATGAAGGTCACGGATGCTTCCTTCGCACTCCCAGCACTTTCTTATCCCATCGTCGCCATAATCTGTATCGGTGCGACGTAAGGCAACTTGTAAATAATAATAATAATAATAATAATAATAATAATAATAATAATAATAATAATAATAATAATAATAATAATAATAATAATACGCTGACTGGCCCAACTTCAAAAGTTAAATTGCAACCTTCTTCTTCTTCTCTCTTTCTTAATCTGCTTACCCTCCAGGGTTGGTTTTCCCTCGGACTCAGCGATTGAGTAGGGGGGGAATAAATGGGGAGGCTGACCAGTACCTCGCCCAGGCGGACTCACCTGCTGTGCTGAACAGGAGCCTTGGTGGGGGATGAGTAGATTGAAAGGGATAGATAAGGAAGAGTGAATGAAGCGGCCGTGGCCTTAAGTTAGGTACCATCCCGGCATTTTCCGGAAGGAGAAGTGGGAAATCACTTTCAGGAATCGAACCCACCTCTACTCAGTGGACCTCCCAAGGCTGAGTGTACCCCGTTCTAGTCCTCGTACCTCTTTTCAAATTTCGTGGCAGAGCCGGGAATCGAACCCGGGCCTCCGGGGGTGACAGCTAATCATACTAAACACTACACCACAGATGCGGACTGTGAACTTTCTGACCCTTTGACATTACAACAGGACTTCGAAGAGCAGATGGCTTATCCCCGCTATTGTTCAATCTTTTGCTTGTAAAAGTTATCAGGACATGGGAAAATGACACAAAGGGAATAACTGTTGGTCGACTACTCGAAAACAAAATTCATCTGCAGTGTTTGACCTTCGCAGATGATCTAGATATTCTTTCTAACAACAGATAGGAAGCAGTTCAGGCCTTTGAGAAACTTCACGGAACTGCAGCTAAGACTGGGCTCCAATAATCGTATGAAAAAACTCAGTGCATGGAAGGATCCGCTCGTTATCTAGATGGGAAACCTCTAAAGACTAAATTCAGCAAAATTAATCAAGTGAACAAGTTCAAGTACCTAGGCGAAGGAATTCAGCTATCAGGCTTGAATCGTGAAGCAAATAAGAAGAGGATCTCAAACTTACAGAAGGCCTACAGACTCACCTGGAAGATATACAACAAAAAGATCAATGTTCAGGGATGAAAAATTATGATATTGCAATTCAGTTATCAATCCTGAAGCACTATACGCCTCAGAAACCTTGATCATTGGAGGCAGAGCACTTATTAAAGACATAGGGAAACAGGAGAGGAAAGTCTTTGGTCCATTCTGCTCAGAGGGAATCTGGATGAAACGGAAGTCTCTGGAGCTTTATCAGCATTCTGAAAAGATCACCGACACCAACAGGAAAAGGCGCTTAAAGTTCTGTGACCACATTCTCTGAATGAACAATGACAGGCTCGCCAAAAGGATTCTCACTCAAGCTTGCTCTCTCAATGAAAGCCAAGAACAACCGGCTTAGTGAAATAGACAAAGATCTTCAGAAAATTGACATTCCACAGAAGAATGGAGGAAAATGTTCATTGCCCAGATGAAGAGATATTGGGAGTAGAAAGAAGCAACATCAGCTAAATAAGTTCTATCGTGCTTCACAGATAGGCATTACGTTTTAATAATAATAATATTAATAATAATAATAACAATAATAATAATAATAATAATAATAATAATAATAATAATAATAATAATAATAATAATAATAGCCCAGATTTTTATTCAGTGACAGGTTAGACTGCAAACTAATTTAGTTAGCAGGGAGTATCGGCCACCCACTCTTCGACGATGTAGCAGGAGTAACATAAATCATAGGGGTTCTGATGGGCCGTACCCCTAATATTTATGCAAACCCTATAGTTTAATCGTTGTGAAGGTAGACTATACTTGCTACTCGCTTGAGTAAATTTGCATTCTAACCTATTAACGCATAAAAATCCGGACTCTAATAATAATAATAATAATAATAATAATAATAATAATAATAATAATAATAATAATAATAATAATAATAATAATAATAATAATAATAATAATAATAATAAGCCAAACCTCATGGCACTACAGCCCTTGAAGGGCCATGGCCTACCAAGCGACCGCTGCTCCGCCCGAAGGCCTGCAGATTACGAGGTGTCGTGTGGTCAGCACGACGAATCCCCTCGGCCGTTATTCTTGGCTTTCGAGACCGGGGCCGCTATCTCACCGTCAGATAGCTCCTTAATTGTAATCACGTAGGCTGAGTGGACCTCGAACCAGCCCTCAGGTCCAGGTAAAAATTTCTGGCATGGTCGGGAATCGAACCCTGGGCCTCCGGGTAAGAGGCAGGCACGCTACCCCTACACCACGGGGCCGGCAATAATAATAATAATAATAATAATAATAATAATAATAATAATAATAATAATAATAATAATAATAACATTAGGGATAGATTAAAGTTAGAGTAGTGATTTTCTTAGCCAGGACAGTATTATTGACCAACAACAAGCAACAGTCGAAGAACGAGAAGAAAATACATTAGTGATAAAATCCTGTTACCGTACAACGAACACTGTGTCAGCTAAGCTGCGGATATGAGAACGAAATTTGAATGAGATGCTGGTGACGTAAGTATCAGTATAGGATGTTCCACCTCCACTTTAAACGCCTACGAAAACGCTCAAGAACTTCCCAGAAAAGCCAGGAGCGAAGAGAGTTTTCATTGCCATAGTGGCAAGTTTGCTGCATAATCCCATCGTTAGTGTTGAGGATGTAATTACTTTGTGAACCCACACACCTGCTGAAGACAGAATACTGTTTTATAAGGTTTAAAACAGATTTCAGCTGCTCGGAGAATATGTAGAAGTGATGTATTCGAAGACTGTAGTTACACGAGGCAGAGAGCTGCAGGCGATAAACACAGGAGTTAGAAAAGTTCCATCCTTGGTAGGGGAAACAAAAATAATCCCCCTGAGCATGGTTCTTGTCAGAGTCTCCGTTTGTTCATAACACTTGCTATCACACCAGCCTAAGGCACTTTGGCTGCATTAGAGGACATACTGTACACTCTGGGAAGCAGAAATACTGTACTTACAGCCAGTGTTGCCAACTTATATTTTCAAGATCCGCTAAATACTACTAACAATCCGCTAAAATTCCGCCAAGAAATCCGATCTCAAATAATGAGCAATAAAAATGAGCAATAATAATAATAATAATAATAATAACAATAATAATAATAATAATAATTGTACCGGGCGGTACACCTCTACACCGTTTATTTAAAAGTTGCGCCAGTTGAAACTCCTCTTCTGGAGGAAGGTTGAACTTTATCTATTCTATTAATTCTCTACTTTCTCAGAAGATGTCACCACGTGGAAAATTTTGAGTTTTTGAACTGTGTCCCTTTTGATGTGTTTTTGTTTCGCTTGAAGTAAGAAGTGTGCACTTTCTCTTCTAGAGGACACTACTGAAGAATTACAATAGTGCAACCTAGTGCGAAATCAAAGAACTATTTTGTTGGAGAAATGTTTATTTCAAGAGTTTGTTCTTTGTTAAATTTCTTTCTGTCATGGTTTAAGTTGGCTGTATACCCCTCCTTTTCCCCTTATTTTGGATCTAGCCAATCCCGAATTTCTTTAATTAATTTTCCACCAATAATGTGTTTCTTCTTCCTCTATGTAGGGGTTTCTTTTCCCGAACCAATAAAGATTTTGTGGGAGGGTGTTTTCTTTCCCCTAACGCCTAGAATCTTCCGCGAGAGGATATAAACTGCTGATTTTGGGGTCTCCGGGCCACTTCTGTTCCATCTTTCAGTGTATTAAGTACATAGCAGGAGGCGGGAAGCGCCTCTTTCTTCGTCTGCCGTTCAACACCAGGTAATGGCCTTTTAATAACTTCTTTTCTTGCTAGGTCGGCAGTTTAACACTCGCGGCGGGTTCGAAGCATTTCCATCATGTAACCTTTTCCTAAAATGTAATTACTCTTTTCATCTTTTTCTTGTAAGGCTACATATTGGGATAGAGAGTGCTAACCCTCTCGAGCTCCCACTCACATTTGTTTTGAGGTGAACTTTTTTCTCAAACTATTCTTCGTTTATGTAATGTAAAGTGTTCTTCTCTAAGTCACCTCTGTAGTATGGGATTAGCCCTTGCGTTAGCGGCCCAGAGCCAGATTAGGTTTTAAAAAAAAAACAAAGTGTATTAGGAGTGCAAGATCGCCTCCTCTCAAATTGTTATTTTAGAGGTCATGTAATCAACCTTCTTTTCATGTAATAGACCTCTGTAGGTTGGGTATTTTACCCCTGTAAATACGTCCTTAGAGGACAGCTTGAAGGTAGAGTTTGGTTTGGCCTTTGAGAGGCTTAAATTTTAAGAGCGGATCGCTCTTTTGAAAATGGAGTGTCATATGCCTCGTGGAGGCTTTTCTGTGTAATTCGAGCCAGGGGCTCCTAGGGATGAATGGGGTTTTCTGCCCCTCTGTTAAAACTTGTGTTTGTGGTAAACCTGAGCTGATCGCAGAAGTCAGGGCGTGAAGCCCAGAACCTGTAAATATTGTATCTCCCCTTGTTTTGCTACATTGTACCTGCCATGTCTGTTTTGTTTTTGAAAGGAAAATATAACCTAGTTAAATTTTAAATTACTTTTACATTAACTTTGATTCCGTAGTTTGAAACCCATTCACGCCCGCACCTTCTTTCACCTCTACCTACCGCTAAAACACGGTAACAAGTGGTAGCAGAGCGTGGTTGAATGGGTCTCAATTTAGCCCCTTCTGACGGCTAAACATTGCTTTGATTCGAACTCTAACAATTTTCTCAGTTGCTGGAATTTTTTGAGTTTTTCAAAATTGTTCTGTCATCATGCCCGGCCCTCGCGATGTTCTCCTCCTTAACTACTTGCGCAAAGAGGAGTTGATATATGAGTTAACTATCAGAAACGTTCAATCTGGAGGCACGGTTGCAATAGACACTAACAAGCTTAGAGAGTCCCTTGATTTGCCCATTTCCATCCCCAATTTGGGAGAGAAAGAAATTGATGACTCTCTTTCCACGATTGTCGAGAATATTACTGGGCTAGCATCGGTAGTCAGCTTTTTTGATGAAAACGATCCATCTCCTAATCAAATTAAGCGTGTGCAAGGCAGGCTGTATCACTTTGCAAATAGAGTTAATGATCTGTTGTCTCTAAAGGTGAATGACGTTCAGAGGAAGCAAGCTAATACGCTCCTTGAAACTATTTCTGAATTGTCTAATAAGGTCACTCAATTGCTAACCGGCGAAGCTCCTCCCAAAACTGATCAACCCGCCACGGTGAATGTAGGTAACGAGGAAGAGCCTCCTCAGGGAGAAGTCAATAGGATAACCGTTGCTGCTCAAACTATCTCTGCCCCATCGAACAACGAATCTGAACGCCGTGTGTCATTGAGTAACATCCGCTCTGAATTAACTTCTTTGCCATTGAAACCTTTAACGACTATGTCACCTGGGTTCAGCAGCTTGCCTCATCCATTGGCAATGTTGCTTAGAGGTATCTCTAAGTTTTCCGTCAACACCACCAGTGACGTAATTTCATTTTTAAGATTTCTAGTGGAATTTCAGGATCATGCCCTTGTGTTTTCTCTTTCCCCATGTCAAATTTTGCAAATTATCTATCCTTATGCTATTGGTGTTCTATCTGACAAAATAGTTAGAGCCATCGCTGAGCAATCTTCTATTGAGGATTTCCATGCCCATTTGCTAGCTAACTTCATCCCGGCTAGGGCCAGGTCCTCCCTTATTCAGAAATACTATTATCGGGTACAGCGCTTGGATGAAAACCTGGCAGACTTCATCCAAGATATTAAGTTTTATACTAGGGTGTTTGCTCTCCACTTCCCTGAGGATCAGATCGTGCAAGCTATTGTCGAAGGGATTTCACCACCCTACAGGTCATATTTGTGTTTCGCGGCGTGCCCGCAAACCTTCTCTGAACTGGAAGCATTAGCCGTCTCTGCGGAAGGAGTTAGGTATGCCGATTCCTTGCGTGTGGCGAAAGAACCCCCGCCTTCCTTTAGTAACACTCGGCCTCCACCTCGCCGACCAGTCAATCCCCGTAAATGTTATGCTTGCGGGTCGCCTGACCATCTGCGGAATAAGTGTCCTCTGATCAAGTCAAGTGGGACAAGGAATGGAGCAGGGTCATCACAAGGCTGTTTTAAGTGTGGGGCCTTCTCACATATCGCCAAGAATTGCCCAAACTCAAATAGCACCCCCTCCTGCTCAACCTCTGGTGCAAATTCCAGCTATGCCAATAATAAAAAGTGACTAGTGGCGTCGGCTGAGCCGACTAATCCATCTTCCCGAGACTCAGCCCCTAGTAAACAGGTTGTAAATGCAGAGAACGACCAGCCTTCAAATTCATCTTTTGAATGCCCTAAAGAGTGTCTTAGGATTGCGGCGGATACCCCCGCACCTGTTCCTTTTCTTAAGATTGAGTTAAATAACGAGCCTATAACAGCTCTCTTAGATTCAGGCAGTGTTTGTTCCATTATTTCGGCTGATTGGTATTCTAAATTGAAATCTGTTTGTAAACTCCCTGACTATGTCTCTTCTCCTGTTCAATACGTTTCGGCTAATTCATCTCCATTAGAAATTCTAGGTTCCTTACTGGTCAAAATTCGTGTTTTTAAGTTTACATGGAAAGTTAAATTGTTTGTGGCCAAGCAATTGTCTTGCCCCATTATATTGGGAGCTGACTTTATTTCTCACACTGGTCTTGTGCTCGATCTCCGGTCTAGGTCGTGCACATTCAAATTTGCTTCTAGTTATAAAATCCCACTATTAAAGTGTAATTCTGTATCGTGTTCATCTATTTCGCCTACCCAGGATGAGATGTTGTTAGACCTTAGACATCTACCTGAGGAGCAGGCTGATAGTATTCGCAAACTGTGTCAGTCGTTTCCCGAGGTGTTCTCTGATACTCTTGGTGTTACTGACCTTATTGAATACAAAATTGAGGTTACGGATTCGATTCCTGTCCGTTTTCCACCGTATAGGCTATCCCCACCTAAAATGAAGGCTCTGAAAGAAATCATCGATCAGATGTTGAAGGATGGTATTATTAGGCCCTCTAAGTCAGCGTATTCTTCGCCTATTTTTCTAGTCCCGAAACCCCAAGGAGGCTTCAGGCCTGTCATTGATTACAGGGCTCTCAATCGGAAGGTGGTGTTGCAATCTGTGCCCCTTCCCGACCTTCATTCTTGCTTTTCATGGTTTCGTAAGGCCAAGTTCTTCACCATCTTGGACTTGAATCAGGCCTATAATCAAATTCCCCTTGCCGAAGAGTCTAAACATCTTACAGCGTTTGCCACGGACTGGAACTTATACGAATACAACCGCGTGCCTTTCGGGCTCCCCACGGGGGCAGCTGTGCTCACTAGGCTACTAGATAGGGTCTTCTCCGACATCAAATTTGAGTACTTATATCACTACTTGGATGATGTCGTCGTATTTTCCGAGACTTTTGAAGAACATCTAGATCATCTGCGAGAAGTTTTGAATCGCCTTCGTAAGGCTGGGTTAACTGTCAAGTTGTCCAAGGTTGCCTTTGCTAAGCCCTCTATGTCATTCCTAGGGCATATTGTGTCACCCGATGGGGTAGCTGTCGATCATTCTAGAACACAGGCCATCCGTGATTTTAAACCTCCTAAGGACATCAAAGGTATCGCTAGATTCATTGGTATGGTGAATTTCTTCAGGAAGTTTATTCCTAACTTCGCTAATAGAGCGGCGCCCTTAAACCTTCTTCGTAGGAAAGGCATCAAATTCGAGTGGGGACCTTCTCAACAAGCCGCTTTCGAAGATCTTAAATTAGCTCTCTGTAATGCCCCTGTACTTGCTATGCCTGATTTCTCGAAGAAATTCATCGTCCAAACGGACGCGTCGTCGTCAGCTGTAGCTGCAGTCCTTCTTCAAGAGACTGAACTAGGGAGGCGTCCCATCGCCTATGCATCTAGGACTCTATCGGCTCAAGAAGCCAAGTATTCCATCTATGAGCTCGAAGGGTTGGCAGTCTTATTCGCCTTAGAAAAGTTCCGTCTCTATCTGGAACATGTCAAATTCGACCTGGAGACAGATAATCAAGCCTTAAGCTGGGTCTTAGGTAGGCCGCGTCGTACTGGTCGTATAGCCCGTTGGGCCATCCGTATTTCTGCCTTCCAATTTGATGTCAGGCATATTAGAGGTACCGAAAATGTGGTTGCTGATGGACTCAGCCGTATGTTTCATAACGACGTCGAAACCCACGAACCGGTCGACAGTTCATCACCTTCCGAGTCCATACTATCCGAAGTTAATGCCATCCTAACAGATGCTCCCATGCTTTTTAGGGATATTGAGAAATACCAACGTGAAGATCCGACGCTGGCTCCTATAATGGAAACCCTTTCTTCTGGGGAACATGCTGTCCCTTATGTTCTGAGGAATGGTGTTCTATGTTGCCCTTCGAGGCATGATAAGTTGATGAAAGTTGTTGTTCCAGCAGTTCTTGTACCTATGATCTTCAAGTATTATCATGAGACCCCATTAGGAGGGCATCTGGGTATCTTTAAAACTCGTGAAAAGATTCGTGAAATGTTCATCTGGAAAGGTATGGACGGTGAAATCCGTGAACTTGTAAAAGCTTGTAAATCTTGTTTGCTCAGTAAACCAACCATGTCCACCAAGGTAGGCCTCTTGTCTTCGCATCAAGCATCGCGCCCCATGGAACGCCTGTATATTGATTATGTAGGACCCTTCCCCCAGTCAAAGGGGAATGCCAACAAATTCATCTTTGTATGTGTAGATGGTTTTACAAGATTTTCGTGGTTATTCCCGACTAAGCTGGCTACCGCTCAGTCTACAATTACTTGCTTAAAATCTATTTTTGCTTCTTTTGGTCCGTGTCAATATATTGTATCTGATAATGCTAAGGCTTTTACATCTAATTTATTTCGTAAATTCTGTTTTGACTTGTCCATCTCTCATGTAACTACATCTGCTTATTATCCTCAACCATCTCTGGCTGAACGGGTTAACCGTAATCTCAGGTCCGCACTCATTGCCTATCATCATGAAGATCCTTCCAGGTGGGACACGTCCCTGCATTGGATAGCTTTTGCTTTGAATTCGGCTGTTCATGAATCTCACAAGTTTACTCCAGCTTCCTTGATGTTCAAGTTTGTTCCCAATTCGCCGCTCTCTAACCTCTGGTCTTTGAATGACATTCTACCCGAGACAATAGATCCGGATAACATTAAAGATCTTTGGAAGAAGGCTAAAGCCAATCTTAAAGTGTCTCATGAAAAGGTTAGGGAAAGGTATGATCGTGGACGGAGACCCACCACTTTGAAGGTAGGTGACCAGGTTATGGTCAAAAATTTTGTTCCCGCGGGCAAGCTTGCCCCCAGATTTCATGGACCTTGTATCATTCTCGATTTTCTTACGCCGGTTACCTTATTGCTAAGTAATCCAGCCACCGAGAGGATATTTAGAGTTCACCTGTCCCAGGTGAAACCGGTGTAATTTCTGTGTTAACTTGCTTCATATTATTTTGAAAGGATATGAAGGTTATATTTTTTTTTTTGAGTTTCACTTTTAAGGCATTCTGCCCCTTCTGTAATATTTTGGTTTTAGATGTAAGCCTTGTGTAAAACCTGCCCCGAAACGTCAAACTGCCATCCTGTTCTTGCCACGGCCATTACCACGCTCCCGTCTCCTGCTCCACCTTACACTGTGGCTTCATAATAGTAATGCCATGGATATCTACACGCCGCTGGCCCCTCAACCTCTCCACAAGCCTGTACCCTCAAAGAAGATGATAGTCCAACACAATTCTGCCGCCTAGCTTTAATGTTTCAGCGCCCCCGCAGCCGCGCAGCGCCGTGCAGCGACTGGGGAGGGGGATGGGCCCCCTCCTCTCCAGCGAGGACGACATGTGCACGGCGAGCCGGAACTCTCCCCCCGGCCAAGGCTGATGTGCGGCGCACGTCCTGCTACATGCCCGCAGCCTGTATCTGTTCACCGCGGGCGCGGCGTACTTCAACACCTCTGTTCCCCTCATAGTGCGGGCGAGCGGTATCTCAGGGTACTTGAGGGGTCCGAGCGGCCTCCTTTTGGACGCAAGCTGCAACGGCCGGTCCGGCCATCCAACTTCATCAACATCAACTACATGGACAGTTACTATAAGAGATAACTACATTTGGGAATTCAACAACAATATTTGGTGGACATTGCAAAATTTTTCTTCACCTTTAAGTATTAAAAGTTTATCTTCAGAAATTCAAATTTTACAAACATAAAGACTTTCATTCTCCTGCAACAACAACATTTTGAAACTGAATTAAGAAATCTTGTAAATGCTTCTGCTATCTATCTTCGTATCAACATCATTACTTGGACTTTGTTTCAAACTGATTTCATGGGTCACCCCTGGAGGAACTTTTGGGGGGGGAGGTCTGTACCGGGCGGTACACCTCTACACCGTTTATTTAAAAGTTGCGCCAGTTGAAACTCCTCTTCTGGAGGAAGGTTGAACTTTATCTATTCTATTAATTCTCTACTTTCTCAGAAGATGTCACCACGTGGAAAATTTTGAGTTTTTGAACTGTGTCCCTTTTGATGTGTTTTTGTTTCGCTTGAAGTAAGAAGTGTGAACTTTCTCTTCTAGAGGACACTACTGAAGAATTACAATAGTGCAACCTAGTGCGAAATCAAAGAACTATTTTGTTGGAGAAATGTTTATTTCAAGAGTTTGTTCTTTGTTAAATTTCTTTCTGTCATGGTTTAAGTTGGCTGTATACCCCTCCTTTTCCCCTTATTTTGGATCTAGCCAATCCCGAATTTCTTTAATTAATTTTCCACCAATAATGTGTTTCTTCTTCCTCTATGTAGGGGTTTCTTTTCCCGAACCAATAAAGATTTTGTGGGAGGGTGTTTTCTTTCCCCTAACGCCTAGAATCTTCCGCGAGAGGATATAAACTGCTGATTTTGGGGTCTCCGGGCCACTTCTGTTCCATCTTTCAGTGTATTAAGTACATAGCAGGAGGCGGGAAGCGCCTCTTTCTTCGTCTGCCGTTCAACACCAGGTAATGGCCTTTTAATAACTTCTTTTCTTGCTAGGTCGGCAGTTTAACACTCGCGGCGGGTTCGAAGCATTTCCATCATGTAACCTTTTCCTAAAATGTAATTACTCTTTTCATCTTTTTCTTGTAAGGCTACATATTGGGATAGAGAGTGCTAACCCTCTCGAGCTCCCACTCACATTTGTTTTGAGGTGAACTTTTTTCTCAAACTATTCTTCGTTTATGTAATGTAAAGTGTTCTTCTCTAAGTCACCTCTGTAGTATGGGATTAGCCCTTGCGTTAGCGGCCCAGAGCCAGATTAGGTTTTAAAAAAAAAACAAAGTGTATTAGGAGTGCAAGATCGCCTCCTCTCAAATTGTTATTTTAGAGGTCATGTAATCAACCTTCTTTTCATGTAATAGACCTCTGTAGGTTGGGTATTTTACCCCTGTAAATACGTCCTTAGAGGACAGCTTGAAGGTAGAGTTTGGTTTGGCCTTTGAGAGGCTTAAATTTTAAGAGCGGATCGCTCTTTTGAAAATGGAGTGTCATATGCCTCGTGGAGGCTTTTCTGTGTAATTCGAGCCAGGGGCTCCTAGGGATGAATGGGGTTTTCTGCCCCTCTGTTAAAACTTGTGTTTGTGGTAAACCTGAGCTGATCGCAGAAGTCAGGGCGTGAAGCCCAGAACCTGTAAATATTGTATCTCCCCTTGTTTTGCTACATTGTACCTGCCATGTCTGTTTTGTTTTTGAAAGGAAAATATAACCTAGTTAAATTTTAAATTACTTTTACATTAACTTTGATTCCGTAGTTTGAAACCCATTCACGCCCGCACCTTCTTTCACCTCTACCTACCGCTAAAACACGGTAACAATAATAATAATAATAATAATAATAATAATAATAATAATAATAATAATAATAATAATAATAATAATAATAATAAAAGCAAATGTCTGCACTCACCTGATATGTGAGTTTCACCGGGATTAACCGCCCCCCCCCCTGCCTGCGAGCCGGCGAGCTAAAACTTGTAGGCGTTTTAGTGCCGGGTTCAAACTAGGTGAATCCCCTACCTCAAGGGCTACACACAGAACAGGCCAGTTCATTAAACGGTCTTCCTTCATAGCATGCTACTCTCTCTCAGTTCCATTATCTGTCGTCATTCGTCAACTAAGAGATAAGTAATCTTTCCCTACGCATTACAAATTTATGATACCATGATTTCATAACATCATATCCAAATAACATGTTTTCCTCACGTGACTGCTAGCTCCGGACAAGAAATACGGAATAGCTCGGAGACAGAGTAGAGTAAAAATGTTTAAAAAACGTGAAATGGATAAAAC
This sequence comes from Anabrus simplex, assembly GCF_040414725.1. Classification (NCBI taxonomy): domain Eukaryota; kingdom Metazoa; phylum Arthropoda; class Insecta; order Orthoptera; family Tettigoniidae; genus Anabrus; species Anabrus simplex. The sequence goes on along the minus strand of NC_090273.1, from coordinate 119,411,156 downwards.
ATTAAATTCCGCTATAATAAATCTTAATTCCGCTAAAAAATCCGCTAAGTGACATATTTCGCCGCCGATGGTCTTCTAATTCCGCCAAATTCAGCGGAAAATCCGCTAAGTTGGCAACACTGCTTACAGCTCACTATACTGGACTGTCATTACAGTACTAAAGTATCAGAGACCAGACAAATGTCATATTTCCCATGATTTCCAATTTTAAAATCAATTAAAATTCAGCAGAAATTAAACGTTTCTAATATAAATTCAAGTGATGCTCCATACCCTGCATAAACGACTCAAACAAATCTTTTACAAGGGAAGGGCGCGTACCGGGGAATCACGGATCTTACGTAAATTTTGCACACGCGTTAAATGAGCTAAGAATAACGCAACGGTCAAAACATTCCTTTCGGAAATTAACTTATGTGACCTACAGAAAGCGTTTAAGTTCAAAGTTCGCATATTTGAATTGGCGTGGTTGGCTACGCAGGAATGCGGCCCGTGTTCGGTTCACTCGTCAGCGGACTTCTACGAATATTTCTGCTGCTGATATGGTTTCCACTTCTTTGTTGGTCTGCTTTTAAGTCGTTACAGATGTTATTTTCCATGACACAATACCATTTCGCTTCTTAAAGTTACGTACCCACGTGTGGCATGCTTTAAACTCGACGCATTGTTTTTCCATGAACAACTTGCATAACTCACTGATGGATGGTCACGTCGTGAATTACGTAGGCAAGTCAATAAGTACCTGCAATTTTGCTCTAATTGTCTTTAGGTTGACTCTATGACGTTGTGTGCTTTCCAGCCGCTAGATGACACCGTTGTCTACGTCTGTGGTAGGTTTCAGCGTTATCAGATCAGTACAGCTTGTGCTGTTGCGACGTAAATATGGGCACGCCACACTCTGTTTGCACCAAGGAAGAACAGTGTTCCGTAATCCGTCTTTTGTGGTCTGAGGGTGTACCAGGAGCGGAAATTCATAAAAGCCTTTGAGCACAATACGAGGACAATGTTTTACCACAGCGAAGTGTGTACCAGTGGATTTAACAGTTCAAGAGGGGTCACACGAGAGTGAAGGATGAGGAAAGATCCGGGCGTCCATCTGCAGCCGTAACGGATGCCAATATTGAGCATGTGCGTGATATGATACTTAAAAACAAACGAGTGACTTTTCTATGAATTTTGTGCAAAATTTATGTACGATAGGCGATTCTCCAGTACGTGCCCTCCCCTTGTTAGAGTATCAAGTTTCGGATTCTAGACAAGATTCATAAAATGAAAGGGCACCCGAGAACATATATGTTAAGGCTAATACACATCATTGAAAAAGGCTAGGGAACTCAGTGTCACAGTATAAACTACATATGCTTTATTGACTGTTTAAAAGTCCTTCAAATTGAACCATCATAGGCAAATTTCAGATAATGTGGGTTTACCACTCCATGTGATTAATCTCCCAAAATCTGTGTGTAATGACAATTTAGTTACCGTGAAGACAATCCTAACAATTTCAAACGAAGGCTGGAATCCGTCACCATTCTCTATGGTGAGATTCAGTGGAATCTGCATTGGATGGCAGTGATAAAGACTTTTACACTGGGGAACGAATGATTAACAAGTGAGATTTACTTATGACACCACCTTGATAGCATTAACTGAAGAGGAGTGGAGGAAACAAGCACAGAAATTGGATTACATGTATATCGACTGAGGACCAAGGTCATAATTGCTGATCGAAAGACAAAGGAGGAGAATATATAAATGTGGAGTTTTAAACCATTGTGAATATCCACGCTCCTTATTGTCTAATTCTGGTGGTTCTTCACACAAAATAAAATGAAGGATCAGAATGAGAAAGGCATAAATGATCCGCCTGCAAAAGATTTTGAAAGATGATAACATCACCATCAATACAAAGAGAAGCTTGTTGAGTATCTGCAGTAGTGTACCTAGTTTTCTTGAATGGCATGGAGACATGGTCGTCTTACAAAGCGATCTTTCAAGAATAGAGGGCTTTGAAGTGTGATGCTGGAGGAAACTTCTGAAAATTTATTGGGCAGCTCATCTCACATGCATGCCGATGTTGAAGCAACTTCAGATGAAAGTCCGTCTGTCGTTTCAAGGATCGTAAGTTATTTTGGACATGCAATGTGCCAAGAAGTTAGCCTTTAAAAGTTGACTGTTGAGGGCTAGGTCCAAGGAACCAGACCAAGAGAACGAGTACCAGCACGATGGATTGACATGATTGATGGTACCTTATAGAGTTTTCTCCGAGTAACCACACTGAGGGATTTTGATAGAGAAGAATTGCGGAGTATGGTCCATCAGCAGCTCATCCATACTGATCTCGTGATCACCCTGGAGATAATGAAGGGACTCAGGTTACCTCATCGAAACTTCCACATCTCTATGTGGAACAAATTGAGATTTCTCCAGTAACATTGACGTTGGACTCTTTCCGTAATATGTATGTTTCTTCTTACATCACATCCCAGGGTACTTTGACTTCATCTTAAAGATGTCCGACTCGTTGGCCGAATGGTCAGCGTACTGGCCTTCGGTTCAGAGGGTCCCGGGTTCGATTCCCGGCCGGGTCGGGGATTTTAACCTTCATTGGTTAATTCCAATGGCCCGGGGGCTGGGTGTTTGTGCTGTCCCCAACATCCCTGCAACTCACACACCACACATAACACTATCCTCCACCACAATAACACGCAGTTACCTTCACATGGCAGATGCCGCCCACCCTCATCGGAGGGTCTGCCTTACAAGGGCTGCACTCGGCTAGAAATAGCCACACGAAATTATTTATCTTAAAGATATGTGCATTTGTTTAAAATTTGGAATTAAAAGGCCAACAATAGAATTTCAAACCTGTACTGACTGGACAGAACTGCCATTTACGACAATTCTTCTTAGTAATTGTCTGCCGTGAGTGGAACCCAGTTGCGTAGCCAGGATCGAACGATGGATGTGTGTGTGTGTGTGGGGGGGGGGTTACAGTTAAAAAGTGATGATAGAACATAATGAAGGGGATTGGGCGTGTGCGGTGCTCGCATGCGTGAGTATCATTATTAGGACACCGATACAAGGAATTATGGTGATATTCAGATTGCAGTACCGGTACACTGCAATATCTTATATTAACATACAGAAGAAAAACCATATGATCAAGGTGAAGAGTGTGACGGCGAATAGTATGTTCAGATTCTAAAATCCAACTTTCAAGGCTTATCTGAAATTAGAGATTTAAGAAATCTGTTGCTTAAAAAATTATAGGGCCTATCTCTGTGAATGTTCAAAAGAGTCAATCCCTTGAATCGACGTTCAGTCGACATTCTATTTTATTTTGTAAAAATTTCTTGTGGGTGGGGGTGAGGTCTAACCCCCCAGTAAGCCCCTCCCCATTGGCTATGCCCCTAGTGTAATCTCCTTCCAGAAAGTATCAGAGGGTGAAGTGCTATTTGCACTTTCAAAGAAGCACTTTGGAGACCTTTTGTGCACCAATAAGGATCATAGGTGAACTTGATGTCATGAATGTCCTGGTAAATAGTTTGAAATTCTTAACCTTTTATTGTTTAAATGTTATTAAATTTTATGCACTACGTACTTTTCTACGTGTAGGATAATAGAGATTAGTTTAACATTCTTAATCGATCTTTCTTTATGCACTAATATCTTTCTTACATACAGAATATTAGTTTTAAGAATTTTTCAGTTTATTAGATTTAATTTATTTCAACTTAATTCCATCATTCATCATTTTTGTAGTATTAATTTAATTTGCATTTGATGTAATTATCGTAATGTAATAAAATGTAATATAGCCTACGTATATTTTAGTGCCTGGTTAGATGGAAGAGAAGGCATGAAGGCCTTAATCTTACCAGGTAAAATAAAGGATTATTAACTAACTAGATACTGTAAAACCTGCCTTTGTGAACCGGAAAACTGTTCATATCGGAAACGTTTTCTGATCCCTTGATATTCATGTAAGTTTACCTGTATTTAACGGAGCCTGTCTGACACGGAACGAAATTTTGCTACTACAGGGTCTTTCACTCAAAGTGGGGCCGAGCGTAGCGGGTGGATGGGCGAGCTGAACGTCAGACGAGCACATGGCGACTCGCTGAGCATGGGGCCGGGAGAGCGCCCGTATGAATAAATGAATAACAAGCATACATAATAACACATAATCAAAGTAAAATAATTTCTCAACCTTGTCACAGAAGATGTTGAAAATGCCCTCCCCCTGCATATACACATTTCTGGCTTCATCTAAGGAAATTTTCATTCATACCCATTAGTTCATCTACCGAGAAGGCCTCAATTTCTCTCGTGATACTTTGTTTGAGTTCATCTTGAGTGTAAGGGTTTGTTGCATGAACCTTATTTTTCAATTTTCCCCATTAAAAAAATCGCAAACCGTAAGATCTGGGGATCTTGCGGGCCGCAATGATTTACTAATTACTCTGTTGTCAAAAATGTCCTCAATTCAATTAACCGTATGCGCGTTTGCCGATTCTTGCTGGAAATATCCTGATTAACATTCATTGTCCGTCAATTGTTAGAGAAATGGTACGAGAATGCCATTCCTATATCTCTGCCCAGTGATTGTGGTTTCAAAAACTATAGGCCCTATCATCCTGTCTGCAGTTACTGCCGCCAACACTCCCATCTTCACACTCCAGATGAACTCAAACAAAGTATCACGAGAGATATTGAGGCTTTCTCGGTAGATGAGCTAATGCGTATGAAAGAAAATTACCTTCGATGAAGCCAGAAATGTGTAGATGCAGGTGGAGGACATTTTCAACATCTTCTGTGACAAAGTGAGAAATTATTTTACAGTAATTTGATTATGCGTTATTATGAGTGCTTGTTATTTACATGCGATTCATACGGGCGCTCTCCCGGCCCCAAGCTCAGCGAGTTGTATGTGCTCGTCTGACGTTCAGCTCTCCCATCTACCCGCTGCGCTGTGCCGGCCCCACCTTGAGTGAAATACCTTTATAAAGGAGAGAATATGTGAATTTATTTCCTAGCCCTTTTCAGTAGGTCTACATGTGTATTCTGAATGGATCTGAGATGGCCGAGATACCATTCGGCCAGGAAATGTCTGTCTCTGTGCTCGATGCTCTAATTTGGATCGCACAAGCAGTGAAAGGAGTGTCGCCAAATACGGTACGTCAATGCTTTCTTTCACAATGCCAAGTTTGTCTCACACCCTGATGAATGAACCATAATAAAGGAACATAGGGATGTGCTACAACACACTCTCATACAGTGTAATTATGGCAATGTCAGGGTCCGGCTCCATAGCTAAATGGTTAGCGTTGGTCACAGGGGTCCCGGGTTCGATTTCCGGCAGGGTCGGGAATTTTAATCATCATTGGTTAATTTCCCTGGCACGGGGGCTGGGAGTATGTGTTGTCTTCATCATCATTTTCATCCTCATCACGACGCGCAGGTCGCCTGCGGGAGTCAAATCGAAAGACCTGCACCTGGCGAGCCGAACCCGTCCTGGGATCTCCCGGCACTAAAAGCCATACGACATTTCACATTTCATGGCAATGTCAGTGCAGAAGATTACGTGGTCACTGATCTAGAAGTTAAGACAGAAGCGGTGTTAGAAAACGTCGAAGAGTTCGTCATCCATCACCTCCAGGAAAATAATAATGATGGTGATGATGACGAGAACGAAGACACTGAAGAGAATGGTTTACGTAATGTGAAGTTTCACCGACATGCCCTATCAGCCGTAAACGACGTTCAGTCTTCTTCGCTAACGAAAAATGAAACATTGTTCATCAATACAGTCGAAAATCGATATCTCGAACCTCCATTACTCGAATTCTCAGTATCTCGAAATAACTTAAATTTCTTGACCGTTTGTCCTATTCTTCACGTGTACTTATTTCTCTATTACTCGAAATTCGGTTACACGAATTTATCGATTTATCGAAGAAAACATTTCCTTTCTTGAAGCAAAAAATACTCTGTAACTCGAATTTTGTGCAACATTAACTGTGGAATATGGCATTTCTGGTTTGTGAGGAACAGTTAACAAGTAGACAAAGGTTTACTTTGAGGTTGGGAGCAAATATAATGGGCGAAAAACTAAAACTTGTAGTGATCGGAAAATCGGCGAAGCCTCGCTGTTTATCGGGTGCGAATTAATTATCGGTCACGTACGAAAGCAACCCCGAAGTCGCGGATTACAAGATCCGTTTACGAATCTCGGCTGCGTGGTATTGACGAGAAGTTTCAACGTGAAGGGAGGGAAGTTTAACAGTAACAAACAGAAGATAGTAACGTTTTTTTTCCAAAAGTGTTAACGGAGGTCTGTTTCTTGTTTCGCTATTCGGTCCCGGCTCAGTACGGTGGTATTTGAAGGTGCTCAAATACGTCAGCCTCGTGTCGGTAGATTTACTGGCACGTAAAAGAACTCCTGTGGGCACCTCGGCGTCTCCGAAAACCGTAAAAGAGTAGTTAGTGGGACGTAAAACAAATAACATTATTATTATTATTATTATTATTATTATTATTATTATTATTATTATTATCATCATCATCATCATCATCATCTGTTTACCCTCCAGGTTCGGCTTTTTCCCTCGGACACAGCGAGGGATCCCACCTCTACCGCCTCAAGGGCAGTGTCCTGGAGCTTCAGACTCTTGGTCGGGGGATACAACTGGGGAGAATGACCAGTACCTCGCCCAGGCGGCCTCACCTGCTATGCTGAACAGGGGCCTTGTGGAGGGATGGGAAGATTGCAAGGGATAGACATGGAAGAGGGAAGGAAGCGGCCGTGGCCTTAAGTTAGGTACCATCCCGGCATTCGCCTGGAGGAGAAGTGGGAAACCACGGAAAACCACTTCGAGGATGGCTGAGGTGGGAATCGAACCCACCTCTACTCAGTTGACCTCCCGAGGTTGAGTGGACCCCGTTCCAGCCCTCGTACCACTTTTCAAATTTTCGTGGCAGAGTCGGGAATCGAACCCGGACCTCCGGGGGTGGCAGCTAATCACGCTAACCACTACACCACAGAGGCGGAATTATTATGATTATGATTATTATTATTATTATTATTATTATTATTATTATTATTATTACTATTATTATTATTATTATTATTATTACGTTTCGCTATTGTAAGCACTGTTCCCTGTCTTCTAAAAAGTTACTAAAATAAGGGTTATAATTAAAGTGATGCAATAAAATATAGTTTGTTTGTATGTTTTTAATTACTGTTAAAAGCAATGTATTCAGTATAAGCCCGTAGATACATATGATTCAATTATGAGCTATACATGCTCAAAAACGTTATTCTCTACATCTTGAAATTCTGATAACTCGAAATAAAATTGAACTCCCGAGATGATTCGAGATATCCTGGTTTCACTGTATTTGCCATTGACATCCATGCTACCAGGAATAGCTGTGTTCAGCGTACAACTCTGTATCAATGGAAGAAGAAAATTACAGTACTAAAACATGTGATGTGTATTAAATAAGCTTATGCACAGTGCACTGTGAGGAATTTCTAAGCAAGAACAGTTTTGTGTTAATGCTGGTGAACTAGTGCACATGACTGTGTGATTAGTGTCATTATTGTATCCATTACCTCAAAAAATCATATACATCTACTGCTGGATTATCTAACTAAGGTATGCACTTACGATTTTTATATTATATTTTAACCAACTGTATGGAACGGATTCCTGAATATAGCGGATAATGATTCCAGTCCCTTGGGTTTCCGCTGAGGACAGGTTTTACTGTATTTTATTTCGACAATATCTAACACACTGCCCTACGTATTCTAGGTATTCTAGGTCTACACTTGCCTCCGTGACCCCAACACAGTCCACCACGAATTCTTATTTTTGTATAAAAGAATGAATAAATGAGTTTTCATACCTTATGCAAATTTTTTATTATTTATGATACTGAGATTGGGGTAAGATTGGCCGTGGCTTGTCTTAACGTATTGTATTTATTAATGAACAAAACAGGCGTTCAGCCCCGAATACATGTTCACAATAATAATAAATAAATAAATAAATAACTAATAATAAACGCAGTCCAACCCAAGCCACCACTCTCCACCACATACAAAATAAAATAAAATGAACACCTCATCAGCCTGTTCTATGTTTACAATCTGCTGCTGGTGTTGCAACTTGCTGCTTGTTATCACTCACACGTACCCACTCATCACGCGACCTTCTTGCTTCAGCATTTCCATCACCTCTATTGTTCCCTGACCTACTCCAAAATAAGCTACACCAGCAACATTACACTATTGCATACCAAACCAGCCATGACACTAACATTGCATTCAATCTTTCAGATTCCACCTCCTATAGTACAAGTCTAAATAATAACAACAATATTCCGTCATAACATTCCAATCCATCATACCACAGCTTTTACCAATCAGCGTTAACATTGCTTCATATCATTTCAATCCGCCATAACACTCCATAATAAAATTACCTCTCCATCTCCCAAAAATTTCGACCATGCATAACAAATACCAATCACGCCTATACCAACACCTCTCCAACATCATACTCCTTCCTCCTCTCCATACAAACAAACCACAATTTACAAAATTGTAATAAAATCACCTCTCTCCAGCTCCAAAAATTCAATACTCATACCAGACACCAATACAATAATACCCCCTCCCAACTTCCACGAATTCGGCCGTAAATAAACCATCTCAATACCATACCATACATCACCTAATCATACATACTAAGCCTCCAATGCTTCCGACACCATATCTCAGCAATACAACACATACCAACACCTCTCCAACATCATATTTCTTCCTCCTCTCCATACAAACAAACCAAAATTTACAAAATGACAATAAACTCACCTCTATCCAGCTCCAGAAATTAAATACTTATACCAGACACCAATACAATAATACCACCTCCCAACTCCCACGAAGTCAACCATAAATAAACCATCTCAGTACCAAACCATACATCACCTAAATACTAAACCTTCAATACTTCCCACACCACATTTCAGCAATACAGCACCAACTCCACATTATATACCACCTCTACTTATATCACCACTTCTCCCACACTACATTCCAACGATATAACACTTTTCTAACACCACATTTACCACCACTCCTCCAACTCCCAATATCACAATAAATATATCACTTCACCATTACCACATCTCAGCCTTCACAAATTATTTACCATCATAACCTAATGAAATTACAATGAATAACCAATACCAGTCACGCATATACCAACACCTTTCCAACATATTTCTTCATCCTATACCACTTCTCCATTACCATATTTATACCACCACTCCTCCAACTCCACATATCAACAATAAATATACCACTTCACCATTGCCACATTTCAGCCTTCACAAATAATTACCATCATAACCTAATAAAATTACAATGAATAACAATTACTAACATATCATAAAACAAACAGACCATGCAATCCTGTCCTCTTACCCAACTCCACCTAACTAAGTACTCAGTCCCTATATTCCCTAATCCATTAGAATTTTAACATACTATCCCCTTCCCTTATACAGATAACTATTCCACCCCCCTATTCCCCTGCCCACCCTCTAACTCACTCTCCTTCATTTTACTCTCGCAGGCCTTTTTTGTCGCACAAAAATACCTGTTCAATTCACCCCCTTTTTCCCATTGTTTAATAATCCATCTCAGTATTGCGTTCTCATCCCCTCTCCCCAATATTTCCCGATGCTCGGCACTCAGTAATCCATGTCTTAACCCCCTCGTTACCTCACAGTCTCTTAGCAAGTGAAACTCATCATTCACATCTCCACAAAGTACACACCTTGTCTTATCCCTGCCCTGTAACCAGCCTTTATTCCTTGGCAGACCTAAAAGCCACCACATCATCCCATATCGTTTTGACCTATCGACGTATCTAATATTCAACCCTGCTATCTCCTCTATTTTCGTCAAAACAGTCAGCGAATTTCTTAGTCTGCTTTCCCCCAATAATTTCTGCCTATGGATATCTCTAATTCTCCTTTCCAGTATATTCATCCCTCTCACTTCTGTCTTTGACCAAACCTCCCCCCACAGGTGTCCTAATCCTATCCTCTCCAAATATCCCTTTATTTTTTCTAACCATCCACCCTTATACATGCTCTTAAATTGCTGTACATATGCTGCCTGTAAAACTCTCCCACCTTCCTGTCTTTTTAAATTCATCCAATATCTAACTATTCTTTTCACACCCTCTGATTCCAAATCCTCCCCACACATTAATTCCGCCCCTACATTTGCTGTACACCTCGGTAAGCCCATCACTAACTTGGCAAAACTACTAACAATCCTTCTTAGTTCCTCTCTTTTCTCATCCAGCCCCCAAACTTCTGCTCCGTATAATACCCTCCCCACGATTACCGACCTGAACACGAGTCTCAGTGTTTTGTAACTGATCCCCGGGTACTTGAGTAGCAAATTTCTGACTGAGGCTAAGGCTGCCAATCCTCTATATTTCATTCTTTTGATCTGGTCACTCCAAGTTCCTTTATCATTAAAAATAACTCCTAGATATTCCAGCTTCCTTACCTGTTCCAATCTTTCTCCCTGAATTACCCAATTCCCTTCTATCTTTCTTCTTTTGTTCACCTGTACTACCAATATTTTAGACTTATTTCCATTAATTTTCAATCCCCATTTCCTCGCAAATAGCATCACTGACTCTAAGGCCCTATTCATCGCCCCTGAAGTTAACGTCATCAATAACACATCATCCGCAAATATCAGTCCTGGCACTTCCAAACCATTAATTACTGGTACAGCCCAATTTTCTGCCCCAAACCCCTCTAAAATATCGTTGATAAATAAAATAAACAGTATGGGCGATAACTTGCATCCTTGTTTTAAACCCACCTTGGACTCTAATGGTCCACTCATTCTCCCTTCTCCCAATTTTACACAAAACCTGACGTCCCTATATATTCCTTCCACTGCCCTCAACATCTTCTCCGAAATCCCTAACCTACCTAATTTCTCTATTAGGGCCTCTCTATTTACCTTATCAAAAGCTTTCTCAAAATCTATTGCTGCTACATAAACCGTACTTCTAGCCATATTCTTATACTTTTCTAAAATAGTCTTTACTATCATTATATTATCCACTGTTCTTTTCTTTTTCCTAAATCCCCCTTGGTAATCTGTCAAAATTTCATTTTCTTCCGCCCACCCGCTTATTCTGTTCGCTAGCACCCCAGTATATATTTTACTCAAAGAATCCAACAGAGATATACCCCTATAACTGTTCACATTGTTCCTACTACCCTTTCCCTTGTATATAGGGCATATAATTCCTGTTTCCCATTCCCTAGGGTAATTTCCTCCCTCGAATATCCTATTAAATAGTTTCACCATGCCCTCTATCATTATCTCATTTTTACTAATTTCCTTCCAAAACTTATTATTTATACCATTACACCCCCCGGCCGACTTCGCTCTGGCTCTGCTTATCACTCCACGGATTTCCTCTCTTGTGATTTCTTTATCCAAGTCATAAATTGCCACTCCCCTATTCCTCCAAATTACTTCTTCTCCCGAACCTCTCCATCTATCACCCCCCTTTTTTCCTAGTAATTCATCGAAGTGCCTGACCCATTGCACTTCCTCAATACTCGTTCTCTCCATATTCCTTCCACCCTTAATAATTCTATTAATCTTATCCCAGACTCTCTCAAAATTGTTAGTCTTGCAGTCATTATTTATGGCTTCCATTTGTTCCTCTAACCACGTCTTTTTTGTCTCAGAGATTTTCTTTTTATACTCCTTCCTCAATCTACAGAAAAACTCCCTTTCTTGGCTCCCACCTTTTCTTCTATATTCTCCTAACGCGTCCATCACCTTCCTCCGCAATCCTTCACACTCCCTATTAAACCATTCTTCTCCCTCTTTCTTATTTCCTTTTCTAGCTTTCACCTTCTGCGCTATCATCTTTATTGGATGTAGCAACAATTCCAAGGCTTTATCAGTATCATTCTCTTCTAACGCCCCTTCCCACCCATATTTCAGAAGATGTAGCTCCTCCTTTACTACCCTATTCCAATCCCGGCCCACCTTCTCTGTCCATTTATACTTATTATAACCCCTCCCTCGTTTATCCTTTGTCTCATTTTCCTTCATTGTACACTTCTCTTCCTCTCTTTTCAGCATAACCCTCACCGGGAAATGGTGTGACTCAATCCAATCTCCTATTTCCATACTTACAACTTCCTCAATCATCCCTTCCGAGCTCAAAACCATATCTATCACACTACCCCCTTTCTCCGTAACATATGTCAATTTCCCCGTCCTGTCACCCTCTATCCACCCATTCAGAATATACAAGTTTCCCACAGCACACATCTCTAGGAGCTTCTCTCCATAACTATTTGTAATTTTGTCCTCACTCCTTCTGCTTTCTAACAAACACATTCCATCCTCCCTACTATAAACTGGGCTCTGTTCTCCTATTCTCGCGTTCCAATCCCCAAATAACAACATATCCTCCTCCCCTGGATACATTCCCCTTATCCTACCAATATCCACCAATAACTCTTCAAAAAAATATTTATTTGCATATTCTGAATTACTAGGGTGGCAGTAAACAAAAGCTAGATTTATTTTCTTCCTCCATCCCTCTCTCCCTCCCGAATTCAATCTCAGCCATATGGTTTCCATCATATCGGTCTCTATATCCTCTACTCTTTCACTAATTTCTTCCCTAATTAGAACTATCATCCCTCCTGGTGCTCGTCCCTTATTCCTCTCTTTTCTTCTATATTTATATTTTATCTCAAACCCCTTCCATGCAATCTCCCTCCCTGTTTCCAACCACGTCTCCAAGAGTGCCACAACATCGAAACTTTCAATTACTTCCCTAACTTTCTTGTTTCCTAATTTGCTCCTTACTCCTTCAATATTCACACATCCTATCTTCCAATATTGTTATAACTTTCCCTCCCTCCCTTCTAGGTCTCCCCCTCTATTCTTACTTCTAGTATTTATCGACCTCTCTCCCTCTGTATCCTCCATCCCTTTACGTACTTTTCCCCATATGTCTTTTAAGCTCTTACTCCTGACTTTACTCATAATTTTTTTACCTTCTTGTCGATCTGTCTCCTCTTGACCTTTCTTGTTCACTACACCACTGCACCCTGCACTCACCCCTTCTTGCTGCTCACCCCCACTCTCCCCCTCACTATTTTGGACTTCTGAATCCACCTCCCTTTGTCCTTTCTTGCTCACTGCACCTCTACACTCTCCTCTCCCAGTTTCTTGCGGCCCACTCTCACCGCCCACTTCACTATCTTGGTCTTCTGTCTCCCGGCTGCACTGCCCATTCTCTTCCGAGATGCCCTGCTCTCCTGCCACGTCCCTCCTCCTCTTCTTTTCTTCTTTCTTCTTCCCATCTTGCCTTGTCCTCTCACCACTCTCAACCCTCTCGTTTTCGTCCATTTCCTTTAGCTTAGTCACTGAATGAACTCTGACCCATCGCCCGTTTGTCACCTCCAACCTCAGACCTCTTATTCGGGCCTTTAGCCCCTGGTTCCTCGCTCTCCATAGGTGCCTATTCAAGATCTTCGCGTTTTCACTTCCTTCTCTTCCCATGTCTCCTTTCACCCCTATTTTCCGCCCTTGTAAATTCTTGCTGTTCCTTAACACAGAATCTGCCATTAAGGTTGAGAACAATTTAACCCTAATTGGCCTCCGACCTTTGATTTTACCAACTCTCTCTACATCATCAATGTCTACCTCACTAAAGTTTATCTTCATAACATCACGTATAGCTTCCACCGCCTTAAATATCAGCTCAATCTTGCTCTCTCTCGCCCCTTCCTCAATTCCATATATAAATATGGCTTTTTTCAATCTCTCCTGCCTGTACCCCTCCGCTTCTTTCTTCATCTTCATCACCTCATCTTTCAGATGTTTCACTTCCCCTCTCAATAACTCGATTTCTTTCTCGTTATTGACCACTCTCCTGCTCGATTCCTCTGTCTTCGTTTCAAGCCATTTCTTCATGTTCCCTATCTCCCTTCTCTGCTCCTCCATCATGTCCTTTATTTCCTGCACCTTATCCCATTGACACTTCTCCTGCATAACTTCACTTACAACCACCCTGAGTGCGGCCAAATCCTCCGTACTATATTTTCCACTGGTATTTGGGCCTGGGTTTACTTCCACCCCCCCAATAACCAGTAACACTGCTATCACTGTCACCACCAGCACCGCTTCACTCATTTTCAATCCGTCCGTCACCAATCCACTCCTGGCCTCCTTCTTCTGCCTTGCCTGCCATTTCCCAATAGCGGCCCGGTACTGTTCAATGCCGACCATGTTTACAGCACGCACTTCGCTACGCAACCTCTCTCCTCGACCGCTCGAGCTAGACTGTGGCTTGTCTTAACGTGAAAAGGTAGATCTTACTAAAAACGAGTTGGCCAAAATTTCTGTTGGTCGACTAAATGACAAATCTATCTATTTATTTAGGGACGGTAGTAAGGATGTAAAGGATAGGGCGTATAAGTCACTGGCAAGACCCCAATTAGGGTATGGTTCAAGTGCATGGGACCCACACTAGGAATACTTGATACAATACCTAGCAGCACGATTTGTTCTGGCTGATATCCGACAAAAGGGTAGTGTTACGAAAATATCCCAAACATTGGGCTGAAAAGACTTAAAGTAAGGGGACGAACAGTTCGACTAAACGGAATGTTTCAAGGTGTCATTGGAGACATGGAATGTCAATGGGAGACGAATGATCATCAAGTGCAGTTTTTAGAACAGATCTGTCGTCATTAAATGATGTACACTGTAATAGACAAAAGTCCAACAATCCACAAAAACTATGTTATTAAAAATTACATAAAAATTTCAAAGACCTTTTTCAGCTAAGTGTTAAGCACTGTTATACTACATTAGGGCCAGTTCAGTATGCAAACATTCACACCAAGAAGAAAGGAAGACTTGTGGAACATGATCCATTTCAGCTCAGAGTAAAACACAGAAATCAACTCCCTGTCAACCAGAAGAAATTTACTGATGTCATGTCTCTCATGTCATCCATTCCTGTAGCCAATCAACTCATCTTCATGTCCCTTACAGGATATAATGATGAAGATAATGATGTGGAAGAATTCCATTCAGATACACATTGTTTTTCCTTAAAGTATGTGTATTCATTCTCAAATATTGTGTTTT
The DNA here is from genome assembly GCF_040414725.1 of Anabrus simplex. NCBI lineage: Eukaryota > Metazoa > Arthropoda > Insecta > Orthoptera > Tettigoniidae > Anabrus > Anabrus simplex. The sequence goes on along the minus strand of NC_090273.1, from coordinate 119,395,903 downwards.
CTTAAATTAAGTGTGCGTGGTTTTCCGTGGTTTCCCATTTTCACACCAGGCAAATGCTGGGGCTGTACCTTAATTAAGGCCACGGCCGCTTCCTTCCAACTCCTAGGCCTTTCCTATCCCATCGTCGCCATAAGACCTATCTGTGTCGGTGCGACGTAAAGCCCCTAGTAAAAAAAAATTAAGTGTGTTCATTTTCAAATATTGTGTATTTATAATTACGTTTAGGCTTATAAATTCTTTAATATTGTGCTATTTTTAATAAATAACAATGTATTCGCCCTCAAGTATTTAAATTTCTTTCCGGGAAATAAATTCATAAGCCCATGTTAGTTACCTCATTCATCAAAAATGCTCTTAAAACATATACTAGGGTAAAGTGTTGTTTCACTGTCTCCCATATGTTTTATAACACATACAAGTGTTCATTTATACAAGGAAAGTTATTACACATTTAGTGGATGATTTACAGATTTCCGCCGAACTTTAATTTGTCATTTACTCAGAACTAAGTTATTGTGGCTTATGACTATATTCCGTCCGCCTCTGTGGTGTAGTGGTTAGCGTGATTAGCTGCCACCCCCGGAGGTCCGGGTTCGATTCCCGGCTCTGCCAGGAAAATTTGAAAAGTGGTACGAGGGCTGGAACGGGGTCCACTCAGCCTCGGGAGGTCAACTGAGTAGAGGTGGGTTCGATTCCCACCTCAGCCATCCTCGAAGTGGTTTTCCGTGGTTTCCCACTTCTCCTCCAGGCGAATGCCGGGATGGTACCTAACGTAAGGCCACGGCCGCTTCCTTCCCTCTTCCTTGTCTATCCCTTCCAATCTTCCCATCCCTTCACAAGGCTCCTGTTCAGCATAGCAGGTGAGGCCGCCTGGGCGAGGTACTGGTCATTCTCCCCAGTTGTATCCCACGACCAAGAGTCTGAAGCTCCAGGACACTGCCCTTGAGGCGGTAGAGGTGGGATCCCTCGCTGAGTCCGAGGGAAAAGCCGAACCTGGAGGGTAAACAGATGATGATGATGATGATGACTATATTCCACCCACCCCTTCATATCTACAAATCTTTAATATAATTTATATAGACGATCACCAAATTTTATTCAAATTCCTGTATACTCCAAATTCTATTTCTCGTCAATCAGGTTTTTAAAGCCTTTTTAAAGGATTTCACCAACATATACTGTATCTTTTTTTTTGCTAGGGTCTTTACGTCGCACCGACACAGATAGGTCTTATGGCGACGATGAGAGAGGAAAGGCCTAGGAGTTGGAAAGAAGCGGCCGTGGCCTTAATTAAGGTACAGCCCCAGCATTTGCCTGGTGTGAAAATGGAAAACCATCTTCAGGGCTGCCGATAGTGGGATTCGAACCTACTATCTCCCGGATGCAAGCTCACAGCCGCGCGCCTCTACGCGCACGGCCAACTCGCCCGGTGTACTGTATCTTAATACAAATGGGAGCTTGTTCAAGAGCATCATTCGTTTTCAGTTATGATATTTTTTTTGCGTTTTCTTTAATCTAACACGAGGAGTGTCTGTATCATTCTTTCCTCTCGTATAATATTGATGTACCCCCTTCCATGAAGAACACGTAGCGAAAATTGGGTTACAAATTTCATTTGAAAAAGAAAATTTATGACAGACATCAAAACTGTCCCATCTGAACTCCAGATGGCCTCCAACTACATCTCACGGGTGAAATAATTTAAATATTTAGGTGAATGGATTATCGAAAAGGTTATTGAAAAGAAATCGATGAATGACGATTCCGGAGAATGCAGACTGCATTTCAGTTAACAAAAACTACTTATAACAAAATAAGTCCCTCCTGGAACTGCAAAATCTGACACTATAATACAGTAATCAAATCCGAAGCTCTCTACGCATTAGAAACTTCAATCTCCAAGACAAAACACCTAAAAGGACAATTACTAGCAAAAGAACGTAAAATAATGAGAAAAGGGTTTTCTTTCTAGCTCGTTGGTACAAACAGATAGAAAAAGACCTGAAGGAATTAGGATCACCGAGATTAAATTAGAAAATCACATTCACGCGGAGTTTTGAGGATGATGAGAGAAAGACTAATCGACATGTATGGTCCCTGCAAGGAAAACACGCCCATTCACTACGTATTAAGGAATACTGGACTAAAACAAAAACAAAAACAAAAAAAAATTGATTCTGCGTGGTCCCAAGTGACTCATTCACGAAGGAAAAGAAGAGTAAGCAGGAAAAGAAGAAGAAGCAGCAGCTGGAATTCAAGAGGACAAACTGGAGAAAATACATATTTATGGGCAGAAGAATTAGGGTTTGGAATAATTTATCAAGGGAAGGGTTGGATAAATTTCCAACTTCTTTGAAATCATTTAAGAAAAGACCAGGTATAAAACTGATAGGGAATCCGCCACCTGGGTGACGGCCCTGAAAGCAGATCATCATCATCATCATCATCATCATCTGTTTACCCTCCAGGTTCGGTTTTTCCCTCGGACTTAGCGAGGGTTCCCACCTCTACCGCCTCAAGGGCAGTGTCCTGGAGCTTCAGACTCTTGGTCGGGGGATACAACTGGGGAGTATGACCAGTACGTCGCCCAGGCGGCCTCACCTGCTATGCTGAACAGGGGCCTTGTGGAGGGATGGGAAGATTGGAAGGGATAGGCAAGGAAGAGGGAAGGAAGCGGCCGTGGCCTTAAGTTAGGTACCATCCCGGCATTCGCCTGGAGGAGAAGTGGGAAACCACGGAAAACCACTTCGAGGATGGCTGAGGTGGGAATCGAACCCACCTCTACTCAGTTGACCTCCCGAGGCTGAGTGGACCCCGTTCCAGCCCTCGTACCACTTTTCAAATTTCGTGGCAGAGCCGGGAATCGAACCCGGGCCTCCGGGGGTGGCAGCTAACCACGCTAACCACTACACCACAGAGTGAAAGCAGATCAATGGTGATTATTTGTTAGTATGATTGATTGATTGATTGATCAATCGGGCAATCTATCTATATCTCACCGGGCGAGTTGGCCGTGCGCGTAGAGGCGTGCGGCTGTGAGCTTGCATCCGGGAGATAGTAGGTTCGAATCCCACCATCGGCAGCCCTGAAGATGGTTTCCCGTGGTTTCCCGTTTTCACACCAGGCAAATGCTGGGACTGTACCTTAATTAAGGCCACGGCCGCTTCCTTCCAACTCCTAGGCCTTTCCCATCCCATCGTCGCCATAAGACCTATCTGTGTCGGTGCGACGTAAAGCCCCTAGCAAAAAAAAAATATCTATATCTCTAAATCTATTAGTTACTTACAGGTGGTGGTGGTGATTATTGTTTTAAGAGGAAGTACACCTAGGCAACCATCCTCTATATAACACTAATCAGAGAGAAAAAAATGGAAGGGATCCGATACTTCGAAAAATGAACCTATCAGCCAAAGAAAGGCAAGGGCTACGAAGGGGGTGGAAATGAACGACGCCCTAGCCCTCAGAAACCTAACAGCGTAGGGGTCGAAAAAGAACAAGAGTTGACTACGGGGCCCCTTTTAGTCGCCCCTTACGACAGGCAGGGGATACCGAGGGTGTTATTCCACCCCACCCACTCACAGGGGGTTTACTTACTTACAGTGATGTTCCGCATTATTTCCTTCATTAACTTAGAGAAGAGCCCAAAGATGTCACTAATGTCGTTTTAACAGTTATAACACAACAACCTCTTGTAACTACAGAGAGGGTGTCCGTCATCATGAACCAACTGACAAGCTGTCAACACCCGCCAAGTCCAGTCACCGCAGTCCGCTTTATTTTATCACTCTGAAAAGGGGCTTAAAAAGTCCTCACGTATTCAAGTTCTGACTTTAAATTTCTATTGTACGGTGCACTGACAGTGAATGCAGAACAGGCACGTGAGCCTTTCACTCACTGTGATACAAGAGGGTACAAAAGTTCGTATCTTGTAAAGTTCACAGTCGCTAAACCAGACATGGGAACCCGAAATAAACTTCCAACATATTAGGCCGTGTTCAGTCCATAGAGGACAAATGCACCAGCGAATGAACTGAACCAGTAAATGGCGACATATAACTTTAAACATTTTCAGGCAAGCGCCACTAAGCTTCAATCCAATTATGTTTCGTTTATAACTAGTGTTTTTTTTTGCTATTTGCTTTACGTCGCACCGACACAGATATATCTTATGGCGACGATGGAATAGGAAAGGCCTAGGAAGTGGAAGGAAGCGGCCGTGGCCTTAATTAAGGTACAGCCCCGGCATTTGCCTGGTGTGAAAATGGGAAACCACGGAAAACCATCTTTAGGGCTGCCGACAGTGGGGCTCGAACCCACTATCTCCCGATTACTGGATACTATCGACCTCGATATAACTAGTTTAAAATGTAATGCAACTTAATGATTGTTACAACAATATAAATACGCCTAATTGATATTTCCTAATCAGTAAAGGCTGTGTGTGGTGGGGACGGTAGAATAACACCGACGGTAGCTCCTGTCTGCAGTAAAAGGCGAATAAAATGGGCCCCAGGTGCTCTCGACTTGGGAGCGTTAGTTGGAGACCACGAGGCCTTTTAGCTGAGTCCTGGAATTGTTCCCACTTACTTGTGCCCGGCTCCTCACTTTCGTCTATCCTATCCAACCTTCCTTGGTTAACTCTTGTCCTTTGCTGACCCCGACGCTATTACTGTAGGTTCCGAGGGATAGGGAGTCTTTCATTTTCACGCCCTTCGTGGCCCTTTTCTTTCTATGGCCGATACCTTCATTTTTAGAAGTGTCGAATCCATTGTATTTTTCTCTCTGGTTTTTCATTTTCACGCCCTTCGGGCCCTTGCCTTTTTTTGGCCGATACCTTCATTTTTCGAAGTGTCGGATCCCTTCCATTTTTTCTCCGATAAGTTTTTTTTGCTAGTTGCTTTACGTCGGACCGACACAGATAGGTCTTATGGCAACGATGGGACAGGAAAGGCATAGGAATGGGAAGGAAGCGGCCGTAGCCTTAATTAAGGCTCAGCCCCAGCATTTGCCTGGAGTGAAAACTGGAAACCATGGGAAACCATCTTCAGGGCTGCCGACAGTGGGGTTCGAACCCCACGATCTCCCGGATGCAAGCTCACAGCCGCGTGCCTCTACGCGCACGGCCAACTCGCCCGGTACGGTATAAATAGATTCGAGGTGTTCTTTGTCTCGTTTGCTGCCATGTATCTTCGCAAGGTGACCGACCCGTTGGCTGAATGGTAAGCGTACTGGCCTTCGGTTCAGAGGGTCCCGGGTTGGATTCCCGGCCGGGTCGGGGATTTTAACCTTACTGTAATTGGTTAATTCCAATGGCTCAGGGGCTGGGTGTGTGCGGCGTATTCAACATTAGAATTCATCCTAGATAGGGCCCTCATCTTCACAGACATGCAGGTCGCCTAATAGGCCGTCTACTAGAAAAAGACCTGCACCAGGCCTCTCCGGAGGCCATACGCCATTATTATTATCTTCGCAAGGTAGCATTACTGCTGAAGGGATTATATACATTTTTTTTTTCTGTTACTGTATAAAGATGAACCCGTCAAACAACAGGTAGTAGCGGATACATTCCAAATTTAGATCAACCTAGTTCTTTGCCTGCGCTTCTGGTAAATCAAATAACAAATTACGACCCTCTAATGAAGAATTACGCACTGCACATGCTTGCTCGAAGCATGTCAATAAAATCAATGGTCGGGTGAATAGCGTGAAACAAACCTGCATGTTAAACGTTAACGAACAAGGTAGGCCTCTTTAATATTTACTAACCGTAGGATCCATCCCTGATGAATTTATTATCGCGGCATTAATTAGAAAGTGGCATTGATACGATCGATTAGGTTCCCCGTAAAGAGCAGGCTAAAAGCCACGCTGCCTAGTGATTTCCATTGGTAATTCTCTTGAACACCTCAAATCTTTTGAAGAGTTCCAGCAGTTTATTATATGAAATATAAAGTACAAAATTCATATATATATATATTGACATTCAATATTATTATTATTATTATTATTATTCTTATTCTTATTCTTCTTCTTCTTATTATTATTATTATTATTATTATTATTATTATTATTATTATTATTATTATTATTATTATTATTATTATTTATGTGGAGCATTATAACTTTTCCATCTCCGGTGTTGCCAAGCGAAATATTCGAAACGTCACTGTAACAGAGACAAATATCCGTCACGTTCCACTATTCTAGTGAAGGTCACAAGAGGTTCCAAATATTAACGAACGAACAAACCTACATCCTAACCAAGTAGCAAACAAATACGCAAAGCAAACCTTTTACAAGTGTATTTGAAGTGTATTTGGTAGCGTGAACTTAACGGCTATGGAACCAAGCAGTTGTATTTGGGAAACGAGTGGGTTCGAGCCCCACTGTCGGCTATCCTGAGAATGGTTTTCTGTGGTTTTCCACTTACACCTCCAGGTAAATGCTGGAAGAAACCCTATTCATAGGCTACAGCCGATTCCTTCGACGTCCTCATCTAATTTAATTCACCATCATCCATTTCATCGTCGATAGCTCCTCAACTGAGATTAGCGACAGGAGCATTCGGCCGTAAAAACGTGCCATATAAGTTCATGTCATCCCATCCTCGACTCTGTATCAGGGAAACAGGACACAGATAGTAGAAAAGTGAACTTCGAAAGTATATCCTCTGTGGGTGGGGGCGGTAGAAGAACACCCATGGCATCCGCTGCCTGTCGTATGAGGCAACTATAAGGGGCCGCAAGAGCTCTTAACTTGGTAGCGTGGGTTGGTGACCACGGGGCCCTTAGTTGAGTCAAGGCATTGCTTCCACTTACTTATGTCAGGCCCCTCACTTTCATCTATTCTATCCTACCTCACTTCGTCGACTCTTATTCTTTTCCACCCCGACGGTATTCCGTAGAGAGTCTTTCATTGTCACGCCCTTCTTGGCCCTTGTCTTTCTTTGGACGATACCTTCATTTTTCGAGGTGTCGGATCCCTTCCATTTTTCTCTTTGATCAGTGTTAATAGAGGATGATTGCCTAGTTGTACTTTCCTTAAAAACAACAATCACCACCACAACCACCTTCGATAGCATACGTAATCCTGACGTCATCTTTGTTGTCCTTCCTTCACTCTAAAGACATATTCTACCGAGCTCGATAGCTGCAGTCGCTTAAGTGCGGCCAGTATCCAGTAATCGGGAGATAGTGGGTTCGAGCCCCACTGTCTGCAGTCCTGAAGATGGTTTTCCCTGGTTTCCCATTTTCACACCAGGCAAATGCCGGAGCTGTACCTTAATTAAGTCCACGGCCGCTTCCTTCCAATTCCTAGGCCTTTCCTATCCCATCGTCGCCGTAAGACATATCTGTGTCGGTGCGACGTAAAGCAAATAACAAAAAAAAAAGACATATTCACAAAATGAAAGGCAATGATTGAGACGAATGGTTTTTTCCGATACTTCGAGATTAAACATTTGAAGTATTGTTTATAAAACAAACAAATAAACAAACAAAAAACAAACAAACTGGCAAGTAATCAAACATCAAAGAAACACATAAGCAAAGAAACAAAACGAACAAGCAAGCAAACAAAAAAAACAAAAAAACATCAAACAAGGAAAACGAATAAGCAAGCAAACAAAGAGATATCAATCACATAAAGAAACAAACAAACAAGCAAACAAAACAATCACATAAGCAAACAAACAGACATCAAACAAACAAACAAACAAACAAACAAGCAAGCAAGCAAACAAGACGAATAAGCAAGTAAACAAACAGGCAAGCCAACAAATATCAAACAAACAATCAAATAAATAAACGAATAAACAATTAATCAATAAACAAACAAGCAAACAAATGAACAGACAAGGAAGCAAACAAAAATAAAACAAACAAGGAAACAAAGAAACTAACAAATAAACAAAACCGGCAAACCCCATGCTGCAACAGCCCTTCGGATCTGTCAAGACGACAGCTACCCAGCCTGATTATCAGCAGGTATTGAAGTGGCTTACGAGTAAGGTTATGACATCTCAGGCGAGTAACTTGGATGTTGTGACAAAGTCCGCTGCCTCTGGTATCATATAACTCTTCAGTTGGACCCTCGAGGCGCATAGTAAGTCGTCAGTCTGGAATGAAAATGTCTATAATGGATGAGAATAGAATCTGGTCTTCCGGGTAAGAATCAGGCATCAAGATCACTGGGCACGCTGAGATACTGTTTCCGAGTCTGCAACACGGAGGTGAGTTTATTAGACTAGGCACGTATCTAGGGGGCGGCAAATTTTGGCCAACACTACTTTTTGTTAACATAGTACCTACAATAACATTTTCGTGGTGTACAGTGCTGAAACAAAATTTGAAGTACGAAAAATACTAAGAGGTAAGTGTATGTCGCCAGTGTTATACGAAGCTTGTTAAAATACTGTGTACGATATGAAATGTATTTTTTGTGATACATTATCCCGCACTTCGGTGGATGCAGTGTTGAACGAGTGATTTCACCACGTTTTTACATGGCATTCGTACGGAAATGACGTTGTTTCTTACAGTTGCGAGACGGTGGGGTTTGGTTCGGAGCCAAAAGCAAGATGAACCGCAGAAGGTGCTGAAAATTTTATTTCGTGAATGCTGTAGAAGAAGTCCCGGATGCCACCTGGAGATTTACAATGCAGATAATAAGGTTGTGTTTTTTGTAGACAAGATGCATGAGACCCGATTTCGGTGGTATGGCCACGTAAAGCATAGAGGAGGTAAGATACGTCTGTAGTACAGACTGCTCTTCCGATCAGGCCATCTGGAGAAAGGCTACGTGGTCGGCCCAAGAAACGCTAGTTTGATCGCCTTCAAGAAGACATGCGCTATGTTCATCATGTCCCAAACGATGCGCTTTAATGGAATCAAGTGGAGACTGGCTTGCAAATATTATTACTAAAATGCTTTCATTCCTCCCCTCTTACGTGGTGACGCCGTCTCTCAAGCCGGAAGATTTGTTACGGTCAGGGAGATGCTCGGAGAAGGTATGGTGCTTGGCGGCCGTGTCTTCTACTAGGAACTGTCCCGGCATTCGCCTTAGTCCAGGCCAATAAAAAAGTCACGGAAAACCATTCCCAGGACAGCCGACGGTGGAGACCAGCCGTCAGGTCCAGCTCTTTCCCGCCTCCCGAATTCAGAGGTGTAGTGCCACGCTAGAGCCGTGGCCACCCCTCCTCTGCGCGGATGGCCGGTCAGAGTGCAGAGCTGTTGGACCATGGCCCAGCCGTGGCCACTTGTGGGTCGAGATCCACTCTGCATCCACAGACGTGCATTGCAAATGTAATTTCCGGGGTGGTGATTTGGGATAACTTTATTATAGTATATGGGAGAGAGCATCATCATTTTTTTTTTTTGCATGTACATTGATATATAAGTACGATCTACAGTTTGACAGCACTTGGGATATTAACATAGAGTAATGAGTTTTATATCTTTGCAGTCATGTATGATGGTCTAAAGTTTAACACAGTACTGATTAGAAATTTTTCCGTTGAGTCCTTTGCCATGGTGATCTCTTCCGAAGACAGAGGGGCCAATATATGAAGAGTGACATTATCCGTGGTGCACTCACAAGACTACATTTAACAGGATGTAAGTGCATTCAGTGATTAAAAATGGTGGAGAGGATGTGATGCTATGGTATGGGTGCATGAGCTGAGGGGACTGGGGATGTGTTCAGACAAAGGTTGCTAAGGGTGTAAAGTTGAAGTGCGAATTTAGGCCGGATTGGTTGGTGAGAAAATGAAGATTGAATATTTGGTTTGCTGCGGCTTGTGAGTGAGGACTAAGGGACGGTTGTAGGGATGCATATTTAGTAAGGAAATTGTGACAAAACGAATTAGATCCTCTACTGTAGGTATTTGAAAAAACGGAACGGCTAGGTGACGTAGATGGATGAATGGTTCTGATAGGGGCTATGAGTTTATGTTGATTTCGAGGTGGTGCAGGGCGGCGACTCAGCGGCGAGAATACACTGCGTGATTACCTCCACATGTACGGTATTGCGGGGGTTGATGAGTGCTGGGGCACCTGGATGTAGAGTGATCTTGATTGCAGTGCCCACATTTAGGAGTCTCATTGCAAAACAGGGGGCCCTGCTCCATTGCGGGACAAACGCTAAGGAGATGATGGTGATTATTAGAGCCCGGACTTTGATGCATTAATAGGTTAGAATGCAAACTTACTGAAGTGAGTAGCATGCATAGCCTACTTTCACAACGATTGTGCTATGGGGCTTGCATAGGCATTAGGGGTACGGTCCATCAGAACCCCTGTTATTTATGTTGCTCTTAGCACATTATGGGAGAGCGGGTGGCCGACACTTCCTACCAAACAAATTAGTTTGCAGTCTAACCTGTTACTGCATAAAAATCCGGGCTTTAGTGATTATGATGATGGGTTGTGTGGAGCACTGTTCAGAATCATGAAAGTCACCATGTTTCAAATGATCCACGAACAGCAGCATTATTGTTTCTGAAGGTAGAAGATCAGGGGAACCTGTAACCGATGCAGTCAGGTGAAATGTGTCAAAGAAGGCCTCTGCACCGAAGTGCGGTTCTAAGGATACATTATGTGGAAAATGTTTTGGTACTTACTTGAGAGACGTTCCGCTCTCTAATGGTACCGAATGGATCCCTGGCGAATTTTGCTGTGACTGGTTTTACAAACACTGTTGATTTAGAGAAATATCCTGAGTTCGTACAAAAAAAAAAAAAAAGCCGCAAATCTTCTCAGATAAGTGACAAGGATAGACGCTCAAGAAAACTCGAAGGGCATATTTATCATTATTACGTGTTAAAGAATTTGTACTCCAATTCGTATTCTAATTTGTATTTTGAGCTTGCTTATATGAAAATTTAATAAAATGTGTGTTGTTCTTATTAAATAATTATATCACGGTATTACCAATCACTTATTGCTGTATTAGCCGGCCCCGTGGTGTAGGGATAGCGTGCCTGCCTCTTACACGGAGGCCCCGGGTTCGATTCCCGGCCAGGTCAGGGATTTTTTTGGATCTGAGGGCTGGTTCGAGGTCCACTCAGCCAATGGTGTGATAGTGGCCCCAGTCTAGAAAACCAAGAATAACGGCCGAGAGGATTCGTCGTGTTGACCACACACGCCACCCAGTAATCTGTAGGCCTTCGGGCTGAGCAGCGGTCGCTTGGTAGGCCAAGGCCTTTCAGGGCTGTATTGCCATCGATTTAGGTTAGCTGTATTACTGAGTATATCTCGATACTGCATAGGAGTGTCATCTTAAAAATGTTGATTAAGTTGTCGTTAATCAAATCAGTTTTGATAATGGCAATTTGTCTACTGTATACTAGAGCAGTGGTTCTCAAACTGTGGTGTGCGTACCCCTAAGGGTACTGATACTTATAGCGGGATACGCAAGCAGCCTCCAGGGGAAAAATTAGGGTAAATTGAAATATTGAAATAAATAAGAAGAAAAATAAATATGTATATATGTAGCCAGGCTGCGCTTGAATGTTTCACCTGGACTACGACACATCAGAAAACTGTGTCATCAATACAGGCACTCACATACCATCGAAATTTTGATGGTTCGCTATGTCTGAATTCCAAAATTAAGATCGGTAAGTTTTTATCCTTATTTATTAATTTGATTTTGAGGCTAAAATCTAGCGCTGTGTGAAACTTCAATACAAACAGGATACCCTGTGTTACTATTATCATTGTATTATACTTGATATAGAGACAAACTCTTAACTTTCTTGTGATGTGTTATAAAAGTGTATTTAATTTCACAGCCTCGTTTTATTTAAGTTGTGTATTTAAAATAATTGTTTATAATCAATTAAAATGCTTCAATAATTAGCCAGGTACTCATAATTTTTAAACCTATCATTTAGGCATTTTTTGTAGGGGTACGTTGAACTTTAAGCTATGAGTGAGGGTACCGTCTCATGATAGCTTGAGTACCTCCGTTCTATAAAGTCTTCTGTACTTTCCAATCGATATTATAAACCTTTACCATATAAGTTACAGCTGAACTTCATTTATTCGTTATTCACTTCCACTTTTTTCGGAGAAACACCCTAGATTTTTTAGTCACCGAACTTTGTCCATTAATATTTAGCTCAGATACGTTTTCTCAGTCATACGTCAGATTTTTTTGGTCCCCATGAGTGAAACATATTAATTTACTTACCCATTAATTCGTTATACAGTACTGAGATTATGAGAGTCTCAGACAGAAAATTGACGATATCTAATCCCATCGACTTCAACAAGGGGACTCTTTTGACATAACGTTTTTGACACTAGAAGCAAGGTGACAGTAGATGCCCACACTCCGCATTTATGGAACGCATTATCGCTGCACAACTGTATATAACCGACTAATGTATGATTCTGCGGAAAAATAAAAAAAAGCAAAGAAAAATTGACGATTTTTAAAACTAGTGTGAAGCATCAGTGTATGCAAGTACTGTAAGTACAGTATTGTACTCTAAATACTGTAGTGTGTGTGTTTCATTTATTACTTTCTTATAGAGTAGTTTCATTAATAATGTAGTAACACAGTTTCAGTTTTATAAGAAAATTCACTTTAACGCAGTCTCATTTATACATTTATTTAACCCTAGAACTGGCAACTGTCGAGTATTCGACACTTTGTGTTATTTGATTAATGCTCTTTGTTTAGAGGGCCTTAACATCTAGGTCATCGGCCCCTAATATTCGACACTTTGGACCATGCTGTAGTGGCACTGTCGAATATTCGACATTTTCGTATTTCATCACGTATTTTTTCAGTTCTTCATCAGATGTCATGATAGTCTACTTATTGTCGTTCTTGATGTCCACAGCAGCCACGAGTTCAGTTTTATTCATAGTTTCAACCTCTTTGGGCGCAATTTCACGGAACTAATTCATTGCAGTTTACCGACCATCTGTTTGAGTGCCATAGCTGTAGTATTTGTAAACAATCCTTCACGGGTTCTGCTCTGCTATTATGTTTCATTTGATTTCGTACCTTTCCGCTCGATGTGAGTTAGGCCTATTTACTTCTGTATACAAAATGTTATTTTGATGGATTAAATACATTTTTTTAGTCTAAACATTGCATCTTCATTACGGAAAATGGGTACCGTCCGTGAACGAATTGTATGCATGAAATTTCGTTGTAATTTTTGTCGTAAATGGAATATCATACTTGATTTTATGTAAATTAAGATTAAAATTAGCGGTAGATTAATAAATATACATACTTTACTGCATTACGATTATGAATTTTACTACATCAATACGCTTCGCTTTGTCTTTTGTTCATTTAACACTTTTGTGTGTTCAGTCTTTGCTTCTCTGAACTTCTTTGCTTTGCTTCATGTTACTTGGGTAGACGACTTATTAACTTGTGCCCATAACTTCTTCTTCTTCTTCTTCTTCTTCTTCTTCTTGCGTTCCGGCCTTCCAAGGACCACGTTACAATTTCAATTTTTCCTCCTTAGTTGTTCTTTCCTTTTCTTCCAGTATTCTTTCATTGTTTCACTGTGTTTCTTTTTCCTGTCTTCAGTCCACTTTGTGCCTGTTTTCTTTTCCTTCCTCCCTTGGAATCCTTCCATTTGTAAGACTTTCTTCCTAAAAATATTTCTTTCCAATAATTCTTCTTCTCGTATGTTGGTCCTTTCCAGGTCTTTCTTGACTTCTTGAATCCAGGTGGTACCCATTTTTCATAATGAAGATTCAATGTTTAGAATATAATTATTTTTCTTTCAAACAAAAATATTTGTTTGTGTTACTTACTATACTTCTCACCTATCTTTTTCCGTTTGAAGTGCCCGCGCTAGTCATGATGGGCAAATATATTGCGAATTCACAGACATAGCACTTCCATTCGGCTGTGCTAGCCCTGGACCTCGAGAAGGAAACAAAAGACGTCACGATGAAGCGGAATGCCACAGAAGAGAGTCTGTCTACAGCGAAATAATCGCCGGAGAGTCTGTCTACAGCGAAATAATCGCCGGAGAGTCTGTCTACAGCGAAATAATCGCCGGAGAGTCTGTCTACAGCGAAATAATCGCCGGAGAGTCTGTCTACAGCGAAATAATCGCCGGAGAGTCTGTCTACAGCGAAATAATCGCCGGAGAGTCTGTCTACAGCGAAATAATCGCCGGAGAGTCTGTCTACAGCGAAATAATCGCCGGAGAGTCTGTCTACAGCGAAATAATCGCCGGAGAGTCTGTCTACAGCGAAATAATCGCCGGAGAGTCTGTCTACAGCTAAATAATCGCCGGAGAGTCTGTCTACAGCTAAATAATCGCCAGAGAGTCTGTCTACAGCGAAATAATCGCCAGAGAGTCTGTCTACAGCGAAATAATCGCCGTAGTTACGTACGAATCTGTATTTCTCTAGTAATAACGGCATGTATTAATTTACCACAAATTTCACTGTTGATTTATGTGAAACCAAATTGAAAAAAATTGCAGCGAAATTTTGTGGATACGATTCGTTCACGAACCCGGAAAATTAGTGATGAATATGACAAAATTTGTTGGAAGATGAAAGCGATGGATCTGACTTTGAGGATATTAAGAACGAACCAAAATATTCCTAGTCGGAATAGAAATATATGTCTGCTATTTCTTCACATAAAAAATCGGAAAGTGAAAGTGATGACGAGCCTGCCATACAGCAACCTATCGTGACAACGTGGGCTAAGGTCACTCACGCCAATCCAGTTTCCCTAATGTTTTCAATAATATACCTCTTCACTAGTGCATTACTGGTATGTTATTGACAAAGCGTGCATCTCAATTGGTTTGTGACATATTTTAGTTTTGTGTACATAGATCAAAATTGTTATTATCATGTTGATTTTAGGAATTACATTTCTTGAACAGACTAAACGCATTCTATTACTTTTAAAATGTAATTTCGTGTAAACACGACAAAGTGATTGTATTAGCTTTATACAGATATATAAAATTTAGTATATTTATTTCATACCTCCTGGCTATTCTGTATTTTATTATGTTAATAAACGGGGTTAAAAGTCAGGTTGTGAGTTTCACAAATAGAAAAAGTCCTCTCAGTTTTAATTACTGCGTTGATGGGGGTGAATGTTCCTGTTGGGGATCATTGTAAGTATCTAGGTGTTAATATAAGGAAAGACCTTCATTGGGGTAATCACATAAATGGGATTGTAAATAAAGGTTACAGATCTCTGCACATGGTTATGAGGGTGTTTAGGGGTTGTAGTAAGGATGTAAAGGAGAGGGCATATAAGTCTCTGGTAAGACCCCAACTAGAGTATGGTTCCAGTGTATAGGACCCTCACCAGGATTACCTGATTCAAGAATTGGAAAAAATCCAAAGAAAAGCAGCTCGATTTGTTCTGGGTGATTTCCGACGAAATAGTAGCGTTACAAAAATGTTGCAAAGTTTAGGTTGGGAAGAACTGAGAGAAAGAAGAAGAGCTGCTCGACTAAGTGGTATGTTTCGAGCTGTCAGCGGAGAGATGGCGTGGAATGTCATTAGTAGACGAATGAGTTTGAGTGGCGTTTATAAAAGTAGGAAAGATCACAATATGAAGATAAAGTTGGAATTCAAGAGGGCAAACTGGGGCAAATATTCATTTATAGGAAGGGGAGTTAGGGATTGGAATAACTTACCAAGGGAGATGTTCAATAAATTTCCAGTTTCTTTGAAATCATTTAGGAAAAGGCTAGGAAAACAACAGATAGGGAATCTGCTACCTGGGCGACTGCCCTAAATGCAGATCAGTATTGATTGATTGATTGAAATTTAAGATTGCCAGTTCTAGGGTTAAGCCGTCTCCCTTGAAAGCATGAAACTGAGGTTCATCTGTATAAATTCTCTGAAATATTGCCTTATGTGTAATAGATTTTATAGCAGTTGGCAGCTCTAATTAGACCTCATACTTACGACACATCTGATGGTCTCCCAAATAATGTTACTAGCTACTATACTGACTGTAGGACCTCCTTACAAATGACCACCACTTGCTATTCACTTGCTTTCAGCGTACATAATCAGTAGCATACTGTATGTATATATACTGAAAATCCATTCCGTTCCGTTAGGTAAGTGGTTAATTATTCCCAGCTGTGCGCACACGTGGTGAAAGGGCCGTGGGCTAGAGGAGATCTGAGGATTTATAATTAATAGGCTTAATGCATCAAACTGTAATACCCTCACAGGCCAGGAGAAGGACCGTCTAAGACGACCTCATCAGCGACTCAAGACTGAAACATTTCAAATAGAACTTCAAGGGATTACTCTGATAAAGCCACGACTAAGCACAGAGTTGGGTGGGCTGGAAACTGATACGTACTTAAATAGAACAGCCAGTTCCTTGTTTATAGAAGATGTGTTTGCCGACGCCTTAGTCCTTGTTAACATAAATCATTCGTGCGGTTTTTGGAAAACACAAGAGAGTATATCATTTTCTTTTACGACTGCGTGGAACAACACCACAGCCTTCAGACAAATGTGACACGAAACCAGTCTCTTAAAAATTATAAATTCTGGATGAGGCAATTTGAGGTTTCACTGAACTAGTGTGACTCAGAAAAATACCATTTTAGTCTATTAATAGAAAGCCGTTCAATCCCTTGACTATCACTAATTTATATAATGAAGATAAGAGTACTAAATGATGTCCGACTCGTTGGCTGAATGGTCATCGCCAGAAGAAGAGAAGAAGAAGAAGACGATTCTTCTTTCCTTCTAATTAATGGCCATTTTATAGAATATCTCATATTACTTGATATAAAACTTTGTACATCCTAGAAATTCACTGGAAACCACGAACGTTAGTAAATAGCTGGGTCAACGTAAAAAAAGACGATTATAGTTTCTTGTGTCGGCCTCTGTGGTGTAGTGGTTAGTGTATTAGCTGCCTCTCCCAGAGGCCCGGATTCAATTCCCGGTTCTGCCACGTAATTTGAAAAGTAGTACGAGCGCTGGAAAGGGGTTCAGTCAGCCTCGGGAGGTCAGCTGAGTGGAGTGGGGTTTCAATTCCCACCTCAGCCATCCTCGAAGTGGTTTTTCGTGGTTTCCAACTTCCCCCACCCCCAGGCAAATGCCGGGATGGTACCTAAATTAAAGCCACGGCCGCTTCCTTCCCTCTTCCTTGTCTATCCTTTGCAATCTTCCCGTCCTCCCACAACGCCCCTGTTCCGCATAGCAGGTGAGGCCGCCTGGGAGAGGTACTGGTCCTCTTTTCCAGGTATATCCCAGACCAAATGTCTCGCTCTCCAGGATACTACCCTTGAGTCGGTAGAGGTGGGATCCATCGCTGAGCCTGGGGGACAAACCATACCTGGACGATAAATAATAATAATAATAATAATTAGAGCCACCCTGACTGACACAAAATCCAAAGTAAAGTTCCTAGGATGCTTAACAGATTCCTTCGAGGTCAAAACAGGAATCAGACAAGGTTATGGGCTCTCTCTGGTGCTTTTCAACTGCGTGCTCGAAAAGATCATTATGACCTGGCGAACAAAGTTATTAGAAGCTGATTATATTCCTCTGAGAATGGGAACAAAATATAAGGGGATCATGACCGATTGTCTAGCGTTTGCTGATGACATCGCCATTCTGTCAAACGATGTAGAAACTGCTAGGATTCAAATCGAACTTCTAAAAGAAATCGCTGAGCAAACGGGCTTGCAGATATCTTTTGAAGAAACCGAAGTAATGACCAACATCAAAGATGCCCCAGCAAAAGTTTAGACAAAATTCGGAATGATCAACCGAGTAGAAAAATTTAAGTATCTGGGTGAGATCATAATGAAAAATGGACTGGACACAGAAACACTTAAGGACAGGGCCGGATTAACGGGGGGGCTAAAGGGGCTGCAGCCCCTGCCCCCGCGTGCCAAGGGGCCCCGACCCTTGGCCGAACATAAAATTGTATAGAAAAGCCTGCTGCTCCACCTCAGTGGATGTATATGAATATTTACGCTCGCAAAATATCAAACACGCACTCTTCCTTCCTTCCTTCCTTCCTTCCTTCCTTCCTTCCTTCCTTCCTTATCAGCTGTCCGCGTTAGTATTTCATCACCGCTAGAATCAATTACCGTCCGGGATACGAATCCTCGCTACTTACGCACTGTAGTTATTGTTGACGAAAATTTAAATCTGGCAGCTTGCGAGTACGGGCAGAGGGGGAAGGGGGTGAAGAGGTCTAGGAAGTGAGCGAGAGGGGAGAGGGGAAGCACGGTGGAATGCGCATGCTGTACTATATCTTTGCATCAGGAAGAGAACTTCCACTTCACCTCTGATTATTGAACCATTCGTAAGTTGCAACTGTAATGTTCTTGCAAAATGGATAGAAAATATCCTAGTGGTGCCAAAAAAACGTAAGTTCTGTTTTTATGTCGGTTTGATAGTGATAATGAGACAAATGTAAAATATGTTTTGACATTATGAAATATTACCATGAAAAATAGAGAAAAATTGTAGTCTATTTCAACAGTTCCCTATTCATCAATTTAAGTGGAAGTAGTTCTATAACGACTTCAGTATGCTAGCCTTACGTGATGTTACGAAGAAGGGGCCCCACTTTTTTAAATAGCCCAGGGCCCCCAAACACCTTAATCCGGCACTGCTTAAGGAACAAGTACACGAACTTGAAATAGCCTATCAAACGTGGCGCTCAATCTACAACAAAAAATGCCTGTCCCAAAATACTAAACTACATCAGTATGAAACTGTTTTGAAGCCAGTAGTTACGTATGCAACCGAAACCCTATCTCTAAATGCTAATAAAGGACTCCTCGAAGAACTGGAGACAAAAAAAGAGAGCGCAAAATCATCAGAAGTATAATGAGATCCAATTACAAGAATGACACTCATTATAAAAAGTCCAACAAAAAAGTGTATTGAAAAATAGAGAAAAATACAGAAACAATCCGTAAGAGACGGGCACGGTATTATGGTCATCTTAAACGAATGGATGGAAACAGGCTGACTAAACAGATCCTTCACTTTTCTGACTCCAAACCCAAAACCACAATGCTCTTGTTTATGAACGCCAGAGAAGATCTCCAAATGCTGCATACAAAACCCGAAGACTCCTTTAATTGAGATCTCTTGCGCAAAAAGGTACTGACGAATGGACTAAAACGAGACAAGCAACCGAAGAAAAGACAAGGTACCACCTGGACAGAGGAACGCTAGCTGCCCCATTCACAGAGAATGAGGGAATTCTGGGATCAAAAGAAAGCGAAGCAAACTGTCGAATGTAACAGGACTTAACGTGATTCTAGATGCCCGAACATCGGAAATTTGGGAAGCAAGGTCAATGTGAAATGTTTAGCATTTGCTGATGATCTCGCAATCATTACTAAGACCAAGGATGAAACAAGGTATGCCATACAGAGACTACACAATATAGCATCAAAGGCAGGCCTCCAGATATCCTACGAGAAAACCAAGTACATGGAAAATCTACGTCAAAATAGCAAAAGAACTCCGCTAGAGATGGAAAATGGCACAATTTCACAGGTGTCCTCCTTCAAATACCTTGGAGAAATTATACTACCATCAGGATTAGACAGTAGTGCCAATGTAGAAAGAAACACCAAACTACATAAGGCATACAGACTGACGTGGAATTACTACAACAAAAGAGTCATATCGCGTAATGCAAAATTACGACACTACAAGACAGTTGTATTGCCCGAAGCTTTATATGCCTCAGAAACCATATGCTTAGGTGGTCACTCTAAAATTACAGAAATTGAAAAGCAGGAGCGGAAAATTCTCAGGAAAATTTATGGTCCTACGAGAGAAAATGGAATGTGGATTAAGAGGAAAACAGCGGACCTCTACTCCTTCACCGACAGGTTTACTGATGCTGTACGGAAAAGGCGCCTTAATTTCTATGGCCATATCTACAGAATGAACAGCGACAGACTAACTAAAAGATTATTCAAAGTAATCAACTCAAAGAAGGTCAAAATAAAATGGCTAGAAGAAACTAAGGCGGACCTCCAAGAAATAAATATTACAGGCGACATCATGGAAAATCGTGGAGCTTTTAGAACCAAAGTAGCTAATCATAAATTTAGGGAGAAACCAAAAAAGACAACTGGTAGGAAGTGGTCGACAGAACGCAAGATGCAACACAGTGCATTCATGAAGAGATTTTGGGAGGATAAGAAGGCACAAACCATCAAACCAACTAACAAGTTCAAACGCGCTCTATGAATGGGCATAACGAAGGAATAATAATAATAATAATAATAATAATAATAATAATAATAATAATAATAATAATAATAATAATAAAGTTCGTATGTTAAGGAAAAGTCATATTTCATTCCTGAGCTCATTTTACACGAAACGTGAAAAATAACTTTGAATGACGGGTCCCTTAACCCTTTTATAGTAACTTTATGTTGTTCTGTGAAAACAACAGAAGTATAGAAATTAAGATCTAATGATGAAATATACAGGAACATAGAAAACATAACAGAAACCATAAGAAAAAGGAGATTGCAATTTTTCGGACATATTTACAGAATGGATTATTCCAGATTAACAAAAAGGATTTTCAAGTACCTTTGGGACAAAAAGGCAAAAACTAGCTGGATTCAAGAAGTAAGGAAAGTTTTAGAAAGAAATAATATTAGAGAAGAAGAAACTATGGACAGAGAAATTTTTAGAAAGAGGGTAGTAAGTATGGAAGGATTCCAAGGAAGATTGAACAAGAAGCCTGGTGTGAAGTGGTCCGATGACAGAAGGAAACAGCATAGTGAAAGGATGAAAGAATATTGGAAGGAGCGGAAGAGAAAACAACACAGTATGAAGAACGGAATTGAAATTGGCACGTCGTCCTTAGCAGGCCTCATCGGAAAGAAGAAGAAGAAATGTATATTTCGGGCATTTATATCGCTTTGATGCTATTTTGCTCATTTTAGTGTTTTAAGGTCATATTTGGTTACAAGGTGCATGTTATCTGCGTCAATACTGCAGTAGATGTAATTTTCCTTTACAGAAAAATATAGGCCATAGGAGAAACAGGTTTAGAAGACATGATTACAAGAAAGAGATGCTTTATGAACGTCCGCCGCCAGATATCAAAAAGCTTGCTAGTACTTCATTTTTCGTAATTACAAGAACATAGTGAGAACTGAGCTTCAATGGTATGATATTGAATAAACGTATACAGTTTTAATTTACCGACTGTAGCTCTGCCAATTTGCATGATTGAAGCTGTCTGTTGTATTATCGTTTATCACTTTCTGACACGTTTAATATTAGTAAAACTCTAATACTTGCAACCTATCCATAAAGTTTACTGTAACTCATATTTTACGTATTATACGTCAAATTTAGCTAGTTTTAGGGCACATTTGCTTGCATATTTTGTACTTCTTTAGGTCATACACTTCCGGACCCTAATAATAATAATAATAATAATAATAATAATAATAATAATAATAATAGTAATAATAATAATAATAATTATAATAATGTTATGATGAAAAGCATTGAGAGACAAGAGAGGAAAATTCTCAGAAAAATCCTAGGACCAAAGTTCGAAAATGGAATTTGGATGAAAAATAAAACACACGAAATTTTTCAATTCACAGAAAAATCACAGATACCATCAGAAAGAGACGACTAAAATTCTACGGACACCTACACAGAATGGATAACAACACGCTGACAAAGAAAATTCTAAATCTAGCTCTAACCCCGAAAATCCGCAACAATTGGTTAGCAGAAATTCATGAAGATCTACAAGAAATGGGTATTGAGGATGAAACCATTCAAGATAGAATGAAATTTAGAAGCTTAGTAAACAAACATAAATTTGCAGAGAAACCAACATGAAAAGATACAGGCTGGACAGAAACACGCAGAAAGGAACACAGTGAGAAAATGAAGAGATATTGGGAAGAAAAGAAGAAGAAACATTGTGCAAAATAAGTTCAAACGCGCTCCACAGTTGGGCACAACGAATCAAAAAAAATGTTATGATGTTATCTTATGGTGTTATGTTATGATATTTAATAAATTTCCAATTTCTTTGCAGTCATTTAAGAAAAGGTTAGGGAAACAACAGACAGGAAATCTGCCACCTGGGCGACTGCCTTAAATGCAGATCAGTAGTGATTGATTGATGATAACAATAATACTATTATTATTATTATTATTATTATTATTATTATTATTATTATTATTATTATTATTAATTTACACTGTTTGAGCCCACATTGGAGCACGAAAATCAACCTTATACAACAAAGTCCTCAAAAATAAGTTCATAAAAAATAAGTCCATTTTTTAAAACTTGATCATTTCTCCTTTTCCAAAAACTTTTTTCATTCTAGACGATCTTGCAGCCCGTTCTTCTGCTGATGTAACATACTGTTTAAGTTTTGATGTTTTAAGTGATAGTTTTGTATATTTGTTGCTTAGAATCTTCTTCTCTTTTCTATTTTCAATTTGTTCTGTAGTCATTTTCAATTCATCCAAATCCATTTGTATTTCTTTAAACCAAATGTTTTTTGTTTTACTATTCCAAAAGAAATCGAAAAGCAGTTTCAGGTGGCTAAAATTTGGCAAACGTAAGTCTCATAATAATAATAATAATAATAATAATAATAATAATAATAATAATAATAATAATAATAATAATAATAATAATAATAATAATAATAATAATAATAATAATAATAATAAGTTGTAGTAGGCTGTTGGCTTCTGAATACCAAGATCGCTGTTTTAAACACAACAGAGATAACCGGATTTATGAAGGGCAGAAAACAATTCAGTCGGCACTCCTGCAGTGGCACATGTAGAGTTTACCCAACGAAATTAATCAAAATTCAACCAGAGATCATCTAATGAGGATCAGTTTCACTACCATCTGATAGAGTAAACCAGAACGTCGACATTGACACGAGTCAGTCTAGATGACGTCAAATTAAAATACTTCCACACGGTAACTGATGCCATCTGGTGATTATTATTATTATTATTATTATTATTATTATTATTATTATTATTATTATTATTATTATTATTATTATTATTCCGAGGTGTCTGTGGAACAGCAGAGGTGAAAGAAGGTGCGGGCTGGAATAGGTCTCAGCTACAAAATTAAAGTTAATTTAAAACTTTAACAAAGGTTATATTTTCTTTTCAAAATCAACAAATGACAACAAATAACAAAAGTGTAACAGGTACCAAGTAGCAAATCAACAAATTAAGAAATTATAGATTACAGTCGTTACAAGTTTTGGGGCTTCGAGCCCCGTTTTACATTCCTTGAGCCCTCAGCTCACAACCAAAGGGCAGAAAACCCCTTCATACCAAGGAGCAATTGCCCCTAATTAGAATGTCAAGCCTCCTAGAGGCACGCAGAGATCAAATTTGGAAAGAGCAGTCCCGCTCTTAAGTTTACAAGCCTATCAAAGGCCACAACAAACTTCACTCCTAACTGCCCTCAAGGCACACATACAGTGAAACAGGGGTATCTTGTACCCAACCTACAGGGCCTTCACATGAAGAAAACAAAACTTTGGGTTAATTAAATGGCCCAAAAACCCAAACTGACTGCAGGTGTAGCTTGCACTCCTACATGAAACTTCTTAAAACCTAGGTGGCACTCGGCTAGTTATACAGGGGCTAATCCCATACTAGGGAGGTGACTCGTAGAAGAATAATTTATTACATTAAGAAGAGAAGAATATCGGTGATGAAAACTTAGTCACCTCAAAACAACATGAGTGGGAGCTCGAGAGGGTTAAGCACTCTCTATCCCAAATTGCGGTTAATTTACATGAATATAGTAAGGTTTACATTGAAAAGGATTCGAACCTACCCCCGCGGGTTAAAACTGCTGAGCTAGCAAGAAATAAAATTCTTAAACGGCCATTACCTTGTTGATGAACTGCTGCCCGAAGAAAGAGGCGCTTCCCGCCCCCTGCTACATAATCACACACTAAACAAGTTGTCGATGAAGTGGCACTGAGACAAAAAAATCAGCAGTTTATATACCCTCGTGGAACATTCGAGACTTTTCATGAATGATAACAACCCGCCCACAAACTTTTATTGGCTAACAGCAAAAACCAATACACAAGACGATGAAGAAACACCTTATTGGTGGGAAATTAATTACAGATTTCCTGATTGGTTACATTCAAAACGGGCGGAAAGAAAAGATTTATATTGCCAACCCACAAACCACAGAGCAAAATTTAGTAAAAATAAAACTTACGAATACAATATTTCTTCAAGAAAGTTCATTCCATTGCACCAGAGTGTGTTACCATAGTTTTGGGTAGATACATCTGTTAGAGATTGTCCACACCTCTTAATCGTTGAAAAACAAAAGGCAAATAAAAAACACTCAGTGACATCTTCTGAATAACCGTGGAATTAGTTCAGTAATTAAAGTTCCAAGTTTCTCCAGTAGAGAAGTTTCAATTGGCGCAATATTTGAATTTAGCGGCGTGGAAGTGTACCGCCCGGTACAATTATTATTATTATTATTATTATTATTATTATTATTATTATTATTATTATTATTATTATTATTCTTTCGAATGGGCCACCGGATGACCACGTGCCAATTTCAATTCCTTCTTCTTTGTTCTTTCCTTTTCTTCCAGTACGCTTTCATCTGTTCACTATGTTTCTTCTTTCTGTCTTCAGACCACTTTGAACCAGTCTTTTTTACTTTCCTACCTTGGAATCCTTCTATTTTCAATACTTTTTCCCGAAAGCCTTCTCTATTATTTATTTCTTCTGTTGTTATATTGTTTTTTCTAAATCCTTTCTTACTTCATTGACCCAGCTTGTCGTTGATTTCTTACTCCACAAATATCTGAAGATCTTACTGGTTAATCTAATATCTTGCATTCGATATAAATGTCCAAAAAACATAAGTCTCCTTTTCCTCATTACATCTGATATATTTTCTAGTTTTTGATATATTTCAGCATTACTTCGTAATTTCCAACCTTCTGCTGTGTTTTGTGGGCCTAATATTTTCCTCATGATTCGCCTTTCTAGTATTTCTAGCTTATCTAAATTATAGTTTAATGCCAGACACTCGCTTTCATATAGGCATTCTGGCTTCACTGCTGTATTGTAATGCCTTATTTTTGCATTTTTGGATAGGCATCTTTTATATATTATTATATTTGCCTTTATTTGTAGTGGCGAAGTTAGGACTCATGGTCCTCTCTTACACTTAACCACACTTCATTAACATAGTACATCTGAGAGCAATATTCATAATCTTATCTTAAAACTACCATTACAAACTAGAAACAAAATAACATAAACTCTATAAATATTCTTAGTCATGTCTTAAACTATCGTTACAAATTAAAAGTTGATTGACACTAAATACCCTAAGCACAGTAAACGTACATTCATACACACATTCACTCTGCCAGATTCATTCAGCCTGGCGGCACATATCGAGGAGATGCTCACGGCAAGACAACTTGAAGGAATTTAAGGATTGTATGGCTCTAATGTTGTGGGGGAGAGAATTCCATATTCTAGCTCCATTTGCAACAAAGGAACGGCTGAATGCTGCTGACCTGTAGATATCTTTGGTGACACCATAAGCTCTCTCCATTTTATGTACTTTCTCCTCTACTGCAGATTTTTCTAAACCATTTTCTTGGATTATTTCCCCTATATTATTATTATTATTATTATTATTATTATTATTATTATTATTATTATTATTATTGTGCCGACCCCGTGGTGTAGGGGTAGTTTGCCTGCCTCATATCCGGAGGCACCAGGTAGTTTCCCGGCCACGTCAGGGATTTTTACCTGGACCTGAGGGCTGGTTCGAGGTCCACTCAGCCTACGTGATTAGAAGTGAGGAACTATCTGACGGTGAGATAGCGGCCCCGGTCAAGAAAGCCAAGAATAACGGCTGAAAGGATTCGTCATGCTGACCACACGACACCTCGTAATCTTCAGGCCTTCGGGCTGAGCACCGGTCTGTTTTCCTTCAGCAGTTGGCGAAGAATCCAGACCTCTATTGAGTGACCTATTGGTGAATGTTAGTAATGAATAAAATCGCGATAATGTCTTATATTTTATCCACCTTATGTCAGGTTATGTCATGCCATCTTAACGATTCCTATACAAGCGGATAAGATTAGCTCCTCTGTAATAATCACTCGTAGCACTCTTCCATATCTCCGTCTGCGCAACAAGGAGATACAGCACGTACTTGGGTTTACAGGACAAAATGGGCAGTATATTGCTGGCTAGAAGGAGCGCCTGTCATGTTTTCAGGCAATGACGTGGAGATTAGTTTCGTAACATACGGCGAAGAGAGGAGACGAGTTTTTCTCCGACATAAACAAGGCAGACCACACTCCACTCTTAAAACTGAGTGTGTACTTACAGAGAGGACAGAAAGTAATTTTACAGTATTATAACTTGAGGTAAATGAGATGGTTTTCACATAAATACTGTATGTCTTAGGACTAAGGTTGACCCGAAAATTTGTATTATGAAATAGTGTCAGAGGCGTATCGGTTGTTATAGGGGTTCGCCTGTGGAAAGCAAAATTGCCCCCCCCCCCTTCCTTCAAATGAAATTTAAAACCTATGAATAACTAATAGTAAATGTAATTACAGTAAGTAGAACTAATACAATAATATATTGTCAATGTATATGAACAAAGAGATTATTGTAAGATTATTATACAATAACGTTTTAATTGATTTTATGTCCGGCTCCATGGCTAAATGGTTAGCGTGCTGGCCTTTGGTCACAGGGGTCCCGGGTTCGATTCCCGGCAGGGTCGGGAATTTTAACCATCATTGGTTAATTTCGCTGGCACGGGGGCTGGGTTTATGTGTCGTCTTCATCATCATTTCATCCTCATTACGACGGGCAGGTCGCCTACGGGTATCAAATCAAAAGACCTGCACCTAGCGAGCCGAACATGTCCTCGGACACTCCCGGCACTAAAAGCCATATGCCATTTCATTTCATTGATTTTATTTGACATCTTCCGTTGTTTAACGGCTTAACTGACCGTACATGATAGCTGCAGTCGCTTAAGTGCGGCCAGTATCCAGTATTCGGGAGATAGTGCGTTCGAACCCCACTGTCGGCAGCCCAGAAGGTGGTTTTCGTGGTTTCCCATTTTCACACCAGGCAATTGCTTGGGCTGTACACTAATTAATACCACGGCCGCTTCCTTTAAATGCCTAGCCCTTTCCCGTCGCATCGTCGCCATAAGACCTATATTTGTCGGTGCGACGTAAACCAACTTGCAACTACAAAACTATACTCTGCAACCGATAATTTATAATAATTTATTCGATTACAACACAGAAAATTTTACGAACAAAATCAAATAAGAAATGTTCATATAATGTTTTGAAAACATCACATCGCACAATTGGTGTAAGTACACAATATTATCACCTTCGCGCAAAGCTCGTTCGAAACTGAGTTGACTGATTATTACTACAGCAAGTGACCTATTCGTTGGCTGAATGGTCAGCGTACTGGCCTTCGCTTCAGTGGATCGCGGATTCGATTCCCGGCCTGGTTGGGGATTTTAACCTTCATTGGTTAATTCCAATTTAATTCCAATGGCTCGGGGGCTGGGCGTTTGTGGTGTCCTCAACATCCCTGCAACTCACATACCACACAAAATACTATGCTCCGCCGCTATAACACGCAGTTACTTAAGCATGGCAGATGCCGCCCACCCTCATCGGGGAGTCTGCCTTACAAAGGCTGCACCCGACTACAAACAGCCACACGAAATTAAACTACAGCAAGTTATTGTTGGAGTTATACATTGTTGTAAAACGAATTTGTGAAAAAGTTATATAAGCAAAATTTGTGAATAATACGATCTCAAGTACACATACATCAAGAAAGTATATTTTTCTACCAAAAATATGATGATTGGTATCAATTTTCATTGCTGTATTTACTTTTTAATATTTGGTGTAGGTCTTTTGTGAGTAGCGTGACGCGGAGTTGCGAGAGATAGCAAGGGCAAGCATTATTTACAACTGCTGTGTTACATTCAACACAGTTACGATAACTGCTGCTAGATGCAACCGAATGGCAACTGTTCTATGTAAATATTGTAAAAACAAACTATTTCGTCGTGATCTGATCTTCTGACCATTTAATTCAATTTAATTTATTGCTTGCTACGGGATTTTCATCCCACTTACAGCAGCGTTCTTTGTGATACACAGAGAAATTACAAATAATTATTATTCAATACTACCTAGCCTAACTTTAATCTATTCTAAACTGATCTTAATCTAATCCTTTTTACTGAAAAACTGAACGATTTTCTAGACATTCTGCATTGCCATAAGAACAAAATTTAAATACATAAACAAAAGTATCGCAATTAATAACACAGTATACAGTCTACAGCATTAACATTTGGAAACACACACAAAAAATATATTAAAGAACAATACATTCCTTATTATGACATTTACGGGAATATAAAGGCTGGCTGGGGTGATGCTACATTCTGACTGTGGGATCAATTACATAGCCTTTCATGTCGTCATGAATTCTTTTTAAAATACTGTTATGTTTGTACTGAAATCAAGAGCATTATTTTTCCGAGAGGCACTGTTATAGATACTGCATAGTCTGTACGGTGGTGAATTTTGATGGGCAGACGTTCTAGCTTTTTTGTTGGAAAATGTTAAGTGAAATCTTGAATTTGGGCGTGGCACATGGAAATTCAGGAGGGAAACGAGTGCAGGATTATCAATTTGTGAATTTATTATTTTATGTATGAACTTTACCGCACAATCTCTGCCTTCGATCTCCTAAACTCTCCATTCCTAAATTTAACAAAACCTCGTTGTACGAAACCATTTGAGGATATTGAGATGTTCTTTTAAAATGTAAATATTTCAACTATTTCTTTTGCACCCTTTCAAGTTGGTACACATGCATTTACCGCGCAGAGTGAATTTTACTTTTACTTTTACTATGAGGGAGGAGTCTGCGGGGCCCCTTGAAGGCCCGGACCCGCCTAGATTGCAGGGCCTGCAGGCCCTAACGTTTCGCCCCTGCCTCAAAGCAAAATGTGTACAATCAGTCAATAACTTTAATGCAGTCTGTATCCCTTTAATATATTGCACCTATAAGCGCAAAAGGGTACAATATGTACACATAAAATCGTAAAAATCGTAAAATTACAAATCTAATGAATGGATTTTGTTTTAAAACTTACATCTATATATATAAAATTGGATGTTGGTGTATTTGAAGTTAATAGACTCAAAAACTACTGGATCGATTTTGCTGCAAATTTCACAGCTTGTTCTTAGTAATTTTACGTAATTTTATTTTAATAGCAAAGCCGCACCAAAATTGACCAAGATTGAATCGACTTGATGCACAGATTATCGCTAGGCGACAGCATCTTACGCTATGTCATGTAGTTTGGTAATAAATGCTGCATACAGGAGGATCGGAACACACTGCCATGTTTTATAAAGTACCCTTTTCCTGATAGGAGATTCATTCTTATGCCTGTTATTTGGAAACAGCAATCCAACATGCCGTGAACGAGATGTACTTTCAAGTCATATGACCAACTTTGATAGGTTTGCCCAGTTTGAAGAATGTAGCTGTGTATTAGGTGTGTAAAATAAATAAGGAACTGGAAAAAATATAGAATATCAACAGTAGAACGACACGAGTTATCACCCACTCCTAATGAAGAGTGACTGGGGTTTCCCAACGAACAAAGGCGAGTCTATGTAATCCATCTACCCTATATATAAATGTTATTGTACGTAGGTATGTACTGAGGGGGGTGAGATATAAAAATAATGAAAAATAGTGCCGAATCTCTACTTTCCGGGGTCGCTGAGATGAATAGTGACACTCCGGATTTTCTATCCCTTATTGGTGGGGGTCGAGGAGGGTTGGGATACAAAATCAATCGGAAATAGTGTCGAATCCATAGTTTTCGGGGTCACTGAGGTTAATAGTAACACTCCGGAGTTTTTAAAGTCAAAGTTAAGCCCCATTTGGGGGAATGCGATATAAAAGTCATCGAAAATAGTGTCGAATCCATTGTTTTCGGCGTCGCTGAGATGAACAGTGACACTTCGGATTTTTTATCCCTTAGTGGAGGGGGAGGGGGCAAGGGGGGACGAGATACAAAAATAATAGAAAATAGTGTTGAATCCATAGTTTTCGGGATCACTGAGATGTATAGTGGCCGGCCCCCGTGGTGCAGGGGTAGCGTGCCTGCCTCTCGCCCGGAGGCCCCGAGTTCGATTCCCGGCCAGTTCAGGGATTTTTCTTTCGACCAGAGGGCTGGTTCGAGGTCCACTCAGCCTACGTGATTAGAGTTGAGGAGCTATCTGACGGTGAGATGGCGGCCCCGGTCTCGAAAGCCCAGAATAACGACCGAGAGGATGCGTCGTGCTGACCACACGGCCCCTCGTAATCTGCAGGCCTTCGGGCTGAGCAGCGGTCGCTGGGCTGGCCAGAGCCCTTTCAAGGGCGTTAAGTGCCGTGGGGTTTGTGTTTGGTTTGAGATGAATAGTGACACTCTGGATTGTTTTTATGTCCAAGTTCAGTGCCCGATGAATAGTGACACTCCGGGTTTTTTATAAGTCCAAGTTCAGTGCCCGATGAATAGTGACACTCCGGGTTTTTTATAAGTCCAAGTTCATCCCTCTGTATGGTGGGGTGTGAGTGGGGAGTGAGATACAAAAGTAATCGAAGATCGTGTCAAATCCAAATTTTAGAAGTCACTGAGATGAACAGTGACACTTCGGATTTTTTAAGTCCAGATTCAGCCCCTTTGGCATAGGGGTGAGGAATGGTGAAAAAATATAGTTACCTAAATGACCGAGATTATGGATGTATATGTGAATTTTTCAAAACTAAATTTGGTACAAATATTACTTATAATCTGTGAAAAGTGCTGTTGGGGAAGTACACCCCTAGAATCCCCAGCGAATGGGGTGAAATATAAATATAACTAAAAGTACCGATATTAGTCTCGAACCGTACTTATCAGGACTACTGGAGTGATTTCTACCAAACTTGGTACACATATGACTTACTATCAGGAGACTACCACGTGGGGATAAGAAACCCCTAGCACCCTTAGGCGGATGAGAGATAAAAATCGGAAATTGTGTCGAATCCCACATTTTTTGGGGTCGCCGTGATGGATAGTGACACTCAGAACTTTTTACAGTCCAAGTTAAGACCCTTTAGAATAGAGGTTAAAAACAGAATTGTCCAAAATAACCGAGATAATGAACGTGTGTACGTTCCAGCGTAGGTATCAACCGAAATTGGTAAACATTACTATCTGAAAAAATAGTGTTTGGTGTAAGACACTCCTAGAGCTCCCCCTGTGGGTGGGGGCGGTAGAATAACACCCACGGTATCCCCTGCCTGTCGTAAGAGGCGACTAAAAGGGGCCTCAGGGGCTCTGAACTTTGGAGCGTGGTTTGGCGACCACGGGGCCCTCAGCTGAGTCCTGGCATTGCTTCCACTTACTTGTGCCAGGCTCCTCACCTTCATCTATCCTATCCGACCTCCCTTGGTCAACTCTTGTTCTCTTCCGATCCCGACGCTATTAGGTTTGCGAGGGCTAGGGAGTCTTTAATTTTTCACGCCCTTCGTGGCCCTTGTCTTCCTTTGGCCGATATCTTCATTTTTCGAAGTGCCGGATCCCTTCCATTTTTCCCCTCTGATTGGTGTTATATAGAGGATGGTTGCCCAGTTGTACTTCCTCTTAAAACAATAATCACCACCACCACCACTCCTAGAGCAACTAGCGGATGGAGTGAAATATATGTATAACTATAAACGACCAAAAATAGTGTCCAGTCAATAGTTTTCGTCACTACTGCAGCGATTTCAACTGAACTTGGTACACTTACGACTTACTATCAGGAGACAAACCGCGGGGGGTTATGACAATCTTACCACCATTATGGCTGGGGATTGGAAGGGGTAAGTTATAAAAAATAATCCAAAATAGTGTCGAATCCACAGATTTAGGGGTCGCTGAAATGAATAGTGACACACCGGATGTCGTTTAAGACCAAGTTGAGCAAGTTGAGCTCCAATCGCCAGGGGCGTGGGAAGAAGTGAAGGAAAGAAAATGTCCAAATGACCGAGATAATGGACGTATGTGTGTATCTTCCAGCATAGCTCTCAATCAAAACTGATAGAAGTATGACTTACTATCTGGAAAAAATACGTTGGGGTAAGAGACCCCTTTCCCTCCAGACTAGGAGTGAAATAATGTAAAAGTAAACGAAAACGGCCGATATTTGTGTCGAGTCCATAGTTGAGATGAACTGTAACACTCTGGATGCCATTTTAGACAATGTTCAGTCCCAATCGGCCAGAGGGTGAGAACCGGTGAAGAAAAGAAAATGTCCAAAGTGACTGAGTTTATAAGGTTGTAGGTGTGTATGTTGTAGCATACATATCAACCATACTTCGTACTCATATCACTTACAATCTGGAAGATATATATATATATATATATATATATATATATATATATATATATTTTACAACTTGCTTTACGTCGCACCGACACAGATACAGTCTTATGGTGACGGTGGCATAGGAAAGGCCTAGGTGTGGTCGTGGTCTTAATTAAGGTACAGTCTCAGCATTTGCCTGGTGTGAAAATGGGAAACAACGGAAAATCAACTACAGTGGGGCTCGAACCTACTATCTCCCGAATGCAAGCTCACAGTTGCGCGCCCCTAACTGCACGGCCAAATCGCCCGGTAAAAAAATTACTATGGAGACAAGATACGCCTAGCACCCCTAGGGGTAGGGATGAATTATAAAAACACAGAAAGAGGGGTGAAAATTTAAAACATAATAGACAACGATAAATATTAACGTACAGTCCATAGTTTTTTCGGGATAGCTGAGGTGAATAATGACAAACCGGATGTCGTTGAAGTCCATGTTCAGCATGTTCTGCATGGAGATGAAAAGAGGTGGAAAAGAAAATGTCCAAAATGACCGAAATTACGAATGTGTGTGTCTTTCTTCCAGCACAGCCCTCGTACAAAATTGGCATACGCATGATTTACTATTCTGACACTGTGGACGGATAAGTCGTACTTCATTCGTAATCAGTCTGGGTTTTGAGAAGGGCTGAAAATTAATCTAAAAATAACCGAGATTATGGATGTGTATGTGGGTATGTTCCAGTATAGCTCTCAACGGAACTTGGTACACATATAAGACTTACCATCTGAAAAAAAAAAACAAAAAAAAAAAAAAAACTATGAAACATCCCAACTCCCGCTGGGAATGGGGACTGGGAGCGAATGAAAAGTAAATATAATGGAATATAACGGATATTAATGTCGAATTCATTGCTTTTATGACGCTGAGACTAATTGTGACGCTCTGGATGCCGTTTAAGTCCACGTTCAGCCTCCACTGCGAGGTGTTTAAAAGTAAATAGTCTAAAATGACCGAGATTCCACCACGTTCACTGCTTTTGGGGTCGCAAGGTTCATTTTCGACAATCTCAATGGCAACTGAAATAGTGTACATCGTATCTATACTGCGACAGGTAAATACATATAGGTACTTATCACATATTATTTTTTGAAAGGATCAAATACTTCCCAGTCAATTCGAGCTTCCACAAGGACAAAGTTTTACTCGCAAATTAAATAATCTCAAACTTGAAATCAAACGCATGTAAATAGCTCTAAAAATACTCATTATATATCGTAAAATCAACATCTCATAAAGTAATTCTATAAAATATCACTTCACACATAACTAACCGGTAGTACAAATCTTCGCTAAACATTCAAAAACGATCCGGGCCACGTCGGGTACTACAGCTAGTATTGTATAGAAACGAAATACAGCATAAATAATTATATGCTTCTATTTTTGGTTTTTATATTTTTTGAACGTCAGATTCTAATGAAACTAGATATTATGGCGTGCTTTCTAGGAAGCAAAGGTGTTAATGATTTCACTGATATAATCGATGTTGAGAGGACTGAGTTCATCGAGTCTGTATTGGATCATATAATTTAGTAGATAGTTCCTTACACGTTCTATTTTCTAAAATCGTCATTCTGGGGAAGAAACGGTAAGAGGAAGAGTTATATACAGATAAAATTTGAGACGTTGGTTGAGGTTTCTACTACTAATGAATTTTTAATCAGCTACAGGCGCCTTTTTTTTAAAGCTCGTGTTAAGAGAGATGTCTGTGCTAAATGTAGTACAATAATAATAATAATAATAATAATAATAATAATAATAATAATAATAATAATAATAATAATAATAATAATAATAATTTTTTACGCGGGATTGTGGAAAATCTTCAAAAATACACTTGTGAAGGGTCCTCACTCCACAAGTGTGTGGAATTCTTACCCACTAAAAACCACACACCCTTTTCCCACGATGTGAGTCATCGAACCGCTCTCGCATTACTTCAGGGTGATATCGTGCTTTGTCTTTCAGACGTCTTCTTTCTTCATTTCTCCTTTACGAACGTTCGTATGCCTCCAAATCCTTCTTCTTCTGACGAAGGATGTCCTCCACATGTACTGCCACACGATCCCAGGAATCCTGGTTTCGCAGCATCACCGAAATAACATTATCTGTTGTCAATTCTCCTAGTTCAATTTCCACACATCTTCTCTGAATCTTCCAATGGCCGCATACCAAAAAGGTGTGATATATGTCGTCAATATCATCGCAGTATAATAATAATAATAACAGCTAAATGTAACCACACGACAATAATTCCTCTACTTACGAATTGCAAAATTAATCAAAATTAATATTTTTCAATTCATTCAATATAAACATCGTGACATCACCTTTTCATTGTAGAATGCCATTCAGGTAAACAGTTGTTTATTATTTATTTATTTATTTATTTATTTATTTATTTTATGGTGAATTAAGACACGAGCACGCCTGCATTGCAGGGCCTAACATTACGCCACTGAACAGTGTCATGTAACAAAATGTGTGACGTGGCGTTACTTAGCAGCAGTACCTTGAAAGCTGCACAGGCCGTGGATCTGTATAAAGAGAGCTGTGGATCTGTATGCCATGGCCATCCATCAATAGATCACATCACAGTCTGCTCGGTTGCTAGGTCAAATCCCGTCGCATATTTTATTCCAAAACATAATTTTGATCATTTGATTTACCCAAAGAGAAATATCAAAACCTTTTCCTTCTTCAAAGGAATGTGTTACTAGTATTTAATTTCTTAAGGTATTTCGATCTACCTATTATTATTATTATTATTATTAATGTTATTATAGCATCCACCGTGGTTCACGGTAGAGTGTCAGCCTCTTGATCCTAAGATAGCGGATTCAAACCCGGCACAGGCAGTCGGATATTTGACGGGTGGAGAAAGTGCATGCGTCACTCCATGTCGTACGATGTCGGCATGTGAAAGATCTCTGGTGACACATTTGGTGTTTACCGGACAAAATGCATTAAAATCATAGCCATAGACGCCCAATTTCCTAACTACTAGGCTTAGAGTAAAATGGAACGTCGACATGGACGAGTAGTCAGCCAGATGCCGTCAAATTAAAATGTCTGCACACGGTAGCTGAAATTATTATTATTATTATTATTATTATTATTATTATTATTATTATTATTATTATTGTATATATATAATTCGCTGGAGCCATCAAGGACCACGTTAAGTCTTGTTGCATTTGACACTGAACTTGGCCTTCTTTAGAGCCCAAATTTCCCTCATTCTTTGTAAGTGGGCCTGCTTACGCTCCTCTGTCCAAGGGGCACCGTGTCTTCTCTTCAGTTGCTCGTCTCGGTTTAGCCCGTTCGTCAATATTTTCTTGCGGAAGAGATCTCTGTTAAGGGCGTCTTCAGCTGAGATATGTAGCATTTGCAGGTCTTCTTTGGTATTTCTAAACCAGGGAATTGTGGTTTTGGGGTTTGAATAAACAAAGTGAAAGATTTCTTTAGTTAACTTTCTTCCGTCCATTATTTTCAGATGACCGTAAAATCGTGCCCATCTTTTTCTGATTGTGTCGGTAATTTTCTCTATTTTGCTGTAGACTTCCTCGTTGGATCTCTTTTGATGGATTCCATTTCTGTACTTTGATCCCAAGATTCCTCTCACAATTTTGCGTTCTTTTTTCTCCAGTTCTTCAAGGAGTCCTTTGTTGGCATTTAGAGACAGAGTTTCGGCTGCATATAGAACTACTGGCTTCAGAACTGTTTCATAGTGACGTATCTTGGTGTTTTGGGAAAGGCATTTTTTGTTGTAGATTGTGCGGGATGTTTGGTAGGCTATTTCCAGTTTGCGTACTCGCTCCTGAAGTGCTTCTTTGTCCAGTCCATTTTTCATGATGATCTCACCCAGGTATTTGAATTTGTCTACTCGGGTGATGTGCCCGTATTTTGTATGGAGTTTTGGAGGAGCCTCTTTGATGTTAGTCATTACTTCTGTTTTCTCAAACGATATTTGCAAACCAGTTTGTTCGGCAATTTCCTTTAAAATTTCAACTTGAGCTCTAGCGGTTTCTATGTCTTTTGAGAGAACAGCAATATCATCGGCAAATGCTAAGCAGTCTGTTGCGATCCCCTTCGATTTGGTTCCTATTCTCAATGGACTATAGTTGGTTTCCTGTAATCTCATCCGCCAGGTTCTGATGATCTTTTCAAGAACACAGTTGAAGAGTATCGGGGATAGCCCATCACCTTGTCGGACTCCTGTTTTGATGTCAAAGGAATGCGAGAGACATCCGTGGAACTTCACCTTCGATTTTGTATCGGTCAGGGTGGCTCTAATTAATGCCAGCAGTTTCAAATCAACTCCGAATTCATTTAAGATGTTTAGCAGGACTTCCCGGTCAATGGAGTCGTACGCTTTCTTAAAGTTCACAAAGACAGACACATACTGCTTGGAACTTAGTGTACAATATCTGATGATCGTTTTGAGATTTTGGATCTGCTCGGCTGTTGAGCGACCTTTTCTGAACCCTCCTTGGTATTCACCTATTTGATGTTCGACTTGTGCTTCCAAACGCTCCAGGATGGCAAGTGATAGAATTTTGTAAGTCACGGGTAGCAAAGATATTCCTCTGTAGTTGTTGATGTTCTTTATTATTATTATTATTATTATTATTATTATTATTATTATTATTATTATTATTATTATTACAGCATTATGCCCATCTGCGGAGCGCGATGTAACTTATTTAGCTGACGCTGATTTTTTCTTTTCCCAGAAATCTCTTTATCTGGGCACTGAACATTTTCCTCCGTTCTTTAGTCCATTATTTATTGGTCCTGGTATTTATTTTCTCAGCAAAATGATGGTTGTTGAGTGCTTTTTTGAAATGGATTCGATTTTGAACAATTTCCTGTGGGATGCCAATTTCCTGAAGGGCTTTTTCAATTTCAGTAAGCCAGTTGTACTTGAATTTCATTGAGAGAGCAAGGTTGAGAATCCTTTCGGTGAGCCTGCCATTGTTCATTCTCAGAATGTGGCCATAAAACTTTAATCGCCTTTTCCTGATGGTATCAGTGATCATTTCAGAATGCTGATAAAAGCTCCCGAGAATTCCTTTTCATTCACATTTCCTCTGAGTAGACTAGACTGGGCGTGTAAGTTAGTGCTTCAGGTTTGATATCGGAGATTTAATGTCTTAATTTTGCATTCCTGGCATATTGATTTTTTGTTATATCTGTTCCATGTAAGTCTATAGGCCTTCTGTAGTACATGCTGATTGGATTGCGCAGCTCAGTAGTTAATTTTTCCGGTCCCAAGCCCTCAAAAAATGGGAGGGTTGGCTTAAAGGCGTAAAATAACAGCCAGAAAACATCTTAATGTTAACATCTTAAGGCGCAATACCTTAGTTGTAATATCGAGATTGATTACGATCAATCTCCCCAACACCTTCAACTTATCAACATTATTATTATTATTATTATTATTATTATTATTATTATTATTATTATTATTATTATTATTATTATTATTATTATTATTGCTGTTGTTGTT
This sequence comes from Anabrus simplex, assembly GCF_040414725.1. NCBI lineage: Eukaryota > Metazoa > Arthropoda > Insecta > Orthoptera > Tettigoniidae > Anabrus > Anabrus simplex. Next base: position 119,357,833 of record NC_090273.1, on the reverse strand, counting down.
GTTGTTGGGTATTCAGCCCGAAGGCTGGTTTGATCCTCTACAGCTCCACCAACAGCTGTCATAGAAGCCTAGGTGTCACTGAAGAGGCATACTAGGGAAATGAGGAGTGAGGTAGTTTCCCGTTGCTTTCCTCACTGAACCAGAAGTTGCTATTACATACCAGTCTGCCAAGCCCACTGAAATTCATGCACCAACCGACCCTGTGAGCGATATTTTCACACCATTCATAACAGGGACTGGCTGAATAAGGAATGGCATTACTAGACTAGCATCGCTCATACCTAGGATCACTTTCATATTGTCAGAGCCTAGGATGAGACTGAGACAGGTCAATGAAAGTAACAAATTTATTCTAGCCCATACCAGAGGACATAGAGCACTGTAAACACTGCATCCTGCCAGCAAAGGCATATTATTATTATTATTATTATTATTATTATTATTATTATTATTATTATTATTATTATTATTATTATTATTATTATTATTATTATTATTATTATTATTATTATTAAGGATAACTACATCCAGAGCAAAGAACCATCCTGATTAGACAACTCCTGGGTAAATATTGTTTGTTATAACAGAAAAGAGAAATGATTTGTGAAATAGAGTTTTAAAATTTTATTGCATAGAATGTACTCCTTCTTTAATTTACTCCATCCTTTACGTTCATTTCTCACACAATACAGCTTTAACAGAACGCACGAACTCATCAGTTCAATAAAGCGTTATCAAGTGGCGTTTACATTCATAGCGTATGTGCCCGAAAATTAATATTAAAATATATGGCGCAGCTAATGCAATTACTTTTCCAATATAGTTTACATTTCTGATGTGAAAAATCACCTGCCAGTTTAATTTTTTCCCTCTCGCGCTCGACCAGAATACAAAAATAACACGCAACATGAATACAAAAATTGCTGTACACTTGGTAAAGAACTAACAGCAGTTGTTCCAGGAAATGCTGGGAAGTGATGCCTACATATAGGCATTTATTGTGACAGGATTTTTAAAAAATGTATATCTAAAGAACAAGATCATTTTGACCTGCAGGTGGAGATCAAACAAATCATTCTAATGGAAATCTTACATTAAAACAGTTTACTATCAGTTATGAAGTCGTGGGAAGGCAGGGATGAACTGGCTTCATAGAGCAATAAGATTAGCACGGAATGTTGATAAGGATAAGGTACCTTCTGTTTGGACGAAAGCAGTAATTGCAGCTATCTATAAATATATATATGCTCTATTTTATAATGAACCAGAAATATTTAATTGTATGCACTCTACGAGATCCGCAACTCTATGTTTACCTAATCAGCGAAAATGAATTTAACGACCAGAAAATTATAGTAACTATAATAATTTCTGCGAATTCCAATGATGCCAGAGTGCACAAAAGGAGGAAAATGAGCAATGAGTTATACTGGTTGTAATTTGATAAAGCTCCGGTCAAAATATTGAAACTCTAATATGAATCAAGGAGTACAGTTAACATGGATTTGTTTATAATTAGATACATAATTAATTAGATGTTTTAATAACTGCTCGCTGTTACTAGGATACATTTTGATAATTAAATCCTCTTGTACAGCGGTCATTTTTCTCGCCCAGTTCGACCTGATTCTAGTTTATTTCAGCACTGTGCCACATTAGCACTAGAAGTGGTATAGGTAGAAACGGAGGAGAGAGTTAGATAATGAATAACTCTGTAATTCATATTGAGCATTGATTTGGAAGAGTGGGATATTTGTTGTTGCAGAAATTTCAGAATATCTTCCGATTTTTAAAATAGAGTAAACACCTGAGCTTTAACTTTATTTGTATTTGCCCACCAGGCTGTAATAATAATAGTAATAATTTCTCGTATCACAGACCCATACTATACCGAGTTATTATCCACATTTCAATATACCACGTTCTACTGACAAAAATATATTATCTATCTGATAGTTGTCTTTTATTCCAATCCCTCAAAACACTGAGGCCGGTACAACAGTGATAGCCTACCGTCAATTTTATTTATTAACATATCTAACTAGTTTGCGTACTTTCCAGTTCTAATAATTTAGTCAAGTCTATATGGTCGAGTTTGGAGTTTTTTTTATAACTCATCCATGATTGTAATTATCGGCTCTTCTCGGCTATGATTGTATTTAGCAGCGTGGGTCTGGACAAGCGAAGGCGAGTGAAGCAAGCAGGCGACTTGCCTTGTTTGATCCAAGGCCTCCTCGATCATTAATATGCACCGAGTATCACACACGTGCTGTTCACGAGTACGTGGCTACAGACACTGCTGTTTTAAAATTCAAACCCGAGTGTTGTTGTCGTTGTTGTTCTTTTTTTTTTAAATCACTCTTCTTTTACTTCTTTACTTCCCTCCTTCTTTCGTTCTTCTGTTTCTTGCCCTGTCTCCGTCTTACTTGAACAATTCACCAGTCAAGTTAAAAAAGAGGAACTTACAAGTGAAAGAATGATTCAGTTTGTTAGATCTATTTTTGTGAATTGCATCAATGGAGAGAATCTTTTGTTTTCCTCTCTTTTTTAACTGAATGAAATGGTTTCTTTATCGTATATTGAGATTGAAATATCGATATCCCCTCGATTCAATTACAGAGTGGAAATATTAGAGATAAGTAAATACACTCTGAAAGAGAAAAAAAAAAGGCTTCCCTTAACAAGTTTAATTATTCCGATGCGGTGGTGTGACAGAAGCAATTTGTGCAGCAGTGAATTGTAGCGATTTATCATGGTGCTTAAGACTAATATCACTTCTCAAAGATGTAACTTTTTAAAATGTTCAAAACATTTCTTTGCAGACCCATACTAATAAAAAACGTAAAATTAAGCAATTTCCTCAATTGTGCCGAAAGTTGAAGGACTAAAGGGCCCGGAAAGGTTTAAAATTACGAGTCTTGGATAGCTCTATCAAACGAGAAAACGAAAGCAAATTTCGAAAACCACTTCCTGCCCAAATGCAGTTCTGAAAAAACAACCTAAAATCGCTTGTTTTTTTTACTCATTTTCTTTGTAATTCTTTTAATTTCAATCTTTTAATTGTTAACTTTTTAAATTTTTTTCTGTATTGTGTTCCTTGGTTCAGATATTTTTTGATTTCTTGAAAAATTTCCACACCAAATGTAGTTATGAGGGCTAATGTGAAACTCTGCATTAACTCATATTAACGCTCGTAGTGGTGCTTAAGTGAAACAATGCACTCACTCACATTAGCGCTCGTAGTGGTAGAAAACGGGGTACTGCAAATCTAATCATGGCCGTGATCTCATCGACCGGATAACGATGATTAAGAAAAGGATTGTAATTTTTAGGAATAAATAAAGAATATATTCTCGTACTTTATTATATTTTGTTTACCTAAAATTTGTAGCTCATATCCGTAGGATGTTTTCAACATACAGTTGCTTGTCTGAAGGTCTGGAAGTGTGAACATTTTTTTCACTATTGGCTTACGTCCTTCATAATGTCACTTTCTGATTTTGCTTCAAGAACGAACATCTACTTTTATAATTTGTACTGTATAAAAAGCAAAAGAAAATTCATCTCCGTACATGCCATGAAGGCTCTTGGAGGGGTGGAAGGTAAATATTTCCACTATCCGTAACCTCGGCACTTGGTGGTTAGCTCTAACGCCTGGCCGCCTTTGCCCCCCGAAATTAACCAGGTAATCATTTTTGGTGTAAGCTCCGTGAACCTCAGGGCAATGTACAGCTTCGGAACTGGAAATCTCGTTTCTTAAAATTTTGGACTTCCTAACAGGGAATCGAACCCACGTCCTTTCGGGTGAACTGCCTCGGAGAGGCAGACCCTAATTTGTATTGTACTGTCCACCCTTAAGTCCGTTCAACTAGGTTTTATTCTCGTCCTGCTCTAATTATAATTCCGCCTTTAATTTGCTCGGACAGGCCCCATTCTAATTATCTCAAGATCATCTTGACAGGATTCAAATTATGATTGTTTTTAAATTCATTTTAACTGGTTTAATGATGTGACTTAAGTGCATTCTGACCATTATTATTATTATTATTATTATTATTATTATTATTATTATTATTATTATTATTATTATTATTATTATTATTATTATTATTATTATTATTATTATTATTATTATTATTATTTTGCTAGTTTCTTTACGTCGCACCGACACAGATAGGTCTTATGGCGACGATGGGACAGGAAAGGGCTAGGAGTGGGAAGGAAGCGGCCGTGGCCTTAATTAAGGTACAGCCCCAGCATTTGCCTGGTGTGAAAATGGGAAACCACGGAAAACCATTTTCAGGGCTGCCGACAGTGGGGTTCGAACCTACTATCTCCCGAATACTGGATACTGGCCGCACTTAAGCGACTGCAGCTATCGAGCTCGGTGGTTACTATTATTATTATTATTATTATTATTATTATTATTATTATTATTATTATTATTATTATTATTATTATTATTATTATTATTATTATTATTATTATAGCCTACATTAAATCCAGTAACATACTCCCCTCGACTGAACTCCAAATCGAAGTTGAACTATGGGGTTATGGACAAAAATAATATTGCCAATATCTAACCAGAACAAATAATAAACAATGTTATTTGTTTTAACGTTCCTTTAATTGTCATAAGTGTTTGAAGAGTCACCAGAAAATTGAAATTTTTCCCACAGAAGGTCCTAAACATATCAGAAGCTAACGACAGGTGTGTATGTACAGTATTGTAGCCTATAAATAAGGTTACGGGTGCAGTATGTCCTTAGTCCTGTTTTCAGATAAGGGGTCGAAGATTAGGCGAGATTAAATTATATGACATGTTTTACGGCCGAATGCCCTTCCTGTCGAGAACATCAGTTGAGAGCTAATGAAAACGAAATGAATGATGGTGAATGCCATTGGGTATGTAAGTGGAGGGAATCGCCTTAATATGAATTGTCCCGCCATTTGTCTGGTAGCAGAAATGGGACACCACAGAAAAGCATTCTCAGAGGCTCGAACCCACGCGTCTCACGAATGCAGTGCTTGGCTTCGAAGCCGTAGTGCGGCCACTCCACTCGGTAGAAACCCTCGTCAAGTAGCTGTCCTCGACGAGGATTGAATCCAATATCTTGGGGACAGAACGATAACGATTGTCGGAATAAAAATTCCGGGATAGTAGGTACGCCATCCAGAAAGAATTAGGACAAAATGTTTTATTGTCAGAAATATGAGTATGAGCGACAGATCTGTAACGTAGCAACCATATACCGGCCGGACAAGTCCCGCCCGGTGTCAGTAGCGCAGCAACAGTGGCTCATATTCTTTCTCCCGCCGCCTCCGAGATTCGTCTGTGATAAAGTTTCTACGAAAATTGCGGTGGACCATTTAAAACAAGAGACATGGAATGCTCAGTGCAGGTGTTGTGCTGATCCACGGCAATGCTCTCCAACATACGGCTCGGTGTTCAGCAACTGTTCTGCAGGAGTTCGGCTGGGAGGTGTTTGATCATCCACCGTACAATCCTGATCTTGCTCCCAGTAAATCTCATCTTTTCTTGAACCTCAAGGAATTCCTGTCCTCCTGTCAGTATTTTCACAGGGATGAAGAGCTAAAGACGAATGTCACACGCTGGTTCCATTCCCAGGTGGCAGACTTCTACGACACCGGCATACAAAAGTTGATATACTTAGCTCGACTGCTGCAGTTGCTTAAGTGCAGCCAGTGTCCAGTATTCGGGAGATAGTAGGTTCAAACTCCACTATCGGCAGCTCCGAAGATGGTTTTCCGTGGTTTCCCATTTTCACACCAGGCAAATGATGGGGCTGTACTTTAATTAAGGCCACGGCCGCTTCCTTCCCACTCCTAGCCCTTCCCTGTCCCATCGTCGCCATAAGACCTATCTGTGTCGGTGCGACGTAAAGCAACTAGCAAAAAAAAAGTTGATACCATGATATGACAAGTGTCTCAATTCTGGTGGTGTTTATGTCGAAAATAACTCCAACGCTTCTGTATAAGGTAGCAGTAAAGTTTTTCATGTGACTACGTAGTCCTTTAAAAAAATAGGGGATTCTTTTCTGGATGGCCCTCGTACTTATGACAACTTCCAGGAAGTCTACCAAAATCGTCATTCCAAACAATTACAGTAACATGTATGAATACAGAAACCGAAAACTCAATTAAGGGGGAAATCCAGTCCTGAATCTAGAGGATCACTCTTGGAGCAGAATCTGTACTCATTTAAAGTTGTTTGCTAATTGTGATAGCATTTTGTTTGTATAATTTTACTTTGTAACGCGTTGCGGTCAAAGTAATTAATTAAATGTAAGCTGGACTGTGTCGACACACTCCGTTATGCCCAAGGCTTGTTGGAAGTTTTACCGAATGAAACGCCCAATTGTTACCTTAGTCCAAGCTTGGTTGTCTCTGGTTTTTACAGTGTCATAATAGGAGTACAGTATGGACTTGACAATCTTACAGGTTCTTGATATTCATTTATGAAAATCCCTCAATTATTGTTATTATTATTATTATTATTATTATTATTGTGCCTTTGCTGGCAGGACCTAGTGTTTACAGTGCACTATGTCTTCTGGTATGGGCTAGAGCAATTTTATTACTTTCATTGACCTGTCTCAGCTTTATCCTTAGCTTTGACAAAATGAAAGTGACTGAGGTATGAGTAATGCTAGTAATGCCATTCCTTCTGCAGCCAGTCCCTGCTATGAATGGTGTGAAAATATTGCCCATAGGGTCAGTTGGTGCATGCATTTCAGTGGGCTTGGCAGACTGATGTGTAATAGCAACTTGTGGCTCGGTGAGGAAAGCAACGGGAAACTACCTCACTCCTCATTTCCCTAGTACGCCTCTTCAGTGATGCCTAGGCCATCTATGACAGCTGATGGCGGAACTGTTGAGGATCCAACCAGCCTTCGGGCTGAGGACTAAACATACATACATTATTATTATTATTATTATTATTATTATTATTATTATTATTATTATTGTCCCGAGGTATATGTGAAACAGCAGAGGTGAAAGAAGGTGCCGGGGTGAATGGGTCGAACTACAAGGCCGAGATATGAATTAAAATTGCATTAAATGTTATATTTTCGAAAACAGCAAAACTTAACAATTTTCACATAGAATTACAAAATTAAACAAATAACAACAAGTCAACAAATAACCGACAATCAGGTACAAGACCAGGAAAGCCAAGATTTAGAGACAAATTAACAATCTGGGCTTCAAGCCCCAATTTTTTTACAATTTCTGAGCTCTCAGCTCACAACCACATATTTATCAAAGGGCAGAAAACCCCTCCATACATGGAGCACTTACTCCAAACTTTGAATATCAAGCCTCTCTGAGGCACGTTTACCTCAAATAAAAGAGCTGACCCGGTCTCAATTTTCTGAGCCTATTAAAGGCCATAAAAGACTTTACTATTAACTACCCTCAAGGCACAACTTACAAGGAAACGGATCTATCTTGTACCCAACCTAGTGGGCCTTAGCAGAAAAGAACAGGTTAAGTAAATAGCCGAAAAAACAAAGACGAATAGAGGCGTGTACTTGCACTCCTACATGAAACTTCTTAAAACTTAAGAGGCACTAGGACGATGAAACAGGGGCTATTCCCAAACTATGGAGGTGACTCGTATGAGAAAAATTTTAAGGTATTACAGAAGGGAAGAAAACCAGTTACCAAACGTAGTCACCTCAAATAAATATGAAGGGGAGTTCGAGAGGGTGAAACACTCTCTATCCCCGAATTGCAGTTACAGATTTAATGAATTTTTTACATCAAACGGCAAAAAAATACATGTCGGAACGATAGTTTACATTGTAAAGGGATTCGGACCTTTCCCGAGGTTATGACTACTGAGCTAGCAAGAAATAAAGATGTTAAATGGTCATTACCTTATTGAAGAGCTGCTGCCTGATGAAAGAGGCGCTTCCCGCCTCCTGCTACATGTCCATACACTAGGTTATAAGTTGATGAAGTGGCCCAGAGACAAAAAAAAAATAAGACACACCCACAGGCGTTTATTGGCTACAGTACACAGTTACACACAAAATCGAAGAAGAAAGACACGATTGGTCAACAATTAATTATAGAAATAATTGATTGGCTAACTTCAAAACTGACGAAAAGAAAATATTAATATTGCCAACCCACAAATGAAAGGACGAAATTTAGTAATAAGAAAACTTATGAGTACAAAATATCTTCAAGAAAGTTCCCTCACTTCGCACCAGGGTGCATGATCATAGTTTTTTTAGTAGAGACATCTATGAGACAATGTTCAAACTTCTTGATCAATGGAAAACAAAACAAGTTGAAATCCACACAGTATTGACAACTTCGTAATCACAAAATTTACGGTAGTGACATCTTCTGAGAAACTTATGAGTTGATCCAGTTTTTAAAGTTCATAGTTTCTCCTGTAGAGGAGGATTATTGGCGCAAGATTTAAAACTGCGGCGTAGGGGTGTACTGCCCGGTACAATTATTATTATTATTATTATTATTATTATTATTATTATTATTATTATTATTATTATTATTATTATTATTATTATTATTATTATTGTCCATCTCCTTTAGATTAGATGATTGGTTATAGCAGCAACCTTCGTTTTAGAAGACGGTGGAGTAGAATTCCGACCTCTATTCGCCAACACTTGTTTTTCTCCGACCTCGACGATATTACAGCATTCGAGGCCTAAAGAGGCTTTCATTTTCCCGCCTTTAATGGCTCTTCTCTCTTTTGCCGTTATATTTCTTGCTCCTTCAATTTATTTCATTTTTATTAAGTAATAAACTCGTGTCCTCACCCCGAGGTGGTGCAGCTCTTTTCACGCACACCGCCAATGGAGGTGAGCTGCATGTGCCATTTAAATCACATACAAGCACTTCTGCTATTCTTAAATTACCGGCAGCACCGGAAATCGAACCCGGGCCCCCTCGAGGACGGGGGCTAATAACACTGACCGTTACGCTACAGAGGTGGACATTATTTGAGTGTCAACTAGGCACAACATATTGTTACGAACATCTGTTTTATTACACTATTTTATTTCACTATGACCTAATAAATAGACACACACACACACACACACACAGAGAGAGAGAGAGAGAGAGAGAGAGAGAGAGAGAGTACTCTAAGGCGTCCCGTACGCCGTCTTCTCTCTGACCTGTGTGGGACTCTAGTGACAGCCAGCACCTCCGTCGCCTGCAGCGCTGCCACCAAACCCCAACACACACAGTGTCACATTGACTCCAACACTGAATCCCACAGTAATTCTAACACTGACTAACGTTGACTTCAAGTCTAGCACCAACACTGACCGATGGCTCAATGCGCGAACTTTTTGGCCCATCAACCTTATTGGCCTTGAGTGCCATGTCAATCGATACTGATCCCATTACCTTAATGTCACTGGTGGATTGGGATATGTAGGAATCTAGTAATCATTCGCTGGTCAGAGTGTGACCGGGCGCACTGCTATCAAGTACTTGTTGAGCATTTGGTAGTGGGGCGGAGAAGGCGAAGCATCATTGCGGACGTTAGCCACCCATCCAGTGTGTGGCCACGCCCGATGTTGCTTAACTGTCTATGATTGCTGATCCACTGCTTGTAAGAAGAAGGCTTAGGTGTTGGTTTGGAGGGGGGGGGGAGAGTTAACAAGGTGATGTGTCGGGAGTGGAGGAGAGGAGGCTAGAAAACTGATTTGGGACTAGAGGATAAACTTGAAAACTTGGTGAGGGTTTATTTGGCTACACGGTCTCGGCTACTCGATCCACCGAGGTGGCCCTGTTGTAGGGGGGAATATTTGATTGAATTTTGAGTGTTGGTTGAAGGGAGGGTATTAGGAGTCGGGAGTGGGAGGGCATGGTGTCCCGGGAGGGGATCATCCATCGCGGGCGCGGGACGTATCGCTCGATCCAGAATCGCGACGCATCGGCCGAACCTACCAACGTCACGTCGCCGCCCGAGTGCAGACTCCACCGCATCCACGGTAACCATGATTTCACGACCCATGTGAGAGTACAGAGCCGTGAGGGGGAGGAGTTCAATGATGACCAGGGAGGGAGGATCCACGAATTATGATGGAGAGTGTAACAGTTGGGACCTGGGGATGAGGTTTCTATGGGCCATAGGGGTTAGGCTGTGGGACAGCCATGGGGAGAGCTGGGAGGGGATGCAGGGATCGGTCCCTGGCTAGCCATCTTTTTATATCTCGGGTGATGTGTACCAGAATATTCGCGATATAGCTAGAGACGGCTGGCTGAGAGTTCCTCGGACGTCTTTCTCACCGAAAGGAGCTACCAAAAGGCTGCCACGTAATAATATTTATGTACCCACTAAGAAGGTCGTCAATATTGTCTATACGAGCGTGGTGTACGCCGCATAGATACATGCGGGGCACCTTAATTTAAACGCTTTAATCGTTACTCTTAATTCCATTCGAAGAACGGCTACCTTAAGCTAGTATACAATGAAGTTAATTACTCGGAAAAAACGCACTTCCGTTTCAAACTCAGAATATTGTATTGGACTGTGAATCCAATTACTTTATTGCACGTTAGAATGAACGAGAGCTGGATGAAGTCTCATCTGAAATAACAGATCTATAATCTATTATTTAAGGAAATCCTTTTCTAAACCGGAAAATAAACATACGAACATACGATTCCTACTAAATGAATAATTTTGTATCCTTTCTAAAATCTATACCAGCCACAGATGTAATCTACTAAATATAATCCATGAATTGTCGATTTTTGAAAAGAACTTTATATCATTTTTGCATTGTCATCATGTGGCTCTGCAGATTAACGGAAGCGGTCCTTCGGCACAGTAGATGTGAAGCCAGCGGGACAACCACGCCTGCCATGTGCCGGAGGCTGCAAATCTCCACCTCTCCGCAGTCAGGGTAGAGGCCAGTTTTTATTTCAAATCCTCTCCCCCTCTCTTTTATTGTTTTTTATTCCTATCTCTTTCCCCGTACGTGACTTCTATTCTGTCCGCGTGCGGTTTTATCTTTGTTTGTTTCGTGGTATTGTTGAAGGGTACAGAAGTTCTGAAGTTGATTCCTTCCTTCCTTACTTCCTTCCTTCCGCAAGGGTCTTACTCCCTCTGTTTTGAAGGGTTTGGAAGGGACGGATGACGAGATGTATTTTAGTTCCCTCCTCCCTCACGAAATGACTCATACGATGAGCGAGGGACAAATAATTACCTGTATAATCACAGTAAGAATAGTTTTTAACGGGTACGTTATAAAGTTTCATAAAGGTGTTCATTTAATTCTGAATGCTGTACTTGCTCGGGATATTGAACTTGTGTAAATGAATAGTAATAATACAGAGTGAGCTAGCTGCACAGTTAGGGTCGCGCAACTGTGAACTTGCATTCGGGAGACGGTAGATTCGAATCCCACCGTCCGTAGTCCTGAAGATAAATTTCCGTGGTTTCTCATTTCCACGCCAGGCATATGCTGGTACTGTACCTTAATTAAGGCCACGGCAGTTACCTTCCCAGTTTTAGCTCTTCCCCGTCCTTCCGTCTTCAGGGCTGCCGACAGTGGGGCTCGAACCCATTATCTCCTGATTACTGGATACTGGCCGCACTTAAGCGACTGCAGCTATCGAGCTCGGTGTGAAAAAATGGAACTAGCCTAACACTTTCTAAGGATACCTGTAATAAGATGAATCTTTCGAATAAAATTGGGCAGAAATAAAGCCAGAAAGTCTCTATACTAAGAAAGATTCTGAGAAGGAATTGGGGACTGCTGAAAACAGAAAAAAAAAGAGTATAGGCAAAGGAAGAACGAAGATCTGTATGAGAGTGAAGAAATCGAAACGATGTCGGATACAATAAGAAAGAGGAGAGTTACATATTTTTCGCCTCATGAAGAACAAGACCACATACATGACGTTCGTAGATCTAGAAACGGCATTCGATAATGTCGATTGGACCAAGCTATTTAAGATTCTGAAGGTGATCGTGATGACATACCGAGAACAAGAATTATCTAAAATCTGTATAAAAATCAGTCTGCAGTGATAAAATCGAGGGCTTTGAAAAAGAAGCAGCTGTCCAGAAAGGAGTGAGGCATGGCTGCAGCTTGCCCCCCCCCCTCCTTTTCAGTGTTTGCATAGAACAGGCAGTAAAGGAAATCAAAGAGGAATTTGGAAAGAAAATTACAATCCAAGGAGAGGAAATCAAAACCTTGAGATTTTAAGATGATATTGTTATTTTTTCTGAGACTGCAGATGATCTCGAGAAGCTGCTGAATGATATGGACGAAGTCTTGGTTGGAGTACAAGATGAAAATAAATATGTCCAAGACAAAAGTAATGGAGTGCAGTCGAACGAAGCCATGTGTTGCAGGAAATACTAGATTAGGAAATTAATTCTTAAAGGAAGTAGATGAATATTGTTACTTGGGTAGTAAAATAACTAACAATGGCAGAAGTAAGGAGGACATAAAATGCAGATTAGCATAAGCAGGGAAGAGCTCTCTTAAGAAAATAAATTTGCTCACTTCTAACATTGGTATAGGAATTAGAAAGATGTTCCTGAAGACTTTCATCTGGAGCGTGGCATTGTATGGAAGTGAAACATGGACGATAATTAGCTCAGAAAGAAAGAGAATAGAAGCTTTTGAAATGTGGTGTTACAGAAGAATGCTGAAGGTGAGATGGATAGATCGAATCACGAATGAGCAGATATTGAATCGAATTGGTGAGAGGAGATCGATTTGGCTAAATTTAATTGGAAGAAGAGATAGAACGATAGGACACATCTTGAGACACCCAGGACTTGTTCAGTTGGTTTTTGAGAGAAGTGTAGGCGGTAAGAACGGTAGGGGTAGACCAAGGTATGAATATGACAAGCAGATTAGAGCAGATGTAGGATGCAATAGTTACGTAGAAATGAAAAGGTTAACACAGGATAGGCTGCATAAAACTAGTCTATGGACTGATGACTGAAACAACAACAATGAAGACTCACAAAACATTTTTAATTTTTTTTTTTACAGGAGTAAGAATGGCAATCAGTGGACTAATGTGATAAAGAAAGACATGCAAGGAATGGGGATAACTGAAGAGATAATACAAGACAGATCTACATTTAGAAGGTTAATACAAGTTTTAAGGGTTTAGAGGAGACAGAAAGCAAGAAAAGCAATTACCTCTGGACCGAAGAGTGGAGCAAACAACAAAAAGAAAGGATAAAAAGGAGCTATTGGCGAACAAGGAAAATATGCGGGAATTAAATAACGCAAGTAAGTGTAATGGATTATTTTAAGTGGTCCTTCTATGGCCAAATTCGATAGAATATATAATAATAATAATAATAATAATAATAATAATAATAATAATAATAATAATAATAATAATAATAATAATAATAATACCAGTAATGTCAGCCTCTGTGGTATAATAGTTAGTGTGATTACCTGCCACTGGGTTCGATTCCCGGCTCTGCCACGAAATTTGAAAAGTGGTACGGGGACTGGAAAGGGGTTCACTCAGCTTCGCGAGGACAACTGTGTAGAGGGGAGGGTTTCGAATCCAAACTCAGCCATCCTCGAAGTGGTTTTCCGTGGTTTCCACCAGGCAAATGCTGGGATGGTACCTAACTTAAGACCACGGCCACCTTCTTCCCTCTTTCTTGTCTATCACTTCCGATCTTCCCATCCACCCACAATTCCCCTGTTCAGCATAGCAGGTGAGGCCGCCTGGGCGAGATATTGGTCCTCATCCCTAGTTGTATACTCCAACCCGAAGTATCGCGCTCAGGACACTGCCTTTGAGGCGGTAAAGGTGGGATCCCTCGCTGAGTTCGAGGGAAAAAGAACCCTGGAGGGTAAACGGATTAAGAAAGAGAAAGAAAGAAAGAAAGAAAGAAAGAAAGACAGAAAGAAAAATTGTTCAACAACAGTAAGATTCAAGAAGTGCTAGAAAGTCAAAACATCATCATCATCACCATCATCATCATCATCAACTTGTTGTTCTTCTCCTTCTCCTTCATCGTAATCTTCTTCTTCTTCGCGTTGAGTCGCCGAGGTGGGTTTCATTTTACGGATGAACGCAAGCCACTTCGTGAAGTCTATCGCGTCAGGGGGACAAGATTCTGGATTCTTAAGTCAACGTTCATGGTGTCTAACATCTTGATGTAGTCTTGGTCATACTCGTTACCTTCACCGAGTTCGATAGCTGCAGTCGCGGCCAGTATCCAGTATTCGGGAGATAGTGAGCTCGAGCCTTAAAGTCGGCAACCCTGAAGATGGTTTTCCATGGTTTTACATTTTCACACCAGGCAAATGCTGGGTATTGAAACCGTACAGTGTCCTGTGCAGCTCATTGGAATTATAGGTGCCTTTCTACCTCATTAAAATCACTTCTAAAGGTCGCGTCATTGGTAGTAGTATGGGCGATGGGGATCAAGCGGTGCCCGACCAGAACGGAACCCGCGAAAAAAGCGCCTGGAAAACAAAGGGAAGACTGAGCAGGAACCAAGACCCCGCGAAAAGACCCTCTCAACTTGCAGAGAGAGGTGGAGATATGACGCGACGCGGCCGTAGTCAAACACGCCCTGAGGTGTGGCCTATTCTGCCAGGGATCCAAACTAACAGAAGGAAGTTCCGTTTTTTTATGCACGTTTCACGAGTGCCAACGTAGAATTTTGGCGCCTAAAGATAATAAGATATTTTGATCCAGACATGGGAAAATTATGTGAGACACACCAATGAATAGAGCTGAATTTTCTGCGTTTCCCAGACTAAAAATATGTAATACTTTATTCAGGGGAAGAAAGGAGGTCACCGGATGTCCAGATTTAACAGATTGCAAACACATGTGAACGAGAAAGCGTCCCCCAAGCTAAGAGTCGCGCTCAAAATTGACTCCACCCCCCAGATGACGCTCATGGAATAATTAAAAGCGGGAAGCGAATTACGGAGAATCTGCCGATCGTCGGGAGAACACGCCTGGTTCAAATAAGAGATTAAAGAGAGGGTTACAATATGCACCATTTAAATGTTCTGAATTCCTGGATGAAAGGAGCTGCTGTCCTTAATGAACCGTGAATCGTTTACGCCCATTATCTTCCGGTGCGTATACCATAAAAGCTGAGCTGACCCTCGCTGAAGACAGTTCTTAGCGGGTCGTTGAGAGGGGACAGTGTGTCCCGTTGTGCTCTAGTTTTACCGTCCGAACCCTACTGACCGCATACTAAGTCAGTGCTATTGTGTCCGTCGCGGCCGTGAAATACGAAGCCTTTGTGAAGTGTAGACGGGAAGCCAAGCGAGCCTAGGCGAATGTCTCTGTGCCGCGTGTCATTAAATAAGCTGCGAGCATAATTTATAAACGAGTAGCGGGTTGTGGCTATGTACAATGCCGGCCTTAATGAGTCCGTGATATTAGTAAATTGGTATCACCCAAATTGCTACTCTAAGTCAGGGTGCTCAAGTGTTGTGAGCTACCCGATTCATGCTGGGAACGCGCTCGCGGTGATTAGCATGACCTGCTTGTTCGTGGTGTAAACTCTGTGTTCGTGTCGTGGTAAACAGCAGGCCGTGTGACGAGTGGTGAAGTGTTACACATGTGGATTACTCTGAGATTTCAGCTGTGAACGAGGTCTCCAGGATGTCAGACTTGTATGGACCAGGACTGGGGGACAGCACGCCCGTCTCTAGCGCCGAGGTCATGCAGCAGTAAACTCCGCCATGGGTCTCTCGTGGAAGGAAAAACCACGGCCACCAAACAGATGAGTGATGTCATAATATAAATCTGTTAGCACGTTAATGTAGAACCGGTAATAGGATGAGCTTTCCTCTGTAATACCTAAATGTTGTAAAATAATGCATGTCCTAATATGGAAATGTTATTATTCTTGATCATGTTAACTTAAGATTCAAAGGAAGCTAACTCCCCGGACAACCCATTTGTTTTCTTCTTAATGATTAGTTTATCGTGAGGGGTTATTCTTTGTAATATGTAGAATATCCTAGCAAGTAAGGGAGACAAGGATAGGAGAATATTTGAGTTCCCCTAGGGGTGGCTGGAACAATAATAAATGAGCAGGGAAAACCATGTCCAAAGGTGCTAGTTAATGTCCAACATGGCTATCGTATTTGCTGGGGAAATTCATGGGTCAATCAGACGATGCATGCGTAATTTACACATATAATAAGTGTATGTGCAACAAGAGAGAAGAAATCCTGACCGAGAGAGAGGTGCATAAATATGTTATTTAGGTATAATAGTGAGGGACAGATCGCGAGTTTCCCTTGATTCTTGATTAGTTAACCAGAAATGTATGGAATTTTTTTGTATGCAACCGGCTGAGATCCAGAGTCTTATGGATGGTAAAAATATAAATATATGCATAACCTTGAGCGGCGAGCAAAGAGGAAGCGTGGAAGTGAGGAATCATGAGAGTCCTATGCCCAAGGAAAGAAGATACGCGATATGAGACGTAATGAGAGGGCCGAATGCCCAGATAGTTTTATGATGAGATGATTCGGAAGTGATCACTCTACGAGGAGAATGTGAATGTATGGAATAAATGAGTATTTCTTGGGAATTTTTGCGGTAAGATGTAAACAAATGAAGTGGGCCATAGATATATGTCTCCGAGAAGGGAAGGCTGGACGGTGTGAGGGAGAGAAGAATCTGGCGTGGCCAATGAATGAGAAATGGTCGTGTGAGTGTTTGCTTCTCGCCCTCGCGACAGAGCGGCCCCGCTGGGCTATTATAGTCCAGGCTTGAGGCTGTGGATCTCCCCCGTAATTGCTCGTTGTTTTAACTAGTTCAGCTAAGACACTTCTGTCAATGATAATATCACGGTAATGTAGAAGGTAATTAATAAATGAGTAGGGATCTCCCCCCAATATCCGATGATATGAGACCGTAGCTAGTTAGGGATTTTTCTTTCAGGAATGCACCTCTCAGTCGGGATTCATCCAGTTCGAGCCCGGATCAGCAGGGGTCACCTTGGGCAAGCTTCCATTAAGCTTGCGCCGGGGGCAGAAGAGACTGATAACTATGTTACCTTACATGAATAGCCTCCTTTATGCATAATGTGTATATATCTGTGTGTGTAGTGTTTAATGTGCACTTATTTTTGAGTTCAAACAGAACCGTTGTTCAACGTTGTCTTGGTGACAGGTAAGGGACGTCCGGGGGGATTTTAGCTAATGGTATGTGTGTTTTGTCTATGTATTATGTAAATATATCCTTTAATATGGTAATCATGTAGGACAGGAACCGGTTAATTACGTGCTAAGAACAAAACTAATAGGTGTAGGGACATCAGCTCATCTCACGGTGTGATCGACAGAAGAATATAACAAAAAATTCAACAAAAGGTACGAACTAATGAGGGAAAGATAGACGGTAGTGGTCGCCGAACCTCAGTCATACCTTTGTGCAAACGACGCCCATAGGCGAGTCGAATTTTAAAGTGTTATTATTTTCTTTCCCTCCCGTATGCGGGAAATTCATTGTATAGGGTTGTATCTTTTTTTATTATGCCATATTTTGAATACATTAGTCTTTGTAAACCCCCAATTATATGCCTCTTGTCATTTGTAGCAGTGCTAAGCAGTATCCAGTAGACGGATGAACCCAGAGAATCCTACTTTCAGATTACATAAGGCTCCATCTTAAATATTTGTCGTTGTTTTTTTCTTTTCTTTCGAATGTAACCACCCCCCAAGTGCTCAAGCTGCCGAGGCCAGCACCGAAAGTAGGGAGGGGATCGGTTCGAAGCTCGTTAGGCAAGTCGAGCCGCTCCTTACTCTAGTCTCATCCGTAGGTGTTTACCCAGTTATGTGGAGGCATTCTTATGCGCGGGTCTTCCATTCGAGGCCCGGAAGGGTGTAGTTTGTACCTTAATTAAGGCCACGGCCGCTTTATTCCCACTCCTAGCCCTTTCCTGTGCCATCGTCGCCATAAGACCTATCTGTATCGGTGCGACGTAAAGCAACTTGCCTTACCCTCAACAGTAATATAATACGCTGAGTTGATGACAAAAACAGTTGGTGCTCGTAAGACTTCCAAGGAAATCTCCATTCCTGCAGTTTCACACTGATTGGAGCCATGCCTGTTAGTTGTCTGCTGGCTGAACAGAGAAATATCCAATGTTCTTCGCAACATTCGCATTTCCATAATATGCAGTGAGTTCTAGCACTCGGTACTATATAGCGCAACTGTCCTCGCCAAATGTGCGATATGCAGTATATTTGATTTTAGACGAGTAGAAATTTTCTTGCCTGTCCCGCAGTATACGGGTAGCTTGCCCACCTCTTACCCGGAGGCATCGCGTTAGATTCCCGACTACGTCGGGTGATTTTTACTTGGATATGAGGGGTGGTTCGATGTTCATTCAGCCTACGTGATTACATTTGAGGAGCTAACTGACGGTGGGATGGCGACCCCGATCTAGGAAGCCGAGGAAAACGGCCGAGAAGATTCGTCGCGCCGACTTCACGATACATCGTAATCTGCAGGTCTCCGGGCTGAGCAACAGTCGCCTGGTAGGCCATGACCCTCCGGGGCTGAAATGCAATGGGGCTTGGTTTTTGAGTGGTGTAAGGGATGGTAAATTACGTGAAATGACTATGTTTTCCTCACAGATGTTTTCTTTTCATCGCCATAACCTGCTGCTTGCGGTGAAGTAGCAGTATGATGAAGACATGAAGAAGAGCCTGCCACGTCTGGGATACATCACTTTACCATTTTTCTTAACAATGACGGCGAGACTGGCGATTTTTTACATTTATCACACACTACTTGAAGAGCAATTCTCGACAAAATATTTTTATTCATTATTATAATTACTAATGGAATTACCCCTTATTTTCTTGCAGGTTCTTTGTTCGTAAAATTTTGTTTTTCTTCAGTACATAAGAAAAAAAACATGTTTTGGTTCTAAGAATATCCAGAGAAACACCACAAGATTTCCTCATCTTCTGGAGATTTCCTTAACTTTACATTTCCATTTCCGATTATTATTGCTATTCAATACATTGGTGGAATTTGGAATCGATGCCAAAACATCGACAATTATTAAGTAGACTTTAACTGGGACACACTCGAAAGTTAAGTTCATGGGAGAAATCTCCAAGCAGTTCGAAATTAAAAGAGGAGTCAGACAGGGTGATGGACTGTCACCAATTCTTTTCAGCTGTGTGTTGGAGAAGATTACCCGGGAATGGGAAAAAGAACCGGACAAAAAAGGACTACTTAACCAAGTATACATTGAAGGTCAAAAAGTGGGGTCATGATTAATTGCCTTGTCTTTGCTGATGACCAGTTTATTGTTAGAATGAAACTGTAACTGAGATTTTGTCATTTATAGTAAACGTTTGGAATTTGATTTCATTATTCTTAGAATAGAGTCGTTTTAGTAGAGGCTTGAGATTCATTATCGAAGTGACAGAAATGACACGATGGTGTGGCATGTCGGAAATAACCATTTTCAGGGATATAAAAATTTGAGAATCTGTAGTTATGTTGTTTGTGTTGTTGAGGGTTGTCCAAAGTTTTGCGATTATTTTATTTGAATGTCACGATAGCTGTCAATCCATAGAGATCGTGATGAATGTGTTGTGTTTTTGTTGGTTTCTAAGGCACAAATGTCGGTTCATGTGATATGCGGTCATGCCTGTGGAGCAAATGGGGTACAGTATTCCATCCACCCTAGACTTGGGTGAGGTGCCTTACGACACTTGAGTCTCATCGATCTGAAATCATATCGAAGGAGGGGCCGGAATTAGTTGTGTATAAAGTTATGCAGATGTAAGGTTACGGTTATCCAAGCTAGTTTCTTAATAATTGTTAGTGTTATAATGTGAACTTGTTGAGTGACGTCATGAAATAAATAAATGGTACTGGTAGTTATGACAATGTATTTCGTTTCCAGCTGAAGAAAACTTTGAGCATTAACAATATCAGATCAATATTTTTCGTCAAAGGAATGTTTCTGGCAAACAGATCCGAGTGATAACAAAAATGTAATTAAACAGTTAGGGAGTTTAAAGAAACCATTTCGTCCGTGATAGATAAAATTTGTTGTTAATTTGGATTATGAGATTACTTAATTTATTAATTTACTAGTAAATATACCCGTGCTTCTCTACGGTATACTATACTGTATACGGCTATCGAAGTAAATTACTGTACATGCAGTTAATAAGATTTTTAAAAATTCCATATCTCTTAGCGTTATCCGAGAAACAGCATAGGGAGGTCCACATACGTTGTTTCCAAAGTAAAGTGCGAGTTGCGGAGTTGTGACGATAACGACAGGTCCACATGCCTACTGCCATTCACAATCGAGTTGGAAATTTTCATTATAATGGCAAGCCTCATTACCTACTGCGCGGCCACAATCTAATTGGGGAGTTTTCGTTGCAATGGCAGGCCCCATTTCATACTTCCAGACAGATAACAGTTGAGGAATTTTTATTATAATGGCAGGCATCTTCCCTATTGCCAGTCAAAATTGTGTTATGCTGTTATCATTATAATGACAGGCTCATTTCACAATGCCAGTCAGCTTACTGCCAGTCACACCGAGTTGGTGAGTTTCGATTTATAATAGCAGGCCACTATGCCTAACGTCAATCACATTTTAGATGGGCAAATTTGTTTATAATGGCGGGCACTGTCACCTACTGCCGAGCACAATCGGGTAAAGGAGTTTTGAAAAAAATCCATGCTCCCTAGCTTTCTGCCAGTCAAATCAAGAAGGAAATTATTCATTACAATGGGACATAGGAGTTTGAGAAGGACCCCATTCCTGCTGCCAGTCAAAGTCGATGTGGATGTGGGGAGTACTGATTATAATGGCAGACGCCCTCCTATTGACAATCATTAACGATTTGTAAAGTATTAATTACAATGGCACACACACCCTTTCTAGATATCTACAAATCGACTTCAATGAATAAATATTGATCGACATAAGAAAGTATATGCATGTTTAACTCCATTTAAAATTCAACTGCTTTTAAACAGTTCATCATATCGACAATCGGACTGTACGATAAGACGCCACATTTAGAGGTCTAAATGGCTGGTCCTACGATATTTTCTCGTATCCCATCTATTTATGGACAAGATTGAGTTAGAAGTTGAATAGACTGAAATATGGGTGGGTCTCTTCACAGTGCATTACTTTTCGGATACTTATGTGACAGCTACAAACATAGAATTTGGGTCAGATATAGCTACGCGTTGGACCTACGTTTGTGTCGAATTTTACGATCCTATCTTCTTATAAGTTATTCCAACCATCAATAATACGTGTAAAAAGCAAAAAAAAAAAAAAAATTACGTTCAGTGGAGAAATACAGCCAAATCTAACGCATAAGGGAGAGAGAGAGATACGACAAAAATTCATAGGACCGAAGTTGTAGATCATCCCAAATTGAACAGAGATTGTGCCATCCGTTTTGTGATACGACGTACGGTTTAGCCACCAAATATTTCGAAAGGAAGGTATGAACCGTCATTAAAATTGCCTCCATATTTCGATATTTTTGGGAGGTAAAATGAAAAATTTAAACACCTCGTAGCTTCTCCGTCATTCACAGGCTAAAAGTTATAATTTTACCAAATGTCAATTTTCTAGATCGTCTGACAGATTGTGCCGCCAACTCGATTTGGGGAAGCGGGTAAAAATTAGTACTTTCAGGAAACTTTTAAGCCCATGAAACCTATAGGTTATCATTTTGGGATAAATATATCCGACTGCGTTCTTATGCTGAGCTCCAAATTTGAGACTCCCAGCGAGGCCCCCTCAGGGTATTTTGAATACGTTCAATTTTTCTATGGATCCTGAAGTCAACAGCTTCTCTGGTACCAAGTTTTAAGTTTCTAAGATGCCTGGAAGTGCCTCGTAAATTCACATCTATTTTAATTTTTATACCTTCCATTTATTAATATGGATCATATTTCACCCCCTTCCCTAGGTGTTCTACAGGCGTCTTGCCCCTACAGTATATTTTCCACATAGTAGGTACTATTTGTACTCCTCCCACCCCAAAGTGGGCCGAACTTGTACTTTAAAATCCGGCGTATTCATCTCAGCAACCCCGAAAAGTATGGATTCAACACTACTTGCGAGTATTTTTATGTATCACTAACCCCTCGCCCCCACCCCAAAGGGCCTGAAATTGGACTTTTAAAAAATCCGGAGTGTCACTATTCATCTCAGCGACCCCTAATTCTATGGATTCGACACTATTTTCGATTGTTTTTATATAACACACCCCCTCGGCCCCCCACTCCAAAGGGGGCTGAAGTTGGACTTTTAAAAATTTCGGAGTGTTACTATTCATCTCAGCGACCCTGAAAACAACGGATTCGACACTATTTTCAATTATTTCTATATATAATTCCCCCCTCACTCCCACATAACGAAGGGGGATGAACTTGGACTTTAAAAAATCTGGAGTGTCACTACTCATCTCAGCAAATCCGAAAAATATGTATTCGACACTATTTTCGATTAATTTTATATATAACCCCCCTGGTCCCCCACCTCTACGGGTGCTACAGATGGCTTACCCCCACAGTACTCGCCTCCATATAGTAAGTTATGAGTGTACCAAGTATCGTCGATTTTTCTCCAGTGGTTTAGGAGGAGAGGTGTCATTTATATACATACAAACATTGATTTTTATACATATAGATTAAATTCAGTGGAACCGTATATTGAGCTTGTCTGTGTCTGTCTGGTCAACAGCCCAGAGGCTGGTTGGATCCTCAAATAGCACCACCAAAGCTTGTGGGGTTATAAGGAAACCCCCAAAACCAATGGCAGCACCAAAATGAGGCGTACTAGGCAAGATGAGTGAGGTAGTTTGCCATTGCTTTCCTCACTGGGTCAGAAAGTACTATTGCAGCATGTCTGACCCTGTGAGCAGCACCTTTCATAACACTCAGAAGCACTAGTCGTGCTCTGAATGTCATTACTCAGCACTACCCATACACCAGCAGCTTCCATATTGTCACAGCCATGATGTTGACTGGGACTTCGGTGGAAGCTACACTTTACTCTGGCCTGTGCCAAGAGATGGATGCAAAAGTACTGTATCCATCAAGAAATGGCAGCAGGCAGAAATTGAGCTTATATTAGCTTAAAACCAAGTGACTGACTTCAAAATATATTCTGCATATCTTAATTTTATTTGCTGGGAAATTCCAACTTATTAACGTAACGATTGAGGGGACATGTCCGATGGCAAAGGGCTTTACTGCCACAAGTGTTGTGATCGTTTGTTTTTGTTGTTGTTGTTGTTATTTGATTTTGATTTCGTTAAGCATCAGATGTGATGGGGGATTTATTAATGTGGAAACCTTGGTCATTAACTATTGTAACATAATTGTGATCAGCCTTCAGCTTAAAAGTTTGGATGTTCATGGGGTCATCAGCCTCAGTGACTTAGATTAGGGCCGCCTGCCAGTATAGCATCAGTTTTCTTGCGGTCATCACGCACAATGACTTTAACGTAAATCACAATGTTAGATGTCGGTCCATGACATCGTCGCAGGTCACATCGATTCAATTAAGGGTCCATGCCGTACAAACACTGTGTGGTACATACCGAATGGACTGCCTTAATTATACCGAGTCCAGAGCTTATGTTGCGGGGGGCTCGATCATCACGAATCATTATGGTGGTACATGCAGTGTCACGTGAAAACCGATCTTAAGGATCTCCAGACTTTCTTTATTTCATTCTTAAATTAAGACGGTGGTTTTTAGTAAGGATGCCCCTGAGGCAATTGAATTAACGTCTCCAAAGCCAGCATCTCTCATCGTCGTTATTGATATTATATTATTATTTCATTTAAACGGACAAGAGTGAGTTCGTCGATTTAAGGTGGTGTAATGCCACAATTATCGCATATGATCAGTAAACATCCATTCCTTTTGACTCGAATAATCTCATTGTAGACTTTAGTTTAAATTACTGAAACCCACCTCTTATCTAACCAAGTGACGAAGAACCCGTCAACGACCCAAGAGAAAGATCTTATACCGATTTGCTGATAGGTAAGGAAGGTAGGTATCCTTCGAAGGACCTTAAAGGGTTCAGTATGTATGTTTTTATTACTTTAATTTCTTCTTCTTCTTATTATTATTATCATTATTACACAGTTAGGTCTTACGGTGACGATGAAATAGGAAATGGCTAGGAGTAGGATGGACGCGGCCGTGGCCTTAATTAATGTACAGCCCCAGTATTTGCCTGGTGCGAAAATGGGAAATCACGGAAAACCATCTTCAAGGCTGCCCACAGTGGGGTTCGAACAAACTTATGTTCTCGAAGAGAGATGTTACATGAAAAGTGTGCAGATCGATGCCCTAGACTACAAGTATCAGTCAGTATCTTGATTCCATTCTTCTCGGTTATGTCATAATATATCGTCTTTGAAATGAATGAGACCATAGTGCAGTCGGCTCACGCCTTGCAGTGCCTCAACAGGCGGCCATGCACAGCTCGAACTGCCGGCCACACCTTCAAGAAAAGAGATAGACTCACTGAATATCATTTTCTACTTCTGTCTCTTTCTACGTTGCAACAGCCGTGGTTGGCACATTGTCAACGTTTGTACGAGAAGATATTCAAACATTTCTGTCTTTCTCCCTCGTCATGTCTTCAACACAAATACAGGAACCAAGTATATTTCTCCTTCTCCTTCCTTCTTCTTTCTTCTGTTATATCCAGCACTGCCTGTTGTTTTAAAGTGTTTATGCAGTTATTGCTTTATCTTAGTTTCCCGTCCTTTTATTCCTTTTTTCTCTTTTCTCTCCACTCTTCCTTTTTATTTCTTCGAAAGGGAAAAGGAAAACAAAGAAAGGAACACAACTGAAAGTAATTTGAATGTATGACCTCATTTCTGGGAAGGAGGCAAAGTGTTCGGGGGAGAGGGGGGGGGGGTGTAGAGAGAAAGGATCCTGTACAAGTTAGTATCTTAGAATCGACTCTTGGTGAACTGTGTTGGAGTTCAGGGACCTATTGGTCTTCAAGCGTATGATATCGGCCCAGATTATTATTCTTATTTAAGAATGATTTAATTTAAAATAACTTTTCAGCTTCTCATCAACACCCCAGCGGTCAAATTCACCATATTTGACTATACCTTGAATATCATGAGCTGTCTTACAACCGAAGAAAGTACAGGTATTCGACCGGGTCAGGAATGGAATGAATGAAGCCCCATCTGGCGGCGAGGATAGGAATTGTGCCGGCTGCCGAAGCCTCTCGCACTCCTCTGAGGCAATGATTAATGTCTGACAGATGAAATGATACTGGGGAGTTTTGCTGAAATGAAGGATGAGAGGGAAAACCGAAGTACCCGGAGAAAATCCTGTCCTGCCTCCACTTTTTCCAGCACTTATCTCACGTGAAGTGACCGGGATTTGAACCACAGAACCCAGTGGTGAGAAGCCAGCGCGCTGACCCCTGAGCCAACGAGGCTTTCTGGTTTATATTTTATTTCTGTAAATTTATCAGATATATATGTATATTTTGCCAGTTGCTTTACGTTGCACCGACACAGATAGGTCTTATGGCGACGATGGGACAGGAAAGGGCTAGGAGTAGGAAGGAAGCGGCCGTGGCCTTAATTAATGTACCGTCCCAGCATTTGCCTGGTGTGAGAATGGGAAACCACGGAAAACTATCTTCAGGGCTGCCGACAGTGGGGTTCGAACCTACTATCTCCCGAATACTGGATGCTTGTCGCACTTAAGCGACTGCAGCTGTCGAGCTCGGTTATCAGATATTAGAAGAGTGGAGAATGAAATAAGCCTCCTGGCTCAGTTCGCTGGTAATTGAAAGTTCTCAAATACATCAGCCCCGTGCCGGTAAATCTCCTGCGGGACAAAATTATGGCACTTGGGCGTCTTAAAAACCGTAAAAGTAGTTAGTGGGACGTAGAATGAAGAAAATTATTATTATTATTATTATTATTATTATTATTATTATTATTATTATTATTATTATTATTATTATTATTATTATTATTATTATTATTATTATTATTGCGATGGATTGTATTTAAATGAACTTATGTGCTAATGCGAGCACAAACACCCAGGTTCCAGCTAGGGGAATTAATTAGACTCAGTTAAATTTCCAGCCTGGCCAGGAATTGAACCCGGGGCCTTCTGAACTGAAAGCCTCTACGCTGACCGCTTAACAAAGGAACCAGATTACTGATACTATTCTTCTTATTAAATTTATTTATTTATTTATTTATTTATTTATTTATTTATTTATTCATTGATTTATTTCAGTTACATTTACTTTCCCCTGTCTCTCCTTCTCTATCATGTTTTGTTTCAAATTCTTTAAAAGTTAGCAACAATTATTTTAATACCGGTATTTAACATGAGGGTCCGCCCTGTGATCTAGAAATACCGTGTGCGGCTGGGTTCGATTCTAGGCTCGTCCAAGGATTCATTCACCCTCGTAAGATGAATCAGCACCTGTCGATACGAAAAGTGGAGAGTCCGGTCAAGAAAGCCATATACTGTAGCGTGTCTGAGGACGTCATCATACCAACCATGTGCTACTCCGATGACTATGGGCAGTCTGGCTCTACGTGTCACGTGGTGCGGTTCGGTTCGGTTTTAATGTGGAAGAAGGCTTTAAATAATTTAAATTACGCCCCTTCTAACCGAGCCTTTTCCTGAAATCCTTTTTAATAATCCATTTCACTTCTTTCCAGGAAGTAAAGATATTAACTAATAAATAATGTTATTTGCTTTACGTCACACTAACTACTTTTACGGTTTTCGGAGACGCCGAGGTGCCGGAATGTAGTCCCGCAGAAGTTCTTTTAAGTGCCAGTAAATCTACCGACGCGAGGCTGGCGTACTTGAGCACCTTCAAATACCATCGGACTGAGCCAGAATCGAACCTGCCAAGTTGGGGTCAGAAGGCCAGCGTCTCAACCGACTGAGCCACTCAGCCCGTCAAGATATTCACTAGTACACTGTATAAACATAAGACGTTAGCTCCAAAATTTTACACACATGACTGGATGCCAATTGCACTGACTGCGTTATTAAACGTTGTGTTCCTTAAAATGGTACGAATTATTATGTTGTTGAAGGAATTTAATATTATTGTAATGCTGCTTTCATCTTCTTACTGGTCCGATTAATTTCTCATCGCCAAAGCTGTGCATCCACCTTCCCGGGGGCGCAAGATACAATTGTGTATCCGATATTGGATACAGAATAATCCTGACAGAGGTCACACAGAACATGGAATGCTAGAACGCCTTGTGTTCTTGAAACAAAGGAATCTGTTTCCTAAAGAAGAGTCCCTATTAAACATAATGCGTTTGAAGATGAAGAGGGCTGCTTGAGATATAATGAAGAAATAATAATAATAATAATAATAATAATAATAATAATAATAATAATAATAATAATAATAATAATAATAATAATAGAAAAAGGGTTCCAAGTATGGAATACCGTTATATTTTCTTAAAAACGACGAACTCCTTTTTGACATTTTAAGATTGTAAATACGTGTCTTGTTACAATGTGTCTACTTTCCAGCTACTTATTGGACTTTATTTGCATTTACACCGGAGATTTTAACAGCCATCATACTAACAGGCGATATGACACAGTTGATGAAGATGGCGAGGCATTAACTCAGTGGGCTGAAATATCCGATCTGCACCTAGTTTTTGATGCGAAAGACAAGGGCACTTTCCATTCTGGTCGCTGGAGAAGAGACTATAACTCCAACCTAACATTTGTGTCCAAGGATTGCTTTGATCAACCTCTCAGTATTACACGTACAATATTGTCGAGTTTCCCAAACAGCTAGCGTCGACCAGTCCTGTTGGAAGCAGGTATGAAGATGCCCCTGGTGACCTCACTACCTTTCCCAGGTAGAATTTTAATCGTGCAAACTGGGATAAATTCTCTAAATATCTTGATCAGAAAGTATATGACATAAATCTAGAGCCAACTGCCAGTAACTATGATGACTTCGTCAGCTTAGTCACTTCAGCTGCCAAATCGAACATTCCGAGAGGTTTCAGAAAATATGATGTGCCCAGTTGGAACCAAGAAAGTGAGGCTCTGTATGAAGAATATCAAACAACAGGCAGCCACGAAGTAGGTTCACGGCTTCTACGGTCATTAGACAAGAATAAGAGAGAAAAGTGGGAAGCAACAGTAAAAGACATGGACTTTGAAAAATCGAGCAGAAAATCTGGGAGAGTCTTAAATCGACTTACTGGATCACGTTATTCTAAAAAGCAGTGTACTAAGTCGAGCCCAGACGCCATTGTAAGTAGAATGGTTGAAGTCACCCGAACCAAGAGAGAGAAATGGCATACGAAAACTGTGAAACGTAAGCTCACCGAGCTCAAACATGGAACAAAGAAGAACGAGAAACTGTCTAGGCCATTCTCTATTCAGGAAGTTGAAACTGCTACCAAGATGCTGAAAACCGGCTAAGCTGCTGGCACAGATAATATCTACAACGAATTCCTTCGAAATATGGGTCTACATAGCATAAAGTGGATCAATTGTCTTTTTACATACATCCTTCAGACTAACAACCTGACAAAGCAGTTCAAACGGTCAAAGGTGATCGCCCTTCTTAAACCTGGAAAGTCGGAGCAGAGACCTGAAAACTACCGACCAATATCACTTCTCAGTTGTATTTATACCAACTCTTGGAACGAGTCCTCCTCAATAGGATAGCACCACTCATTGAAGCTGTAATCCCTCCAGAACAAGCTGGTTTCAGAAGAAATCGTAGCTGTACTGGTCAAGTTTTATCTCTTACCTCTCACATAGAGGCAGGCTTCCAAAAGAAATGAAAATCAACAGCTGTCCTTATTGGCCTGACAAATGCATATGATACTGTCTGGCGACATGGACTAATTCTTAAAGTGCTGGAAGTAATTTCCTGCTTGGAAACTGCAAACCTAATTTCCACCATGCTCTGTGAGAGAGAATGTGTAGTATTCCTAGGTGATTCTAAAAGTCGCAAAATAAAATTAAATAACGGTCTGCCACAGGGATCAGTATTGGCCCTAGTTCTCTTCAACCTCTACATCCATGACTTACCATCAACCACAACTGCTAAGTTCATCTATGCAGACGACATTGCACTGGTAGCTCAAAGCAGAAATTTTGAGGATGGAGAAGGCATTCTTTCAGCTGAATTGGTCAAAATGGCAACATTCTTCAAGTCTTGGCATTTGATCCGAAGTGCTTCTAAGACCGAAGTTTCATGTTTCCATCTCAGCAACCGACTCGCAAACTACAAGCCATCTGTTTTATTCCTTGGTGAAAAACTGAAGTACAATCCGTTCCCGAAATATCTAGGAGTTACATTGGACAGAACTCTGGGCTACAAAGAACATCTCACCAAGCTTTCTCACAAAATCGCTACAAGGAATAACATCCTGCGCAAGCTTCGTGGCAGTTCCTGGGGAGCCTCGGCTGACTGCTTACGATTAACAGGTATCAGTCTTGTCTACTCTGCAGCGGAATACTGTGCCCCTGTATGGCTGGAAAGTGCACATGTGCATAAAGTGGATACTATGCTGAATGATACCATGCGCTACATAACTGGTACTGTAAAGTCAACACCTCACCACTGGTTACCCGTACTGTCATATCCCACCACCCCACCTGAGCTCTGCTGAGAGAAACAAAGAAGATCTGGTAATCTCCCTCATTACCAGTTCACCAGGAATTTTGTTACCCATCGCCACGACGCCTTCGATCTAGGAGACCAGTAAGTGTACTGGCCGGCCGACTCTTGAGGGATAATTTTAATCTAAACCAGAGCTGGCGGGATGGGTGGTCAAATTCAACATCTGGCACAAATGCTCATGAGCCAAATCCAACCCAGGAAATGAAGGGATTCGACCTCCCAAGAAAACTATGTTGTCGCCTCAACAGACTGGGAACTGGGCATGAACGCTGCAATTTCTTACGCCCTAAGTGGGGATTCTCCAATGTGTGAATGCAGTGAAGAGGAGCAGACCATGGACCATGTCATCCAGCGCTGCCCTCTTCATGCCTACTCCGGAAGCTCCAGAACCTGCTTCATCTTTCAGAAAGTGCTGTAGAGTGGCTGAAACACTTGGACCTGGACTTATGAATTTGTGTTATAATCACCATACAGTTAGATAAATAAATAAGCTACTTATTTTCAGTCTGATTAACACATTAATGTTTTTGTAAATTACAACATATAATGGAAATTGTACTTTTCTTCTTCTGTAAAAAAGTGTCTTTAATATGGAATACTATCATTATATTCCTAAGCATCTTATTTTAGTGAAATTTCGTAGTCTACATGTTTAAAATAAGAAACTCATGGATATAATTTAGCATAATAGACCATTATATTCAATATTCACGCACAAATGTATCACCTTCTGCACTTGAATATTAGATATGGCACCATAACATGCACTCCAAGCATTGAATCCATTTCTCGCAACTCTATCTCTGGAATACTTGCCGTCACAGAACAAGCATGTAGCATTTTCAACACTTGGGTACTTTTTTCTATGTTCCACTATATAGGGATCAGATGATTCATCAATCACGCTGAATGACTCTTTATTCCAAGACGAACTGTCATCTCTTGTCCTCTTCTTTCCTTTTCGCGAAGCTTAGGTCTGCTGAAACTATAGAACGAAGGTTGATTGAGTTCTTGAATGTCTACTCTTGCCACAGTTGCAGGAAAGTATCTTTCCTCTGCTGTTGTCTCTTTCATTGTTGCCACCAAGCTCGGTAGCTGCACTCGATTAAGTGCGCCCAGTATTCAGTACTCGGAAGATAGTGGTTTCAAGCCCCACTGCCGGCAGCCCTAAAGATGGTTTTCGGTGGTTTTCCCATTTTTACACCAGGCAAATGTATCTTAAATAAGGCCACGATCGCTTCCCTCCCACTTCTTGCCGTTTCCTGCCCCCATCGTCGCGATAAGACCTAGCTGTGTCGGTATGGCACCATAACATCCACTCCAAACATTGAATTCATGTCTCGCCCCTTCTATCCCTGGAATACTGTACTTGCCATCACAGTACAAGCATGTAGCATTTTCAACACTTGGGTCCACTTTTCTATGTTACTCTATATCGAGATCTGATGATTTATCACTCACGCTAATTGATTCTTCATCTCATGATGACGGTGTGACGTAAAGCAACTTGCAGAAACAATATAAAATATCTTTGTTGCGAAACAAAACAAATATGGCGCACCATATATTCTTGCTACCATTTTTTACCTCGTTTTCCCTGTACTTACTGTAGTGGTAGGTTTTTTGCATGTCTAATTCATTCTACTTCTTATGTACCTTTCCCTGCGAATCGTCCTTCCGACCAGCCATGGCTCTAAAGGAAAGACGAACTGCCTGTGCATATTGCAAAAGTATGGTTCCTAATATGGAATATTATTCAATATGGAATACTATTTCATAACTGGAACACTACAGTATTCCTTATTAGGTACCCAGCCGCATTTAATTTCTATCTTACAAATTACTTGTGTCAGCTCATCGAATTTATTTGCCCACTATATAGTTTATATAGTTAGTTCACCCTCTACGCACAGCTATCGAGCCTTTTAATGTTTAGGTTATACCTTGGTTGCCCGGCCCCGCAGTGTAGGGGGCAACGCATCCGCCTGTTACCCAGCGGCCCGGGGTTCGATTCCCGGCCGGTTCAGGGTTTTTTAATTGAAAATGGTTAATGTCCCTGGCCTGGGGACTGGGTGTTTGTGTCGTCCTTAACGTTCCTTTCCTCACATTTAACACTTTACACTTCCGCCATTTACATCATACACTCAGGTTCCTCACATATGGTGCAAGTAGGGGCAAAAGATCTTCATAGGTCGACGCCCCGAACGAATAGCATTAAAAAAAAAAAGCCTCGTTTTGCAAAAACTGCAACTCTTACCTTCCCAAAACTTCTTGGGGGCTAAAAATCAGTCTATCGACTGTCACAGACAAAGAACGCAACTCGAATCTCATCCCTCAACTCGCCATCACAGAACCCTTCCTTGTACATCTTTCTACCTTTTCCATGGAGCGATGCCAATTTTAATTTAACAGATATTGGGTATTCCATATTAGGAGCATATTCCATATTTGGGTCTGTTCCTCTAATAATAATAATAATAATAATAATAATAATAATAATAATAATAATAATAATGATAATAATAATAATAATAATACCGAGCGAGTTGGCCATGCGTTTAGATTCGCGCAGCTGTGAGCTTGCATTCGGGAGATGGTGGGTTCGAATCTCACAACCGGCAGCTCTAATTGTGGTTTTCCCTGGTTTCCCATTTTCACACCGGGCAAATGTTGGGCATGTACCTTAATTAAGGCGACGGTCGCTTTCTTAGAGACCACGGGTGGATGGAATAGTCCTAGCCGCCTGAGCGCAAGTAAAGTGTCGCGACTTAGAATATGTCCGAGATAACCCTAATTGATCTTCCGACTCCCATAATCATTTACTAGGCCTCTCCGCCGTTGCCCATAGTTCACGAACGAGGACACCATTAAAACAACCCACACGACGAACAAAAAATAAAGGTAGGTATAAAATTACGTTTTTGTTACTATTCTTTAACACAAAAAGGTGAAGAATCCTTCGGTTATTAGATGGATTTCCATTCTGTTTATCTCATAATTAAGGTAAGATGATACTGCGTCACTTTTAACACTAACTTTGTGAGGAGTCTGACTGACATTGTCTAAACAGTGAGTTATCTGGCTGGGATGTTGATGGTGAAGAGGATCCTCCCCTGACATGCACACATCTCGCACACGCCTTCCTCCCCCATGCCCGCCCTCAAGGCTCCTGTCTAACTGCCAGGGAACACCTGCCCAGTGGAGTGCCAACTACTGAACAAGGTTGCCAACACTTCCACGTATCTGTCATCTTTAACTCGCTGGCATGACGAGTCAGTCTCTAGAGTCAAAAGGAAAAGTAAAAACTTCCTTCATGCAAGATGTGGAAAATAATACATATTTTAACAGTATATTCGGGAGTTTTTAAAAATGGATAATTTGATTACGTGGGCGTGGTATTTGAGTAGCATAGTCACTGGCTCCTCACCGTGGCTATCGCGGTTTGAATCCTAATCATACATGAGGAATTTTCGAAATTACATTTCTCGTCCCTTCGGACATCTCTTGGTTGTGATAACCGTATCTACAGTACAGTCACGTAAAACTACAAGACAGCTTGTTTTTTTAGTTTTATTACATGTATTATTATCCTTTCGTTGAAATGTTAGCGTTGTCAGAGGGCGCCGGGTTCGATTCCTGACCGATTCGGGGATTTAATCACGTCTGATTATTTCTTCTGGCTCGAGGATTGGGTGCTTGCGTCTGTTCCAACACTCTCCTCTTCATATTCACACGACACAACACATCACACCACTAACCACAGGTTAGGCGTCAGGAAGGGCACTTCATCCTAAAACAGGGCTAAATCCACATGTACGATACAGTTTACAGCCGCGAAGGCACAGTCGTGTGAAAAGCGGTAGAAAAACATGATAACAATTTTATTGTTTTTACGCCTTACGTTTACGGTTTTCGGAGACGCCGGCGTGCCGGAATTTAGTCCCGCAAGTGTTCTTTTACGTTCCAGCAAATCTACCGACACGAGGCTGACGTATTTGAGTACCTTCAAATACCACCGGACTGAGCCAGGATCGAACCTGCCAAGTTGGGGTCAGAAGGCAAGTACCTTAACCGTCCGAGCCACTCAGCCCGGCGGTAGAACAAGATTATTATTATATTCTCAATTTTAAAATTTGATTAATAGGCTAAATATACACATGTAACTTCAATACATACTGATTACAAAAGTTGAAAGCGCTGATTAGCGTTATAATGTTGGAGTACCAATGACTTTCGCTATTACCACCGCCTTCTGCACACCTTGCTATGCAGACGTCATCACGTAGTTGCTCTGGGCAGCCGGTGTTACTTGCTCCGCTCGGGACGGGTGTTTGTCACATGACAAGAGAACAGCAATCAGGCGGGTTGAATACCGTGGCCGTACTGTACTTGCGCCACTGGCCTTCAGTACATACTACGTCATGCATTTCTCCTACTTCTTCCCCTACTTGCTCACTAAGCTGCTCTCGTTCCTCAAGAGCGGGGAGCAAACTGGCTTCGAAGGCATTTCGCTCTCGATTGACGATGCCTGCGGGTTCTGGCATCTCTTACTCTCTGACAAATCATGTTTGCTTTTAGTTTTATTACATTTTTTTCTGTTATTATTCATTTGGTATTAATCTCGTACTTGAAATAATATTTGGAATTGTCCTCACTTGCCTGATATTCCGTTGTCTAGTGGATGGACTCGATTAGTTCGATGTAATTTCGTACCTTTTCCTGGTGTTTTGATTGAAAGTTGTTATTGTTTGTTATCGCTAAAGCAATTAGTCATATCATTCCGCGCTGTTCGCTCATCTGCATCAAAGGTGGTCTATTTCTTGAGACAGTACGGTCAGTAAAATTAGTAGGATTCCCGTAAAGAGGATAATTAACGTTTTCATGCACCGGTTCAGATTGGTATAATGTAATACGCCTGTCTCTCGGATGTTAGAAGACCATGTTTGATTGTGAATGTCTGATGTACGGTATAATCTTTGCAACTGAATTGTGGCGAGCTCTATATTCTGTGACCGGCAGCACGGCGTATGGCTGACGTACCTGCCCTTTACCCGGAGGCCCCGGATACGATTCTCGGTCAGGTCAGGGATTTTTACCCGGATCTGAGAGCTTGTTCGAGCTCCATTCAGCCTACGTGCATTACAGTTGAGGAGCTATCTGACGGTGAGATAGCAGCCCCGGTCTAGAAAGCCAAGAATAACGGTAGAGAGGAATCATCCGACCTTCGGACTGAGCAGCGGTCGCTTGGTACGCCAACGCCCTTCGGCGCTGTTGCTCCATCGGGGTTTGGTTTCGTTTGGTTTGGTTTATATACTCTGTGTTTGTCAAACCTGCACAGCCTGATATGATATGTTGAATTGAGTCAGGGTCCAACTCCTTGGCTGAATGATCAGTGAGGGCTTCGGTTCAAAAGGTCCCGGGTTCTATACCTGGCCAGATTGGGGATTTAAATCAGTGTGATTTATTCTTCTGGTTAGGGGGCTGGGTGTTTGTGTTTGTCCCAACACTCATCGCTTTAAAGGGAGAAAACACGCAAACCACCACCATCACCACAGCCACCACCACCACCACCACAACAGAAACTTGCAGTGGTGATTACATCCCTCCAGATAGCGTTGGTGACTTTAAGGGCATCCGGCTGTAAAACAAGGCCAAAACCACATGAGTGCGACGGGCTCTAACCCCTGGGTTCCGTGGTTCAAATCCCGATCACGTCATGTGAGACTTGTGCTGGTTAAAGCGGAGGCGGGACAGGTTTTTCTCCGGGAACTCCAGATTTCCCTGTTATCTTTCATTCCAGCACTCGCGACCACGCAGATGTTGGAAGAGCGGAAGTAAAAGAAGAAGGAAACCATCTGGGTCTTTAACGATGATGATATAGAGTGCCAAGATAAAGCGACAAGCCATACATCAACAGCAGTCAGCTGTGTTTTAAAATGCTAGTTTTAATGTAACTTGCAACAATGTACACGAGCATTGCAACCACATTGCAACTTGTTTCCTCTATCAGTGATTAGTATGTTGATTTTGGGACATTGCGAAAAATTGTAGTGGTCAATACAATGTCTTTTGTTAGTCCCTTCTGTTTTCTACTAGCGATATAGCGCCCTAATGAGCTTCGATGGCTCAGCCGGCAGCGCGACGGGCTCTAACCCCTGGGTCCCGTGGTTCAAATCCCGGTCACGTCATGTGGGATTTATGCTGGATAAAGTGGAGGCGGGGCAGGTTTTTCTCTGGGAACTCCAGATTTCCCTGTTATCTTTTATTCCAGGAACACTCTCCAATATCATTTCATTTCATCTGTCAGTCATTAATCATTGCCCTAGAGGAGTGCGACAGGCTTCGCCAGCCAGCACAATTCCATCCTCGCCGCTAGATGGGGGCTTCATTCATTCCATTCCTGACACGATCGAATGGCTGGAAACAGGCTGTTTTTTTCGTAGCTTCCTAATAACACACATTGGTTTGCGATGAGCGTGAGATATGTAAGGGCTAGATTGTAAAGCTTTAATAAAGGCAATGTCCCAGCATTTGCCTGTGTGAAAATGGAAAATAAACGGTCTGATGACGGTGAGATTAAAATCCACCATCTCCCGAATGCAGGCTTGCAGCTATATTTCTCTACAGACTATCCATAACCTTGGCTCTAAGTAGGATAGAGTGGTCAGCTCCACACCCGGCCGTCTCTACCCCAAAGATTTAACCTGGTACTCATTTTTTGGTCTAGACTGAGTGAACCTTAGGACCACACACCTCTTCAGAAATGGAAATTCCATTCTAAATTTTTGACTTAAAACAGAATGTCTGAATAAATGTGGGGAATGGATATGATGACCAACCGTTCTGCAATGTCCCACTTTTACAATGCTTGTCCTCTGTGCGGTAGGCATTTATTATTTCCTGCTAAATGTCCGATGTTTTGTAAGTTATATTGTGTTCTTAGTTATTTATTTTC
Source organism: Anabrus simplex (assembly GCF_040414725.1). Classification (NCBI taxonomy): domain Eukaryota; kingdom Metazoa; phylum Arthropoda; class Insecta; order Orthoptera; family Tettigoniidae; genus Anabrus; species Anabrus simplex. The sequence goes on along the minus strand of NC_090273.1, from coordinate 119,321,149 downwards.
CTATTGTTTTCTCTGCTGCAAACATATTTTTGTTGAATTTCTTCATTCCAATCCATATTCTGGATACCCCTGTCAGAATAATTAATTTGCTCACTTGGTTATTTGATGCACATGCGCTCTTTTTTTCGTCCGGTAACTCTGTAATAGAAGAATTTAAGTGTCTGCACTGGATAAAGCTTCATGGTATAAAAATATTAAATTTGAAGATGTTCTTCACTGTATTTGCAATCTAAAGGTTTTTGACAAATTTTGTAATGTTCAGAATTACATTAGGAGTTCCAAAATTAATGAATATACATCAGATGAGCGGTGGTGTGAGTTTTTCGAATGTAGTCCTGACATTAAAAAACTTAGTGAGCTGCTTAAAATTTGACAGTTTTATTTCGCTATATCGGGTTGCAATGCAACCGTTCAAAGAATGCTTTCCTTGATTAATACACAGTGGTCGGATGTAGGAAACCGTTTGCTGATCGAGTCTGTATTTTAATAGTGAAGTACAACGTTAAAATCATGCCATATGGAGAGTTTTAGAATTATTTATTACAAGAAAACAATTCATTTTGCTGTCGAAAGTGGGTGCAGATGATATGTACCAGCAAAAATAGTTACAACTTCAGCATCTTCATCAACATAACAATAATAATGTATGTAATACTAAACTTTGTATTTCGTTCGTTCGATCGTAATCTGTTTACCCTCCAGGGTCGGTTTTTCCCTCGGACTCAGCGAAGGATCCCACCTCTACCGCCTCAAGGGCAGTGTTCTGGAGCTTCAGACTCTGGGTCGGGGGATACAACTGTGGAGGATGGCCAGTACCTCGCCCAGGCGGCTTCACCTGCTATGCTGAACAGGGGCCTTGTGGGGGATGGAAAGTTAGGAAGGGTTAGACAAGGAAGAGGGAAGGAAGCGGACCTGGCCTTAAGTTAGGTACCATCCCAGAATTTGCCTGGAGGAGAAGTGGGAAACCACGGAAAACCACTTCCAGGATGGCTGAGGTGGTAATCGAACCCACCTCTACTCAGTTGACCTCCCGAGGCTGAGTGGACCCAATTCCAGCCCTCGTACCACTTTTCAAATTTCGTGGCAAAGCCGGGAGTCGAACCCGGGCCTCTGGGGGTGGCAGCTAATCACACTAACCACTACACCACAGAGGCGGACCAACTTTGTATTTAAAAATTAAAATTCCATTTGTCCTCCGTTTTTGAAAAGTCCTCCTGTTTTTAAGAGTCTGTCCTCCATTTCAAAATGTAGAGTTGGTCACCCCAGGAATGAGTTGACAGAGGGATTGGAAGGGCGTGAGACAAGGATGCTGTCTATCCCCGATACTATTCAAAGTTTACCTGGATTATATTATAGTGAAATGCCTGGATTGAAGAAGAGAAGTACATATTGCTGGCAAGAGAGTAGATAGTATTCTATTTGCGGATGACATGGTGTTGTTAGCAGAGAATGAAATGGTTCTAAATGGAATGTTAGAAGATTTGAATGCAACCTGTGAGCAATACGGAGTATGGTGATAAGTGAACGAGGGAACAAGGCAAACATTAAGATAAACCAGAAAAATATTGAACAAGTGTCCGATTTCAAATTTCGTATTGCCAACGCTAAAGAAATTCAACAGAAAGAAGAGACTCCTCTGTAGACGCTTTGACTTTGAGGTTAAGGAAGAGACTGGCGAAATGCTTTGTTTGAAGTGTAGTGCTATATGGTGCAGAGACCTGGACGCTGAGGAAGGTAGATGAAAATAGACTAGAAGCATTTTAGATGTGGTTATGAATAAGGATGGACAGGATATCCTGGGTTGAAAGGGTATGGAACGACCAAGTATTGGAGAGAGTTGGAGAAAAGGGTAAGTTATTACAAACCATCCAGTGTTTGTTTTTTGCAGACGATGTTAAGTTGTTCAACGAAATTTTTAAAGAATGATGCACTTCAATTACATGTAGATTTGAGTCGCGTCAATAAGTGGGGTACATAAAAGAAACTTCCTTTCAATGTTAATAAGTGGTCTGTAATTTCCTTTTCTAGAGTCAGCAATGAGATCTACTTCAAATATAAATTGAATAATGAACAATTAGAAAGGGTAAACGCCGTGAGAGATCTAGGTGTTGCTTTAAAACGAAATCTTTCGTTTAGTTTGCATATAGGCAAAATTTGTAACGATACGTTTTTTATGAGAAATAGCAGAGTTTTACAAAACCCTACCTCGGTTTCAACTCTTTTTTAACTCTTTACTAAGAAGTCGTCTGGAATATGTCTCTGTAGTTTGGGTGCCATATTATACACCACATATTGACAAACTGGAGAGAGTGCAAAACAAACTTTTAAGCTTCCTATACTTTAAAACTATACTTTATGGAGTCCAAGAGATCATCCAAGGCCTAGAGGAAGACCGCTAGACAGATGGGACAAAGACATCAAGAGAATAGCTGGTGCTACCTGGCAGAGAACTGCTCGAGACCGTTCTACCTGGAGAGTTCTGCTAAAGACCTACCTCAGTTCACGACTTAAAGAGGCCACATCATGTAATGATAGAATTGGCTGATGATGATGATGACACCTTAAAACGATGTAACAGTTCTTATTTGGACAGCATATCATATACTAACCTCACTTCATATTTTTTACTGTAGACTACTGTAATTGGAGCATTGCTCTGTTGACGACTGTATTAAGTAAATAAATAAATAAATAAATACATAAATAAATAAATAAATAAATAAATAAATAAATTCAAGGAAGAGGAACTGGCTTGGGCACTGGCTACAAAGAGAGTGTTTGCTGATGGAAGCTCTAGAAGGATCGGTAAATGGAAGAAAAAAATGTGGTGGCGATTATTGTTTTACGAGGAATTACAACTAGGCAATCATCCTCTATATAACACCAATCAAAGAGAAAAATGGAAGGGATCCAACACTTCGAAGAATGAAGGTATCGGTCAAAGAAAGACAAGGACCACAAAGGGCGTAAAAATGAAAGACTCCCTAGGCCTCGAATGGTTTAATATTGTCGGGGTAGGAAAAGAACAAGATTGACCAAGGGAGATCGGATAGGATAGATGAAAGTGAGGAGCCTGGCACAAGTAACTAGAAGCAATGCCAGGACTCAGCTAAGGGCCCCATGGTCGCCAACCCGTGCTTCTAAGTTAAGATCCCCTGCGGCCCCTTTTTGTCGCCTCTTACGAGAGGCAGGGGATACCGTCGTTTTTATTTTACCGCCCCACTCATAAGGGAAGAACAAGAAGAAGACGAAGAAGAAGGGGACGGAGAAGATACCAGATGGTGTGCAGTATTAAAATAGCAGGATATTATGAAGAAACTAAGAGGACGGCTGCAGACAGGACTGCATGGAGACCGGCTGTGTGAAGACCTGCCTGGGGGCAGAACACGTTATATGACGGGGAATCGAGCCCGCGTCATTCTATGTGAATCGATTATTTCTTTATCGCCTCAGCTCGGGAACACCTAGCTCAGTCTTCGTCTATTAATATTATGACTGTTGTTGTCGCTTCTTTCTGTAAGTAGCTACTATAATTCAACTTTTCTCTGTCCCATGTCCTCTACTTCACCGTTAGTCTTTCATATTACTTACAGAAAGGTGGCTTCAGTTTGTTTTGAATCGCAAAGTTCTATATGGTGTATTCTTATTTGTCTAGTTATTATTTCCGTTTCTTACATAATGCACGACAAGTTTGCTCTTTGAATTTCAAGTACCGTCTTTAGTTTCCATCCTCCAGGCTATATTTGCTACAGGAAAGTTCGTGTAGTCAACGCAAACAGAAAATGAAATCTCTCTGATGTAAGTAAATTTGTTCACAATTTTCTTCCTAGAATTTATTTTTAATTTCATACGACAGCAGTCGTAGTTTTCAAAATGTAATTACGAGTGAAATATTATTTCTAAATTAGTTTAGTTCTGGCGAGCACAACTAAAGTTATTTGGTTTCTTTTGCGCAGATTATAGGGCGGGAGAACTCCATAGGGATTGAACATCTCCCGGTATAAGGAGATCCCCTACACCAAGTGCCAACAATCTCCCTTAGAGTGGATGAGCAGGTATTCGATAGAGCACTCTATTATCGTAGGGGCAAGAAGTTGCTCTTAAAGACGGAGGAACCAAATTTTGGCCAACAGCATTAGGATGCAGGAGGAAACGGGAAACCACTGCATTATTAATCCTCAAGGATATCCCTATACATTCACATGGTAATGGATCAGTACAATGCAAATATCAGAGCTGCCTACGTGGAACGTCAACCTCCGTATGGAGAAGGCGTCATAAGGAGAAGAAGAAGAAAAGCAAATAAAATATCATGTTTGAAATCTCTATAGACACAATATTAAAAGTTGAGTTCTGGCAGTTCTTAGAGGGAGGTACGTTTACTGCCTGCCTGGGTTGGGAGAGGGAGTAGAGGGTATGGTTGGCATGGAAACGTGGACGGACCCACTGCTGTTGCCATGGAGTTACGCCTCTTGGCCGGCTCTTGTTGCTCGGGGTTGCCAAACCTCTCACTTCTGAGTTACACACAACAGAACACAGCGGTCTTAGCGAACGAACAAGTGAGAAGGAAGCGAAGGGAAGGAGAAAGGAATGCTGGAAAATGGCAACACCGCCAATGCTCCTCTCTCCAGCCCTATCTGTCGAAACGCTTCTTTTAATATTACGGGTATAGTATTATAATGAAATGAAGTTCATTTGTCCGTCCACCTTCTGTAATGACGTCATATCTAAACTGCTGGACGGAATTCAAGAAATTTGCTCAAATGTTTCCAGAGGTGTCTGTCACATGAATATGTTTTTTTGAAATGATAGGTAAAGTACCCACTCTTCGTACAGAATTTATAAGCAAGGATTAAAGTGGTTAATGAAGCGAAATGAAATGCGAATTTTACATCCGTTAAATATGAATCCTAAACCTACACAATATTAAATATTATATATACTAACCCACCAATTTCTTGAAAGAGTTGATAAACTGAAGAATTTTCCTTGGATACAACAAACAAAAGTGGACATGGAGAACGCACAAATTCAACCTGAAGACATTTTGAATCGAAATATATATAGAAAGAAAAATGATAAGTGAGAAGTTACTCCAGAGAATGAAGTACCAAAAAGAGCAGGTACCAAGTGGACGGAAGAACGGAAAAGGATCTTTAGTCAACAGATGCAAGCATCCTGGATCCTCCGCAAACGAAATCATAAATAAAGCTTCGTGTGTTCCAAAAGGGACCATTCACGTATAATAATAATAATAATAATATATAACACGATGCCTTTGCTGGTGAGATGTAGTGTCTACTGTGCACTCTGTCTTCTGGTATGGGCTAGAATAAATTTGTTACTTTCATTGCCCTGTCTCAGTCTCATCCTTGGCTTTGACAATATGAAAGTGACTGGGGTATGAGCAATGCTAGTAATACGATTCCTTATGCAGCCAGTCCCTGTTATAAATGGTGTGAAAATATTGCTCATAGGGTCAGTTGGTGCATTCAGCGGGCTTGGCAGACTGATATGTAATTGCAACTTCTGGCTCGGTAAGGAAAGCAATGGGAAACTGCTTCACTCCTCATTTCCTTAGTATACCTCTTCAGTGACACCTAGGCTGTTTATGGCAGCTGTTGGCGGAAGCTGTGGAGGATCAAACCAGCCTTCGGGCTGAATACCCAACAACAACATATAACACGATGACGAGCATAATGAAAATGGCTGAATAAATAAACTACAGCCCACAGCATTTCTGAAATATGGGTTAGCACACTTAGGCCTATCAACAATACAGCTGTAGCCTCTAAACGCTTTCTGGAGAATGATGCACTTGTTCTTCAGATGGCCTCTTAACAAATGAGCAACGAATTTGCACGAATGATGACGAGTGTGAAATAAGTCGCCTATTCATTCGCGAAGACGACCTCAGCCAAAAGAACAAGTAAGCTGAATTTTCTGGAAAACCGCTATGAACTACGGAGAAAATACGCATGACTTTCGTTGTAGAAACTTTAATTTCAAAGCCATGTGGTGCACTTCATTTTAGGTAGGGCCAACAGTTTACCCGTTATTTTAGTCAATGTAGAGCAATCATTATCCAAATTTTGGACATGCTCCTGTAAAATCCCCCGCTAGTTTGAAACGAAGAACTATATCAAAATAAGAAGGTATCCGTTACGTAACTCGGAATTTTCAGCTATATCCTTACCGGTTTTCAGGTTAATCGGCCCACTGGTTTTCAAGCTTATCCGGAACAAACAAACAAAAAAAAACACAAATCAAACGGACAGATACCATGTATTAATAGTATACACACAGACCTGAAAATGTATTGGATGGTGTTATGTGTCATTTAACCAAAAACAGATTTTGAGATATTTACACGAACACAAAATGCTATGCATTAATTCATCGTTCGTGTGAAAAGAAAATATGACATATCAAAATGAAGATAAAAATATGAATTTTCTTGTTAACGTATCAAAATTTAGAAATATTTTAAATATATTGGCATAATCTGAGATAATATTGCTTGGTCATTTGATGCTTTAATGCGGCTTCTGTTTTGGTTTATTGGTTTTGTTTTGCATCGCTTGACTAACAAACAAAACTGTCATTTAGTGATTCGATTTGTCTTTAGAAAATTCAGTGTAGTGTAGAATATAGTTCTTTTTAAAATTGTTATTGCTCATGAAGTACAGGATTATATTATGTGTCAAATACCACATCGTGTTATATTGATCATATTATTTGTCTAGACACCTTTTACAAGAATGGCTGCAATTTTGCGACTAAATAGATAAGATAAATTAGATTTATTTATTTATTTATTTATTTATTTATTTATTTATTTTATAAAGTGTGGGTTAGATTATGAAGGTTGTTGTTATGCCAAACCACCTTATATATGCTACATTGTACAAACTACAAAGTCTTAAGGTTCCTAACTTAGTTACATATAATTACTTATGAAATTAAACTTAAATAATAGTTATAAACGAAAGGTAAATTTCCGGCAGTTACTATAAAAAATATTACATACTAATTTCTTAAGTTTATGTACCATTTACAACATCTCTTTTTAAATACATTTCTACTATTACAGTCGGAAGGAAATTCCAGGAGCCTATGGTTGCAGGTATGATTGAGTTGCCGTATCTGGTCGTGGGGTAAATTGGGAAGCTCAGAAGGGAAGAGGTTTCTGACTTTGTAGGTATACTGTTTCGGTACGGCAAATATTTAAGATCCGTTCTCAGATAATTTGGTGTGTCAGTACGGAGGACGTTGTGGACAAGCGAAACCGAGTGAAGGTTTCTTCTCTCCGCCAAATATAACCACGACAGCTGTTCAAAATAGGGTGATACATGACAATATCTGGGCACGATACATTACTCATATGAAATGTTTTAAAACAATATTCCCCATAATAACAGCATGCAACATGAAATAACAAAATCGGGCTTACTTGAGTCAGAAATGACGGTGAGTCACTTGATGCAAAAGCTTAATGCAATGATTAACGGGTTGGCGTTGGGTCAAATTTAATTTCCCGCGAAATCATCTTGTGAACAAACGCCCGAACAATGAACGATATAAAATTTACACATTTGGTGCTTGGTTAAGTGACCCCATTCTATTCTTTCTCAAACTAGTTGCGAAAAATCGCGTAATAGATTACTTCCAGACCAGGTACCATGGTTACGAGAGGATAGTTCTACAACTAGGGGAATAATAATAATAATAATAATAATAATAATAATAATAATAATAATAATAATAATAAGGAACTGTACAGTAAAATAGAGAGCATTACAACAGCTATGAGGAAGAGAAGACTAATCTTCTATGGTCACGTAGTCAGGATGGACAGCCAGAGACTCACTTCAAGAATCTTCAACACTGTATCTAGAGGGAAAGCAACAAATGCCAAATGGACGAATTTAGTGCGGAAAGACCTGCAATACCTAAACATTGATCACATTGACATTTACAATCGAGATAAATTCAGAAAGTTAGTCAAGACATCTGACTCTCTCCAGTCACTAGCAACTAAATCACTGCGGCCAGGAGTAGGAGTGAAATGGACTCAAGAAAGAAAAGACAACCATAGCGCTAGAATGAAGGAATACTGGGCTAAGAGGAAGAAAAGAGCTCACAAGAGTTAAGAAGTACGTGGTCCATCGTAGGCCTAAACGAATAATAATAATAATAATAATAATAATAATAATAATAATAATAATAATAATAATAATAATAATAATAATAATAATAATAATAATAAGTATAATTGATCACGTAAAATATGGGACACCTCTTATAACACTTTCAGCCCCAGAGGTATGGAAGGCACATTTCCTCCCAGCCCACGATGTTTTAATTAACACGCGCTCAGCCCCATGTGCATCATATTGACACACATGACAGGGCCTTGTTCTTCAAAGTGTGAGGCTTTCAGATTCACACGTACATTGAAATAGCATAGTGTCTTCTTCTCCCTGGGGCTGTGGGACCACAGGACGGTGCTGGGTCGTATATTGGTCAAGTAAGAACAATGTGCTTTGGTTGCCCAGAATTCAAGTACATGCGTATGGACTGTTTTTTCAAGAAACATAGATATGTAGCGAAGTAACAGAAAGTAAAATGTTGCTCTTAGTAAAATGTAAAAGAAATCAGTTGAAGGAATCTACTGAGTTTTGTATGTATTTACGCCTAATGCTGATTCCTGTGTCCATTTTTTAAATTTCAAATTCTTGTCACCTAATCTAACCTCGCCTATTCTAACGTAACTTAACCTAACCCTGGTAACATAAAACAATATCCAAATCTGTATGGAAGTGTTTGAAATAAAAATAAATTAATAAATAATATTTTTAAACTATTTTTGTGCGTGTATTAAAATGACGCACACGAAAAGTGCATACATAACTTACTCAGAGCCCATGTGCATCTTATTGACTCACACCTTATTTAGGAGAGTTCAAGATGAGAAAATGTTTTTATTTGTTTTAAAACACCTGTAGGCCACCAGAATAACGAGTTCATGCAATAGTAAGCCTTGGGCTGTGGGTGAATTTATCAACTTTCTGGCTGGGTTTAACGGTGTATCAATTTGATACACATGGGGCTGAGCTCATAACTTACCATGTATCAAATTGATACACATGGGGCTGAAAGTGTTAATAAAGGTAGCCGTCAGACAACCCTACCGCCATGGCCTGTAGAAGATATGTCTTTCTTCTGTCTCGCTTTTCCTTAATAATGGTGTTGGAGCATGCAGTAGTCTTGAAACATCTTTGTATTAACATTCTTATTCAAAATTGAAGAAATAATTATTAGAGACTTAATGAGATTTCATCTCTTTACTGACGTTTAGTAGTTGTGACTGTTTTATTAATGTTTTCAAATACGAACACACAGTTCGTTTTGTAATTCAAAGGAAAATATCATTTAAAGGTTCATGGCGATATTGAAATTCTTAAGAGAGACAAATACAAGTAGTGATAAATTATACAGTTCCTCTCTCTCCAAGGAGCGACTCAATTATCCCTTTGTTGGCTTTTAATTATTTCGTTTACGTTTTAAGGCTCTCTTAGTTATTCAGTGGCTCATGGAGATGAATTCATAATGTATGTTCGGCAAGTGTTTGTACAGTCAGAATATTCATAAGCAGAAGATAAGGTGGTGATCCACAATATTTTAATGATGAACTTTATTTTATTTTACTATCTTCAGTACAGATTTTAAAGGTTTTACAATTTGCTTTACGTCACGCCATTAATGGCACTGAAAAATGCTCATTCCATGTTAAGAAAATGGCATTACCCTCATGACAACAAGGTTGCCATATCGAAGAGATCTGCTCAACAATATCACGGGAAAATATTGGCAGGTAAATTTATGAATGTATGAAACTTAGTTTAAATTCAAGTTTAATGGCGGAATAAACTAAGCTAAAAGTTATTTTTATGTAGTAAGGGAAACTGGGCGTTTAGGTGGGGGGGGGGGTAGCTTATTTCGGTATATACAGGAAAACGGGAAAACTGCAGAGCTCAAATTGGTGAAATTCAGTTTGTAAGCTCAATATAAAAGGCGGAAGAATATAAGATGAAAATTAAGTAGAATTCACTTTTCTTCCTTCCATAGCGTCATCCATAAAGTAAATAAATCACTGTATTAATGTTAAAGAAATTAATTAATTAATCACGTAAGAATCACTCAACACAAGACAAAAAAGCACTAAAATAAAGACTAAAAACATACGCAACACATATATATATGACTTCTCTATAACAGTAATAGGATTTACAAAGTAACGGATTACGCGTTACATGTGCGAGAGCGTCACAGAAGGAAAATTTAGGAAGGCAACAAAGAGGGGGTTATATCCGCCATTGTGTTTCCTCGCTGCGAATGTATTTATGAAACAGAAAAGCTTCAGTAGTTATTTTAATCACGCACGAACAAAAACCGCACCATCCTTCTTTCTTTCAGAACACAATATAAAGTACAATATAATATTCCTTAATCACGAGGAATTATGGGTGTCTAAGAGAGGGTGTGTTCACTCCTTGTAGGTCCATAAGAACAATACAGTTTTCTTAACATCGAATTGTCTTGTAGGAGTGGGAAGGAAGCGACCATAGCCTTCATTAAGGTTCATCTCCTGCATTTTCCTGGTGTGAAAACCATCTTCAGGGCTGCCGACAGTGGGGATCGAACCCACTATTGCTAGCGTGCAAGCTGACAGCTCCATTACCCAAACCGAGCAGCCACTCACTCGATAGTAAATTTCTCTCCAGCATCAAAACCAGTGAGGAATCTCCTCCACTTGCGATGGATAATTGATGTCTGACATTTTGAGCCTTCGAGGGGAAATTCGACTTCCTGTACGGTAACCTTTAACTACTGACATGGATTATTTTTTGTTGCGTTCATATTGACGCCTGCTTCTAGAGATTGCGTTCAGGTGATTACTGACAAGACAACGGTTTTAAAATTTAGAATAGAATTGCAGTCGGAACCACTAAAGGTCCCGTCTAAATCCTATACAAACAGTGTATTTTAAAAAAATCGCTAAATACGACATACCGTATAAAACGAAGTCTTTTCATCACATTTTCGAAGAAATGTATCGGCTATAACGTCGAATGTTGATTTTTTGTTTGTTACGTATTTAGAAATTACTGACAACAATGCAAAGTTTGTTTGCAAACTCTTATTTCCAGTAGAGTGTAGATTTGAAATCGGCCTGTCAAGCCAAGAATCTCTACGTAGATGTCACAAAAGAAAGGGAAAGTGTTTAATATCGAAGAAATTCACATCAATATGGCAATTAGCAGAGAGGAAAACAAACGTCAGCGTCGCGAACAAATTATGTGTATCACACCATGTGCGATATTATTGTTGTATGTACTGTGTAGAGATTAGCAGAAAAATTCCTCTCCGTCCCAGTCCACAAATACCGTAGTGCAAAAGCAGTACTCATTTCACTTATCTTTTTTGGAGTTTTAACTTTATTCTGTTAATTTTTGACCATATAAGTGTGCAGCCTAAAACTTACACATATGACATCAATCAATCAATCAATCAATCAATCAATCAATCAATCAATCAATCAATCAATCAATCAATCAATCAATCAATCAATCAATCAATCAATCAATCAATCAATCAATCAATCAATCAATCAATCAATCAATCACTACTGATCTGCATTTAGGCCAGTCGCCCTAACTCCCCTTCCTATAAACGAATATTTGCCCCAATTTGTCCTCTTGAATTCCAACTTGATCTTCATATTGTGATCTTTCCTACTTTTAAAGACACCACTCAAACTTATTCGTCTAGGTAAGTCATTCCACACCTTTTCTCCACTGACAGCTCGGGACATACCGCTTAGTTGAGCACCTCGTCTGCTTTCTCTCAAGTCTTCCCAGCCCAAATTTTGCAACATTTTTGCAACGCTACTCTTTTGTCGGAAATCATCCAGAACAAATCGAGCTGCTTTCCCGTGGATTTTTCCCAGTTCTTGAATCAAGTAATTTTGTGAGAGTCCCATACACTGGAACTATACTTTAGTTGGTGTATTACCAGAGACTTACATGCCCTCTCCTTTACATCCTTACAACAACCCCTACATACCCTCATAACCGAGTGCAGAGATCTGTACCCTTTATTTACAATCATATTTATATGATTACCCCAATGAAGATCTTTCCTTATACTAACACCTAGGTACTTACAATGATCCCCAAAAGGAACTTTCACCCCATCAACACAGTAATTAAAACTGAGAGGACTTTTCCTATTTGTGAAACTCACAACTTGACTTTAACCCCGTTTATCATCATACCATTGCCTACTGTAGAACTCACAACATCCAACATTATCGAGGTCATTTTGCAGTTGCTCACAATCTTGAAACTTATTTATTTCTCTGTACAGAATAACAAACGTCATCTGCAAAAAGCCTTATCTCCGATTCCACTTCTTTACACATATCGTTGATATATATAAGAAAACATAAAGGTCCAATAATACTGCCTTGAGGAACTCCCCTCTTAATTATAACAGGGACAGATAAAGCTTCGCCTACTCTAATTCTCTGAGTTCTATTTTCTAGAAACATAGCCACTCATTCAGTCACTCTTTTGTCAAGTCTAATTGCACTCACTTTTGCCAGTAGTCTCCCATGATCTACCCTATCAAATGCCTTAGATAGGTCAATCGCATTTAGGGCACTTGCCCAGGTGGCAGGTTCCCTATCTGTTGTTTTCTTAGGCTTTTCTTCTATATTTGAATTGAAATGGGAAATTTATTTAACATCTCCCTTGGTAAGTTATTCCAGTCAATAAGTCCCTTTCCTATGAAGGAATATTTGCCCCAATTTGTCCTCTTGAATTCCAACTTTATCTTCATCTTGTGATCTTTCCTACTTTTAAAGACACCACTCACACTTATTCGTCTACTGATGTCCTCCCACGCCATATCTTCACTGACAGCTCGGAACATACCACTTAGTCGAACAGCTCGTCTCCTTTCTTCCAAGTCTTCCCAGCCCAAACTTTGCAACATTTTTGTGGAGCTACTATTTTGTCGGAAATCACCCAGAACAAATCGAGCTGCTTTTGTTTGGATTTTTTCCAGTTCTTGTATCAAGCAATCCTGGCAACGGTCCCAAACACTGGTCTCATACTCTAGTTGGGGTCTTACCAGATACTTACATGCCCTCTCCTTGACATCCTTACTACAACCCCTAAATACCCTCATGACCATGTACAAAGATCTGTACCCTTTAATTACAATCCCATTTATGTTATTACCCCAAAGAAGATCTTTCCTTATATTGACACTTAGGTAATTACAATTATCCCCAAAAGGAACTTTCACCCCATCGACACAGTAATTAAAACTGAGAGGACTTTTCCTATTTGTGAAACTCACAACCTGAATTTTAACCCCGTGTATCATCATACCATTAGTCCGACTCGTTGGCTGAATGGCCAACGTAGTGGCCTTCGGTTCAGAGGGTTCCGGGTTCGATTCCCATCCGGGTCTGGGATTTTAACCTTCATTGGTTAATTCCAATGGCTCGGGGGCTGGGTGTTTGTGCTGTCCCCAACATCCCTGCAACTCACACACCATACATAACACTGTCCTCCACCACAATACCACGCAGTTACCTACACATGCCGCCCACCCTCATCGGAGGGTCTGCCTTACAAGGGCTGCACCCGGCTAGAAAAAGCCACACGAAATTAATTATCATACCATTGCCTACTTTCCATCTCTCATTTTTATCAACGACTAAAAAAGACCGATTTGAGCGACTACCACCTTCGGAGTCGTTATAACCGGTTTCGACTGCAGTTATTGTCCCCTTAATTGATGGCATATTTCTTGTACAATTCCAGAAAATGAATCTTGATTAGCCCTTCAGGTATAATGCCATCTAGCAGAAGGGAATTGTAGTAGAAGAGACAGATGACTCCTCAATTAAGGCTGCAGGGCATGGGTATGCAGCATGCAGTAAGAAACACGATAGAAAGCACTGTGTATGCATAATACGGCATGCGTCTTGCTGTCGTACGTAAATAACAGTAGCGGCTGGTGGTATCTGATGTTGGATGTTGCACCATTGACGCAAAATGTTGATAATATTCTGCGTGGTCCAGGGATGGTCTGATATGGCATACCCTAGTGGCGTGGGAAAGAAATTACCGTTGCGAAAGGGCAGACACCAGGAATGAAGCATCCCCACACAGTGGTGCAATATAACAGAGACATATGAAATTGTTTCTTGATAGGGGGTTCACTGGTCCTGTGCAACACCCAAGGACCAATACTGGGGAGCGTGCTAACTGTTACAACACTGGGCGCGCTGTCCGTTTGGGAGTTGCCGTAGGAAAGCAAACCCCTTGAGTATGATTCGAAGTCGGCAGCGTTTATTGGTCTATTACGAAGCATTAGTGCATCGAAGAACCAAAGATGGTTGATTTGAACATATTTTAAAATATGTTAGGTTTATTAAATTGACAAATTAGAAGGAAAAACGACAAGTGAAGTGTAAAATTATTGCGAGTTGTGCAACACTTCCAAAATACTACGCGCCGTCCCTGGCAAATAACATGCTGTTAATAAGAAGTCGTTTGATATTTTAGCATGACAAACCACTACAGGTGAAGGGACAGGGGGGTTAGCCGTTGGAGGGACCATTCTCTTAACATAAAATTCTGATAACCGACACAGAGCTTCGAGGGGCCCAACCAAAGCAGTCTCTTGCAGCCAAATATCGCAGCACCAACTCGAGCTTCAGTTTTACAGTTAATACTGGTCTCATGTTTGTACCTTGCTTTTCTTAAGAGGAATGATTGGAGGGGCGTGTTGTAATAATTCATTAAACATTTCTTCGTACAACTTCAAAATTTAATTTTTGATTGCTTTGAGTGCCAGTTCTTTAATTAACCTAGCCGGTGCTTCCAACTTTCGGCGTCTAATTATCCACTTTCGGGGTTCAATACGTTTTATCACCACTTGCGAATATAAATTAACCGTAACCCGTCTTAATTCACTAATAAGGTCTTGATGAAATAGCTCCTTTTCATCCATCTGGGATAGATACTTTCTATCGACTGAGAAAAGCAAGCTATCTATGTGCTAATCACACAGCGTTATGTTCGCAGCGAACAGCCTGCGAAAGCAAACAGCATTTATACTCCCGGCCTTTGACAATAGTAATTCAGCGTAAAGCTGAAGTTTGTGAATCCTGAAATATCGCGAATATCTTCGATATCATTCTTCGTACAATAAAAGCTTATTTTATGACCGCGAGAGTTGGACAATAGACAAATGGGAAACCTGGAAGCTGTTCAAATGTGGATGTGGAGAAAGAAGGCACGTTGGACAGAGAAGAAATGGAAATGTCGTATGAATTTTTAGTGCCGGGATTGTCAGAGGACAAGTTCGGCTCACCAGATGCAGATCTTTTGATTTGAGGTCCGTAGGCGACCTGCAAGTCTTGATGAGGATGAAATGATGATGAAAGCGATACATACATCTAGACCCCGTGCCAGCGTAATTAACCAATTATAGTTAAAATTCCCGACCCTGCCGGGAGTCGAACCTGACACCACTGTGACCAGAGGCCAGCACACTAACCATTTAGCTACGGAGCCGGACAGACAGAGAAGAAAATCAATATACGATGGGAGGAAATGAAGGAAAAAATAAGACTTTTATTAAAGTACAGTTATTGTTATACATAGGAAGAATCTTCTGGCCTTTTGTTCATGGTCATAAGTGTGATTATATGTGCGTGTCTATGAAGTGATCCTGTACAGATTATATTTATGTCAGAATATAGAATAGTTTATTTTAAATTAGTGAGGGGAATCTGTTACATAACCTAGGAGCAGTTCCCACCCGTCTAATGTTTTCGGAAGTTTGGTAAGCCCATGGCGGATGTACCTGTACATAACCTGCAAGTGAAGAGAAAATTTAAGCAGTGTCTGCTCAAAAGCCGCTATTTCCACTATTAGAATGTTGTGGGAAAAGGATAGATAAAGTATAATACAAGGCACGTGGAACGTAACCATGATTACATCTTTCTGGTCTGGATTTTTCATGGCAGTCGATAATACTCAACTACTATAATGCAGGTGGACAAAATAATGTTTTTATTGAAGTGGAAATAGCACCTTTTGATCAGATACTCCTCATTTTTCATGCTATATCTAAATTCTAAATTCCATTTTGCCGAACACTGGCACCCAAATTATAGACATTTTAAATTATTATGTTGTGCCTATTTTTTCAAGTTCAAGTCAAGTGAAGTTTTAAATAGCACACAGTTTAGGGGCTGGCAGTAGTTTAATTTACACCTTTTACCCTGCCTTCGTCAGCTCGAGTTCTGCTTTCAATTATTCTGCTAACCAACTGACAGGAATGTTTTCCTTTTCTTAAAACAATCCTGAAATTTGAGGATTTAGCAATCTACTTCCTTCCTTACTCACCTGCTTACTTTCTTTCCTACTTAGTTACGTACTTCCTTACTTATCTTCTTTCTTTCTTACTTACCTGGTTTCTTTCTTTCTTTCTTTCTTTGTTTCTTAGTTACGTACTTACTTGCCTGCTTTCTTTCTTTCTTTCATTCTTTCTTTGCTTTTTAGTTACGTACTTACTTACCTGCTTCCTTTCTTTCTTTCTTACCCGCTTACTTTCTTTTTCTTTATTACTTAGTTACGTACTTACCTTCTTTCTTTCTTTCTTTCTTTCTTTCTTTCTTTCTTTCTTTCTTTCTTACTCAGTTACGCACGTACGTACTTACTTACTTACTTACTTCATCACGATACGGTCACTTCAGAACCTTGGTCCCCGTAATCACCTTCATTGAGCTTCATCTTGAGCTTTGATCCTCAATCTCCTGACCCCATCAGATCGAGAATCCTCCTCAATATCGTGAAGCCCTCGCTTTCTTCGTCTGCCCCTTTACCTCCTTCCACGAGGATGACCCTCAGAAAAGTTCTTCGGTTCCCTGGTGGTATCCATCGGACATGTCTGTCTCAACCAATAAACTCTTGCTGTCATCACCATGGACACTAAATACACTATCCGTGCTCAGCTCTTGGGAAACTCTCCTTTCCCAAGTCGTTCATCTTCCCTCACCTGCTTTACATGATACCCATGTAAGTAAATAAATACGTAACTAAGCAAGCAGAGAAGTAAGTAAGTAAGTAAGTAAGTAAGTAAGAAAGAAGAAAGAAAGAAAGAACGAAAGAAAGAAAGAAAGAAGGTAAGTAAGTACGAAGCAAAGGAAGTAATTTAACCGGAAGCTCTATTAGGAAAAAAATACATTCTTAAATATAATACGGTCTTTTATAATGTTTTAATATTAGGCCTATTTGCACCATGCTTCTGCTGAAGTTCAAGTTATACGTCAAATTTTAGTTTGTTCAATGTTATGTGTCTTTGACTAGTTCAACTTGGACTCGTGACAAGTCAATGAACTCTATTTTAACCCTTATTTATGAATTCAAAGGAACTTCATCCTCACAATATTAATCCACGCTCCGCACATTGACGTATATTTATGTCACAATATTCATTGTCATGTTCCGGCGGCCTCATAATTGTTTCAATTCCACAGATGATTGCCACCAGTGTACGCCACGACGAATTTAGCTTTTAACTTGCATATATTGTTACAACCTCAAGTCTAATGTTTTTATTGTATTGATTGTTGATTATCACTTTTTATTACGACATGGTTCATTTCTTAATATGATGATAACATTCTTTATATTTTAAGCTCAGGACCCTGACCTAGTTTTTGTTGCATTAATGGCTGATGATGTTCGCTATGTCGAACGAAACATGTCCCAATATTAGACACTTCATGATTATAAAGGGTGTTTCAAAGAGGACTTTGCAACTTTGACAGCTCATAGTTATTTATTCGTTTTACTTACAGAAATGGTTTTGGTGTCATCTTGACTGACAATAGATCAAGTTTTACCTAAATGGGTTGAATGTGACCTCCATCGGTCATGGGGCACACACCCCATCTGAAGTCGATTTCTTGCCAAACTCGCTGCAGCATGTCAGGCGTGACTCGTTCAATTGCGATGCAGATTCTACGTCTGAGTTCTGGTAGAGAAGCCGGCAAGGGTGGAACAAACACTGTTTCCTTGACGAATCCCAACAAGAAAAGTCAAGAGGTGTCAGGTCTGGTGAGCGTGGGGGCCATGCAATTGGTGCACCCCGTCCAATCCACTTACCCGGAAACCGTGCATTCAGGAAATCCCGGACGTCGGAGAGGTAGTGTGGCGGTGCGCCATTTTGCATGAAGTGTATGCTGAGTTCTTGGTCATCAGCGTCAGTCTGCGGGATTAAAAAGTTTTCCAGCATATCTAAGTACACTATTCCGTTGATAGTTTTCTCACTGAAGAAAAAAGGCTCGTAAACTTTGCTCTTGCTCAATGCACAAAACACGTTCAATTTTGGGCTATCACGTTCATGTTCTAGCACTTTCACTGGATTTTCACTGCCCCAGATCCTACAGTTGTGTCTATTAACTTTACCACGCCTCCGTAGCGTAACGGTTAGTGTTATTAGCTGCCATCCTCGGGGGCCCGGGTTCGATTCCCGGTACTGCCAGAAATTTAAGAATGGCAGGATGGCTGGTATGTGGTTCAAATGGTACATGCAGCTCACCTCCAATGGGGGTGTGCCTGAAAAGAGCTGCACCACCTCGGAATGAGGACCACTTAAATGGAAAGTTGCCTCATAGCTAAAGATAATCTTTCCAATGAAATGTTCATCTTCTTCCAACCGATGTAACATGTCCACACAAAAGTCCTTACGAGCAATCTTATCAGTGTCTTTTAGTTGCTGTGCCATTGTGAACTTGTATGGTTTGAGATGTAACCGTTTTTCTCAACACACACCAAATAGTCGTATGTGCGACGCCCAGCTCTCGACAAGCACGCCATGTCGATTTTCTAGGACTGTGCTCAAAGCGTTGTCTCACTTGCTCTACGACATCGTCAGACTTACGTGGACGACCTGAGGATTTCTTATGGCTTACCAAAATCCAGTTTCAATAAAGCACTTAAGCCACTCATAAATAGTAGGCCTAGTGGGAGGATCTTTACCATACTTTGTACGAAAATTACGTTGCACAGTTGTCGCTGACTTCGACTCTTCAAACCAAAACACACAGCGAACGCCCTCGGGACCAATGAAGGCAGCCATCTTTGCTGCAACTGCCGCTAGCACTTGCAGTGGCGCGATTCTGTACTAGCGTACCACGCGAGTCAAAACTTGATCTATTGTCAGTCAAGATGACACAAAAACCATGCCTGTAACTGAAATGAATAAATAACTATGAGCTGTCAAAGTTGTAAAGTCCATTTTGAAACAGCTTGTATTATAATTCAATGAGTGTATTGTGATGTATTGAATAGGTGGTTAAAAATAAAATAATTTTATAATTTTAATATCTATTTGTACCATCCATAAACCCTGTATCTTAAGCATTGAAAGTAACAATATAATTCAAAATAAGATAATGCAATTCATGACATGTATGTAAAAGCAACGTATTTTAATAAATATAATGTTTCTTCTAGTTACAACATAGTAATTCCAAAATTTCGGAAGAAGGTCACGTGGAATAAGATAAGGTTAGGTGTCATTGTATAAGGACTACCGTGAAGATACATCCTTATAGTAAGATTTTTCAAACAATATATAATAATAATAATAATAATAATAATAATAATAATAATAATAATAATAATCATCATCATCATAATATGAATTGTGTATGAGTGTGTGTGCGATGCCCAGCCAAGTCTTCAGCACGGAGATATCTGAAATTTTAAACAGAGTTCGGCACAGCATTTAACCGATCACGGATGATTATGTCAAGGAACAATATATTCTTGCTCCAAGAAATGAAGCTGTCAACGTCATTAACAAATTTTACAAGAATTAACCCGTGTTCTACAAATTTAAAAGTCTGTTGACACATCGTGTAATGCAGACAAGGCTGTGTTCTACAAAGAGAGAGCTTTTCGACAACTCAGAGTCAAGTCACCTGGAGTTCCCTTGAACATCTTGCAGCGAGCGTTTGTGGCACCGATTATCCTTCTCAGGTATGTGAAACCTCCTTCCCTTTGCAATGGAACTCTCAATCAATATTATTGCAGCCACCATCATGGTTGGACATGCCGAAGTAGTATTCATTCCTCAGATTCAAATAATCCCTTCGGATATGCCGTTTCAGTTTAGATGTCCGCAGTTCCCTATCAGTTTTAGTTTCTCTATGTGCATCAACAAGGCACAGGGGCAATCGCTTAAAGTTGTAGGACTCGATCTTCGGAAACCATGCTTCCCCGCGGTCAACTATACGTAGGCAGTTCAAGAGTTGGAAAGGCAAACGCACTACACATCCTGGCTCCAAATGAAAGGATTCTTAATATAATTTAACCGGAAGGTCTATTAGGAAAAAAATACATTTTTAAATATGATATGGTATTTCATATTTTTTAAATATTAGGCCTATTTGTACCATCCATCACCCGGTACCTTAAGCATTGAAATTAGCAATATAATTCAAAATAAGATAATGCAATGCATGAAATTTATGTAAACAATATGTTTGTTAATAAATATGTTTTTACTTTTCTTTCAAATAAATAGTTTAAAGATATCTAACGGTTGATTTAATAAACGCGGGTGAAGCCGCGGGCACATGCTAGTTTTTCAATAATTTAGAATGAATGTGTCCATTATTGATTTAATGTTTTTTTTTCAAGGCAGCTATCCCCGAATGGAAATATTTATTTTCATTTGTAATTTGTCGTACTGTACAAATGGTGATTTACAATTTGGAGAGAGTCCCTGAGAATATTAGCGGTAATTTCTTCTAGTTACAACATACTAATTCCAAAACTCCGAAAGAAGGTAACGCGTAATTTAGAGTCACTCCTCGAACATAATACCTAGGTATACCTAGGTATATATTAATATAAGGTATACAAGGTAGGTATATATTAATATAAGGAAAGATCTTCATTGGGGTAATCACATAAATATGATTGTAAATAAAGGGTCCAGATCTCTGCACACGGTTTTGAGAGTATTTAGGGGTTGTAGTAAGGATGTAAAGGAGACAGCATATTTGTCTCTGGTGAGACCCCAACTAGAGTATGGTTCCAGTGTATGGGACCCTTACCAGGATTACTTGATTCAGGAACTGGAAAAAATCCAAAGAAAAGCAGCTCGATTTGTTCCGGGCGATTTCCGACAAAAGAGTAGCGTTACAAAAATGTTGCAAACTTTGCGCTGGGAAGACTTGGGAGAAAGGAGACGAGCTGCTCGACTAAGTGGTATGTTCTGAGCTGTCAGTGGAGAGATGGCGTGGGAGGACATCAGTAGACGAATAAGTTTGGATGGTGTCTTTAAAAGTAGGAGAGATCACAATATGAAGATAAAGTTGGAATTCAAGAGGACAAATTGGGGCAAATATTCGTTTATAGGAAGGGGAGTTAGGGACTGGAATAACTTGCCAAGGGAGATGTTCAATAAATTTCTAATTTCTTTGCAATCATTTAAGAAAAGGCTAGGAAAACAACAGATAGGGAATCTGCTACCAGGGCGACTGCCCTAAATGCAGATCAGTAGTGATTGATGGATGGATTGATGAAAGAGCAGCCCAATCACCTCCCAATTTCGAATCGGGATATTGTATTTCTCCTCCAGATGTTTAAAGTACTGTCTCTTCTGTTCAGCGTGAGCCTCTTCTACTTGTGTGTTTCCTTCTTCAATACTCACAGTTAGATCGATGACGAAACTGATGTTCTGCTTAATATAATGTCAGCACGCTTGTCGAGGTCCACCCGGAGTCCCGTTTACCGCCAAATGTGTGCGTAATTAGTCAGCAAATGATCTATTTCTTACAGTTAATCTATATACTTCCAGTTTCCCAATTAATTTCATTTTGGGGTGTCATCAGAGCGCCCAAATATTTAAATTCCCAGTACTCTTGCACATTGCAGATCACCACTCATACATACATTTGCTGGTCCAGGGTTTTGGCTGTCGGTACGAATTTTGTCTTGCGCGGAGTTGGCAACAGTGATGGACAAGTTGACCTTCCTCGGTCTGTTAAAGAATGCAATACCCACCCGCACTGAATGTATAGTGAGGATTTACGATTCAAGGTGTAGAGTACATCTGTAATGTTCAGCATGCCGAGTCGCTGTAGGCATAACAACACGTACGGGGTGTTGACAGCGAGCAGGCAGGCACTTCCGTCCAGTCGTTTGGACGCCGACATTATCTGACTTCACCGACGTGGTCAATAAAAACCCATTGTTTAATCTTGTGATGTAACTTCTCGCAGATATATAAATCCCATGTTCATCCCAGCTTCATAGCTCAGCGTTTTGAATATGTTCCTGCATTTAAATTTCTACTTACTTGAGAGTCTAGTGCAAGCAAGGAACATTTATTTTAAGAAAAGAAAATGTTTCACTTCGAGTATGGATAGGCTTATGCCTAATAGAAACATCTCTTTGAAGACATTTTATGGTGTATGGAAGTGAAGGTGATCGGAATCAGATACCGAGTACGAAGAATTATCTACAATCTGTATAAAAATCAAGTCTGCCGTGATAAGAATCGAGGACATTGAAAAAGAAGAGGCAATCCATAAAGGAGTGAGGCAAGGCTGCAGTTCCCCCCCCCCCATCTTTTCAATGTTTATATAGAACAAGCAGCAAAGGATATCAAAGAGGAATTAAGAAAGAAATCACAATCCAAGGAGAGGAAATCAAAACCCTGGGACTTGCCGATGATATTGTTATTTTATCTGAGTCTGCAAAATATTTAGAGATATTGCTGAATGGTATGGACAGATTATCAGATAAGAAGTACAAGACGAAAATAAATAAGTCCAAACAAAAGTAATGGATTGCAGTCGAACGAAGTTAGGGGACGCAGGTAATATTAGATTAGGAAATGAAGTCTTAAAGGAAGTAAATGAATATTGTTACTTGGATGGTAAAATTACTAACGAGGGCAGAAGTAAGGAGGACATAAAATGCAGACTAGCACAAGCAAGGCCTTTCTTAAGAAAAGAAATTTGCTCACTTCGAACATTGATATAGGAATTAAAAGTACGTTTTTGAAGACTTTCGTCTTGAGCGTAGCGTTGTATGGATGTGAACCATGGACTATAACTAGCCCAGAAAGAAAGAGAATAGAAGGGTTTTAAATGCGGTGTTACAGAAAAATGCTGAGGGTGAGATGGATAGATTGAATTGTGAATTAAGTGATACTGAATCGAATTGGTAAGAGGATATCGGGTCGGCTATGTTTGACGAGAAGAAGAGATAGAATGATAGGGCACATCTCAAGACACCCAGGACTTGTCCAGACGGTTTTTGAGGTAAGCGTAGGCGGCAAGAACGGTAGAAGATTACAACAGTTATAAAATGCAGCAATGAAAAGGTTAGCACAGTCTAGGGTGGCATGGAGAGCTGTATCAAACCAGTCTATGGCTTATTTTTGCCAGTTGCTTTATGTCGCACCGACACAGATTGGTCTTATGGAGACGAAGTCTATGGACTGATGGCTCAAACAACTACATGGAATTGTATGGAAGTGAAACAGGGGCATTAACTAGAGTAAGAAAAAAGAAAGTAGAAGATTTGTGATCCGAGGCACCCACAAGCTACAGGCAACTGGAAGGCATAATCGTGAATAGAACACCATTTCAGGTAGAAGATTGCTGTTATGTCATTTACCATTGACTGACTGAATAAATAAAGCAACACTTATTTACGTACTGAAAAATGAAATGTCGTATGGCTTTTAGTGCCGGGATATCCCAGGACGGGTTCGGCTCGCCAGGTGCAGGTCTTTCTATTTGACGCCCGTAGGCGACCTGAGTGTCATGATGAGGATGAAATGATGATGAAGACAACACATACACCCAGCCCCCGTGCCATTGGAATTAACCAATTAAGGTTAAAATCCCCGACCCGGCTGGGAATCGAACCCGGGACCCTCTGAACCGAAGGCCAGTACGCTGACCGTTCAGCCAACGAGTCGGACCATTTACGTACTATAACCTCAGAAACACAGGACTCTGTCTGAGCAGAAGCAAGATAGCGACATCCCTGGTTGAGAAGAACTACGAGGTGGAACGGGAAGGTTACTGTATTGTGGCAAATCAAAGTACAGGTAGAATTCACATCGTAATGATAGACGAGAAAACTAGATCGGAATATTATCGCCCCCACTGTGCGCTGAAAAATATAAGCCAATGTCAGTTCATTGAGATAAAGGAGGAGATCTCCGAGCAAACAGCAAATTACTTTAAGACCTTCTACGACCTCAACAATACTACGCATACAGGGATGCTGTTAAGGTATAGAGGCACCATTCTAGAAACGTTCTCCAACTTTTGTGCAAGTTTCGGTCTGAAGAAACAGTTAGATTAGAAGATTGCCACTGAAAGGCTTGTTTGTAGGTCAGTCTTGATGTGAATGCTATTTTTTTAAATAGCTAAATTTATGTACAGCATTACTGAGGAAAAGACATGAATGGTATCATTCGTCATAATGACCATTCATATATTGGGAAGCAATTACATTTAACTGAGTGTTGAAATTATTATTTTCAGTTGTATTATACGACGAAATCCGTATCTTCCACTGTCTGTCTACTGCTGGTTGTGTCCAATCACCTGCCGGAGTAGGACGCTGCATGGGGTTTGTTTTTTTCTTTTTCTTTCAATTTGCTTTACGTCACACCGGCACAAATCTTCTCACAATACCAACATTTGCCTTGTGTAAAAATGGGAATCAGCGGAAAGCCATCTTCAGGGGAGACCCAAACCAAATTGCCACTTGCTCGGTTACATGGATGAGTCCACTAGCTTCTCACTGATGCCCTATTTTGTATGGTTTGTTTCTGGGCCAATATATTCCTCTTCATCCTGCAATTCATTTGCCATTTGAAGTATTACTTGAATTATGTATTGCATTTGCGACTGATTGAAAATAGCTGTTGAAATGTTGAATTTCACTATCATTTTTTACAAGAACTAAAGCTGATGTTAAAATAAATTCATTCCAAGTTTAACACGAATAAAGCATGACGATTTAAACAAGAAATACAATCGTTTTTTTTATTTAATCGAATTTCCCTTCAATCCACATATTTTCTGATATACACTAACACTTTTAAAAATGTTTCTTAATTTGAATTGTTATGTGCATTTGTACATTTATTTATGTTATTTTCAATTGGCTAAAGTAACTTTCGTTTATATTGTATCGGAATTCTGAAATGTAAAACTGATACTTGATTTTTGCATAGGTTATCACTATAATTCCCCAACGACGCTGTAAGCGAAAAGTATAAGTTTTATAGTAGCAAAAATGACGCATTGTTACGAATAAAACAGTTTCATTTATCGCTCTAATTTTTTTCAGGATGACCCAATCAGCTCACACACATACAATTCCATTTACAAGTCTCTGCCTCTTCACTCATCGGGGAATACGTTCCTACCTAAACAACAGACTGGGCGAGTTGACCGTGCGGTTAGGGGCTAGCGGCTGTGAGCTTGCATCCGGGAGATAGTGGGTTCAAACTCCACTGTCGGCACCTCTGAAGATTGTTATCCGTGGTTTCCCTTTTTCACGCCAGGAAAATATACCTTAATTAAGGCCTCGGCCGCTTCCTTCCAACTCCTAGCTCTTTCCTATTCCATCGTCTCCATAAGACTTATCTATGTCGGTGCGACGTAAAGCCACTAGCCAAAAATCCCTACCTAAACATTGGTCGTAAACCTATTAGCGTGTTGTGTTATGGTCGTATTATGTTAAGGCACCGGTCCATTTTCATAGTGACACCTAACACGGGTCCGGGAGGGTCAATCCTTGGCCTGCTCGCTCGCCTGACCTTAACCCTTTGGATTTTTTGTTTTGGGGACATGTCAAGACCATGGCATATGCTGTCCCCATACGTGATGTGGATGCACTAATGGAACGCGTGTTCAGTGCCTGCGATGCAATCCGGCTACAGCAAGGGGTGTTCCAACGAATGCGTGATTCCATGCGACGTCAGGTGGAAGGCTGCATTGCAATGGACGGCGGTCACATGTTGTAAGGAGTAGATCAAAGACATGGTGATCGTTGATGGTAGTGGACCATAATTCCGAAGATATCGGGTTTCCGTTCAATGTTTATGGGACCTTTTTTTCCTTCGTTTCTTGCTTGTTAACCCCTCCGTAAATATTGGAACTTTTTCAAGGACACCGTGTATAGGTAGCAAATAATTTTGCAACAATCATTTTATTTCATACAGCTAAAGTAAACAGAGTAACGAGAAAGGCGTGAGGAGGGAACGAATGTTGATGTGTGCAATCAAGAAAAGGAAAAGGTCGAAGGAAACGCTCTCGGCTGAGGAACTTATGTTACTGGACAGGACTAGATTCTAGTAGAGTGATTAGGACAGTTGAACATCGTACAGGTTTTCAATAATGGAGAAGGCA
Organism: Anabrus simplex; assembly: GCF_040414725.1. Lineage (NCBI taxonomy): Eukaryota > Metazoa > Arthropoda > Insecta > Orthoptera > Tettigoniidae > Anabrus > Anabrus simplex. The sequence goes on along the minus strand of NC_090273.1, from coordinate 119,294,589 downwards.
CTGCAAGAAGAAGTAGTAGAAGAAGAACGAAAAGCGTACTTGTAAAATCTGCATTTCTATGTCTGTAATATTACGAAAACCGAGCTCGATAGCTGCAGCCGCTTAAGTGCGGCCAGTATCCAGTATTTGTGCGATAGTGGGTTCGAACCCCACTGTCGGCAGCCCTGAAGATGGTTTTATGTAGTATCGCATTTTCACAACAGGTAAATGCTGGGGCTGTATCTTAATTAAGTCCACGGCCAGTTCCTTCCCTCTCCTAGCCTCTTCCTGTCCCATTTTCACCATAAGACCAATCTGCGTCGGAGCGACGTAGAGCAACTTGTAAAAAAATTATGAAAATATGTTTTTCTTCAAATTGTTGAGTGTTTGGAGAGGGTGGTGGGGGGCGGGGGGTGGAGGAGGCAACTGCCACCTGCGAATCACGCTTATGGTTCAGGACAGAGTAACGTGGAGTAGGAATATTCCACACCAGTGACCCTACATATCTGAAGAAGAAGAACATGACGAATGATAATAATTGAATTTCCCTTAATTGCATACACTTTCCCTCTCATAGACCTGTCCTTTATAAAATATGAATTGAAATTGATTCTTCCTTGGTTTGTATTACGTTGTTTATAATAATATGATAAATTTCGCACAATGTGCATTTAATTCTTACAGAAACTTGTCAAAGAGTTTTGTCTTTTGTTGCACAGTATCAGATGATATCGGTCACAGTCGGCTCCACATAATTTACACTTGCAGTTATCGTCCGGGTTTATGCATGCTAGTTATTCGCAAACGAAGTTCCTCTTCTGATAGCTGGAATATTATTTCACATACGTACATAAAACATTGAGTCTAACGCGGGTAGCCTTCTACTCTATTCATGAAAAACAACCATGGCTCTTCGACAAATAATTTACTGCTTTGAATACTGTTTTCATTAACAAGACAAATATAATTCCCAGTAGTACAGAGTTACTTCCGCGGACTCAAGCTATGTTTGTCCGCAGCTTTATACAGTGGTGAGTTTAATTACTCACTTAGCGATTTAGTATAGCAAATAAAATATTCATAATCTCTGGAGATTGTGGCTAGAATACAAAGCAAAATATAGAACATGGATTTGTAGCGTAAGTTAGGTGAAGCGAGGCATTATCTTCTTCAAGTTGGGTCTAATGTAAAAGCAAAAATGCAAAGTTATCTCCGTACAGGCCATGAAGGCTCTTGGAAGGAAGGAAAGTAAAGGCTTCCACTATCTCTAACCTCGGCACTTGATGAGATGGAGTGCTCAGCTCTACGTCCGGCTGCCTTTGCCCATGGAATCAACCTGGTACTCATTTCTGCTGTAGGCTGAGTGAACCTCAGGACGAAGTGCACCGCCGGAAGTGGAAATCTCGTTTCTTAACCCTTAAATTCACTGCACTGCATACGTCGTGAAGCCTTTCCAGGATTAGTTCCATACCAGAAATTCTTGGACGGTACCTAGTACTCCCCCATTATGTGTTTTCTGGACTAGCAAGATGTCACGTTCATGTTTTTGGCACAAGTTAGCTAATAGGACTTCTTTCTCTGGAGAAAATCCCTCGATGTTTAAAGAGATAAATACAAGTCTTTGTGCAGTCCTTTTGGATAGAGAACGGTTATGAAACGGTCAGCCGCCAGCAAATTTCGTTTTTTTTTACAATTTGTTTACGTCGCACCGACACAGATAGGTCTTATGGCGACAATGCTATAGGAAAGGCCTAGGAGTGGGAAGGAATCGGACGTGACCTTAATGAAAGAACAGCCCCATCATTTGCCTGGTGTGAAAATGGGAAAACATTTCCAGGGCTGGCGACAGTGGGGCTCGAACCCACTATCTCCCGGACGCAAGCTCACAGCCGCGCACCTCTAACCGCACGGCCAACTCGCCCGGTAGCAAATTTCGTTTCATCTTTTGACGTTGGCCAGGATGCACCCGATTGCTATTCATTTCTTGTACGTCTATAATTGCAATCTTCGTGGAGGTTCCTGTCATGTTGCAAGGATAATCACGGCATGCCTAACAAAAACGCCAGTGCAGAAACTGTGCCCGATTGTCGGAATAGCCCCACTCAAAATTCGGAGAGACACTGCTGCAGACGTCGAGAGAACAAAGCAAGACAATGGCAATCGACATCCACTTCATGGTTACCAAGCAGCAAGGTCTCTCCTCAGATCCCTCAAGAGCTTCCTTACTAGGACTCTGTCGCTGGAGGGAACACCGGAGATAACTCGTCTTAACAGATGGAGGAGCTCACTGCCCGCAGACATGTCACCAAAAGAAGAACTAGCTCCTGGGGCCGACCTCCGTTGTCCTGTATGGAGGTCCCTCAACCGTGTAAGAGTGGGCGTCCCTCGATGCAAGACCAGTCTGAAGAAATTGGGGATCCTTCCAGCAAACGTAGACATATCGTGGGAATGTGGTGCTGAACAAGACCCAAGCCACCTACTTATCTGTCCCCTCCTGGACAACCCACGCACATCACAAAATGTTTTTAGAAAAGACAACAAGGCCATCGCACCTGCAGTTTTTTGAAAATGCTGACCGGATACGGAAATGAATGATTGTATATGTGCAAAGGAAAATTTATTTGCTTGTTATATCTGCTTTACCATTTCACAAGTGTGCAATTACTTCTACCTTACGAACTTTCTATGGGTCACTGGGGTAATAAAAATGTACAATTTATATGTTATGCTTCTTCTTGCAAACCCGTTGGAGTGAAGTGTACACTTTAAACAGTTAAGATAAAACAAATATAATATAACGCAATTTACCTCAGAGAATTCGTGGGCAAGGACATCTCTAAGATTCAGTAGCTACAGTAATCGTACAGCTATCCACATACCGGAACGTAAAATATTCAAAACTCTCAGCAGTTTGACTAATCCAAATAAATTAAAAAATACTTATATTCACAAATAATTTTTTAATATTTTTCTGATAAAGCCCCCTCTGTGGTGTAGCGGTTGGCGTGATTAGCTGTCAACCTCAGAGGCTCGGGTTCGATTCCCGGCTCTGTCACGAAATTTGAAAAGTTCTGCGAGGTCTGGAAAAGGGTCAACTCAGCCTTTGGACGTTAACTGAGGAGACGTGGGTTCGAATCCCACCTCAGCCATCCTCGAAGTGGTTTTCCGTGGTTTCCCACTTTTTCTCCAGGCAAATGCCGGGATGGTACCTAACTTAAGGCCACGGCCGCATCCTTCCCTAATTCCTTGCCTGTCCCTTCCAATCTTCTCATCCCTCCACAAGGCCGTTGTTCAGCATAGCAGGTGGGGTCACCTGGGCGAGATACTGGTTCTCTTCCCCGTTGTATCCCCGACACAAAGTCTCACGCTCCGGGACACTGCCATTGAAGCGGTAGAGGTGGGATCCCTTGCTAAATCCGAGGTAAAAACCAACCCTGGAGGTTGAACGGATTAAGAAAGAGAAATAAAGAAAGAAAGAAAGAAAGAAAGAAAGAAAGAAAGAAAGAAAGAAATATTTTCTGATAATAATATATTACTTTTGAAATGAAAAAGTATCATATTTAAAATGTCCGCCTCCATGGTTAAATGGTTAGCGTGCTGGCCTTTGGTCACAGGTATCCCGTGTTCGATTCCCGGCAGGGTCGGGGATTTTAACCGTCATTGGTTACTTTCTCTGGCACGGGGGCTGGGTGTATGTGTCGTCTTCATCATCATTTCATCCTCATCACGACGCGCAGGTAACCTACGGGCGTCAAATCGAAAGACCAGCACCTGGCGAGCGGAACATGTCCTCGTACACTCCCGACACCAAAAATAAACAATAAATTGAGCGTTGAAGGGTTAAATGTTACGACTTCCTGGTGGGGAATCGAATCCACGTCCTTCAGAGCGAACCAAGCACGCCGTTACTACCTTGCCAGGCGGCCCCTTGAGTCAATGTGGCGGAGGAAAAGGATCCTGCCTGGTGATCTCTAATGTCAGTTAGCTAGAAAAAGAACGGGATGGCTACGCAGTGCGATTCTTCTAGCTGTAAGTTTGCATGCGTGAGGTGATGGGTTCAAATCCCACTGTCAGCAACACTGAAGTTTGTTTTTTCGCGTGTTACAAAAACACGAACATATTAAAATCGAAATCATTTTTAGACAGAAAATGCGGTGCCAGTGCTCTATATCTCGTTTTAAAAGAGCTAGGACCATTGTGTCTGGTAACGAGAGTCTGAGTTTGATATGACGCCATCGGGTGACGGAATAGCTCCGCCATTTGGAGATACCAAATCACCATGGTTCTGTTCGAACAAAAGCAGCAAAACAAAACGGTTACGTCGCGCATTCCTATCTACAAAATGTCACTGTAAAATTTGTCACAAATGGAACATAATAATTGCTTTTACTTAAATGAAGTGAAAATCTGCGGTAAATTAAGAAGTACCGTCGTTATTAGAGAAATATGAATACATACTTAAGGCCTGTATACAGGAATCCTTTATGTCGTATTCCGCTGCTGGTGCCGTCTTTTGTTAATTTTTTGAGGTCCAGGGCTAGCACCGAGGAATGGGAGTGTTATGTCTGTGGACTCTCATTATCTTTGTCCATATGACTAGAGCGGTCAGTTCAAACAGCAAAATGGAGGTCAACAGCATTCACGATGTTATTTCGTTCTTCAATGAGGCAAATGACCATTTTATAATAATGTGGCTGGAACTCTACGGAAAAACAACTGAGGACGCATTCAACAACTTGGTGCTGCACATTACAGAGAAATATCGTAAGTACCGCAAAAATGATTTTTGTTGAAAGAAAAATAGCATGATCCCTGAACCAATAAATATTTTTTATTTTTGTTCGAACGAAAATAGCATGATCCCTGGATCAATAAATCACTACCGGTAGTACACAGAATTCTTCTTATGTACATTGGCTATAGCTTTTTATCGCCTATTAAATCTTGCATTTCGCGATACATTTCAGGAAATGATGTCATTGACAACTGAAGCAATGAAACGAAAGCAAAGAACTTCAGTGAACACAGACATCACACACGAAATTGTTGAAAGTGTAAGACAAACAAATGAGATACCTGTGTTACTGTGAGCGTAGCACCAAAAGTTCTTGTAAAGTACTAAAGTAGATATTCACAACGAGGGCATGGATTAAGAAAGTTCGTAAAGATCTAGATACGTCCAACATCCAGGAAGTTCAGATGTTCTTTGGGAAAACAATTCGGAATATGATTTAAAATTTGGAAAGGTTTCAAGTCGGAAGAACTGCAAAGACGGGAAGAGCCTGGACGATGAACAGAAGAAACAACATAGCGTCCTTATGAAGGAGTACTGGGAGAAGAGAAAACTTCAGGCAAAGAAAAAAAAAAGAAATTGTATCGTGAAACTAAGTGGTCAATTCACAAAAAATAAATAAAGGAAAATGAGGTATTATTGAATATGGCTCTTGAAATATTTACGGAGCAAAGTTGAGGAAATGAAGATGTGGTTGAGTTGGATACTGAAATTGCGATTTAGTGGGTTCTGAAACAAAGGAATGAAAGATGAGAAAATACAGGTAACGCTGTTAGAGGTAATACAATATTTTTTAATAATAATTAATGGTTACTAGTTTAAATTAATTCAACTATCTAAAGCAGAGTTTTATTACCACCTTATTCGCCGCCATAAGACCTATCTGTGTTGCTGTGACGTAAAACTGTGCTTCAATGAAGATGAATGCATCAAGACCCCAGATGATTATTTCCAAGGACTTTTGAATGCTGAAGAACCTGCGCGGTGCCTCCCAGTTAGAGAACCAGCTAAGCCGCACACCAAAGTTATCCCTTCTCCCATCTACGAAGAAGTCAAATTGACCATTCAACTTCTCAAGAACAACAAAGTCCCTGGAGAAGACGGAATAGTAAAAGAAATTTTGAAACAAGCTGGTGAGGAAACATTCAGGCACATACACAAAGTAATCCTGGATATATGGGCTAAGGAAGGGCTCCCAGATGATTGGAAATCAGCCGTTATCTACCCAATCCACAAGAAGGGAAGTAAAACAGATTCCATCAACTTTAGAGGAATATCACTCCTTGCAGTATCGTATAAAGTCTTTTCAAGGAATCTGCAACGGCACATAACAAGACAACTGGATAAGGAATTAGGAGAATATCAAGCACGGTTCAGAACTGCAAGGTCTTATGCTAAACAGATACGAAATCTGAAGACCATCCTTCAACATAACAAGAAAAGTTGCCGACAGTGGGTAGCTATCTTTATCGACTTTCAGAAGACATATGACTCCGTGGATAGAATCACACTCTTCAACACCTTAAGAGAACTGGGAATAAACAAAAAAAATTAATAGGTTGGTGCAAGCCACCCTGCACAACACCACTTCAAAAGTTAAAATTTAGAGGTCAATTATCAGAGAGCTTCACAATCAAAACAGGGGTGAGGCAAGGAGATGTTATCTCTTGCATATTATTTAACTGTATCCTGGAAAGGATGATAAGAAAATGGACCAGGTCATTACCTGAGAACACCGGATTAAGAATGGGGTTTAAAGCAGACAATTTGAGGATTCCATGCCTGGTCTTTGCTGATCACCTTACTTTATTAGCAAACGACATGCATGAGGCCACTATGCAGCTTCAAACACTGCACTCAACAGCAGCTAAAGCGGGTATCTTGATCAACATTGGAAAGACCGAGTTTATCAACAACATCAAAGATGCCCCTGAAGCAATGGGAGTCAGTGATGCAAAGCATATCAAGAGAGCTAAAGATGTGAAGTACCTCGGAGAATGGATATCGGAGGACCTACGTGAAACGATGGCTCTTGAACAAAGGAAGATAACATTACTGTAGACAAGGCCTATCATGCCTGCAGAAAACTGTATGCCTCAAAGCATTTATCAAAGAATGTAAAACAGAGACACTATAATGCAGCAGTCAGACCATCAGTCCTCTACGCAGCAGAATGTCTATCCCTAACTAAAAAGACCCCACTGAGAGCCCTGGAAGTGCAAGAACGGTAATTCCTGAGAAGAATAATAGGGCCAAGGATCCTAGGTGATGGTACAAACCCAACAATGAGCTCTACCAGAATCAAGAAAACCTCATAGATGCCATCAGAATAAAACGTCTGACTTTCTATAGACACGTAAACAGAATGGATCCTAATAGATTATATCATAAGATCTTCAAGTTTGCCAACAAAGGCAAAGCTACTGGATCCCCCTGGACCAAGCAAGTGGACAAAGATATTGCTGAGCTTAATATTAATCAAGCCGCCATAACTGACAAGAATGCATACCGTTTAATGGTGAAAAGTAAACCTTTCCTAACATGCCTTATATCAGCTAGCCACAAAGGAGCCGGGACTTGGTCAGAGGAGCGCAAGAAAGAATTCAGCGAGGAAATGAAGGAATACTGGGCCAAAAGGAAGGCTCAAGAGGCCGCTAAGAATACAATCCAGTACGCCAAAAGGGGCAAATGACGACAAAAACACAGCTAGAACACAAGCACCGTGGTCCGCAGATGGCCTAAACGCAAAGAAAAATCTATTACCACCTTATAAAGGAAGATTTTACTTGATTAAAACACAGTTCAAGAAGCATTATGAAAATTAAACTTCGGCTTTTTTTTTTTACACATTTCTTGAATTTACGGTACATCTGTGTATATTTCTTCCTCATAAACTACTACGTCCTCTTCATTTTCTTCAGTCTGAAGTCCTAGATCTTCCTGATTTCCTAAGGCAGAATAAAAACTGAAGCGGCTCATTATTCCTCAATACTCCTTCAAACTGTTTTGATCGTAATTTTGAAACCTAATACAAAACAGAAGCAAATGGTTCAACAGTGTGACATTGCGGAGTAGCAGTAAATCCATACTCAGCGCATGCTGGGAATTCAAGATAAGTGGTGATTGGCTGACAGGGATTTGGAGGACTTTGACACGACAGACGTCATTGCATGCATTGAATTTGGCAGATATTCAAACTCAGCCTCATATAATATGACTACGTATTTTAATGGGATTATGTCGGTTTTTAATCCAAAATCATGGTTGCATTGAATTCCTTGGGTTTAAAAACTGTCAGTAGCCATGTTTAACTCCATTTTGTTAAAACATGGATTTTGATACTAGGCGCGTCATATGGACGTTGTAAGAAACTTAGACAGATGTGGATGTAACGACTGATGCTTCAGTAGTAGTTTATTTTTACATCCTATTAACTACTTTCACGGTAAAATATCAAACTGATGAGCCCACTGCCACACTGGGGCGAAACTTCAGCAATTTCACAATTGAAAGTGCTTAAAGAATTTGAATGTGGCTGAGATGGTTGAGGCGCAGGTCTTCTGAACCCAACTTGGCAGGTTCGATCCTGGCTCAGTCCGGTGGTATTTGAAGGTGCTCAGATACACCAGACTAGTGTCAGTAGATTTACTGGCAAGTAAGAGAACTGCGAGAATAAATTCCGGCACCTCAGCATCTCCGAAAACAGTAAAAGTATTTGTTGGGACGTAACGCCAATAACATTATTATTATCATTATTTCCTACCGTTGGTTTTACTGGAAAGTTGCTCATGACAAAATTTATTGAAAATGTTATTTACAAAAGTTGTGTTGTGTAATTTTCTCCCAGTAATGAAAATATCAGTGGCAATCGTGTGAAAGTTCCAGTCCAAGACCCGGTAACTAACTCTATCGAGATCAGCCCAGCAAGGTTCTCAAGACTTTGTTCATCTGTCTGTACGTTTTAACTATTGACCGGATACTTCATTTTTATACCGGAAGGATGAGATCAGAACAAGAATAGAAGGCCTAATAACGCAAAGAAAAGAAGATGAAAATACAAAGGTCTACAGAGAGCAAGGAGTCGAATACAGTGAAATCCCTCACTTTGGATACCTATATAGCCTGGGCACTCCTTTTGATTGGAGATATTTTGAATTCAACGTTTAATTCCCTATACTTTTACATGTTAATAATCCTCTGTATATTGGACACACCTCAACTCTGGACATTGGACTTCCGTTAAATGACAGCTTGGACAGGTCCAAAACTTTATTTTGTTCTGCTGTTTTGTAATGGTTTAGTGCGAGTAATTTTAAGATTGTCATTGGAAATGCAACATATCCAAGATCAGACGTCATCACTTAGTTGCTCTAGGGAGCCGAGGTTACTTGCTCCGCTCGAGACGGGTGTTTGTCACGTGACAAGAGAGCAGCAGTCAGGCGGGTTGCATACCGTGGCCGTAATGTACTTGCGCCACTGGCCTTCAGTACATACTACGTCATGCACTTCCCCTACTTCTTCCCCTACTTCCTCGCTAAGCTGCTCTCGTACCGCGAGAGCAGGGAGCAAATTGGTTCCGAAGGCATTTCGTTCTCGATTGACGATGCCTGTCTAAGAGCACTTAAAGACAACAATGTTTAAACCGTCTTCCCATATTTCGGAATCATAGCAGAAAACCTTGGATGGCAGGTGATATTTTCGGTGACTGGTTAAGAGAAATCAGTCTAAGGATGAAGAAGGGTAAGCGAAAACTAATCTTGTTTTTCGATACTGCTACAAACCACGTGGACCTAAATCTATCAAATATCACAGTACAATTTATGCCTCCCAACTTAAGTAGTGAAGAGCAACCACTAGAAAAAAGGGATATTTCAACCTGTAAAATTAGTGTACATGAAACAGTCAGTGCGGGCCCACATCAAGGCAGCAGATGCAATCGAATTCACACGAAGTGTGACGGTCCTCGACGTAATTTGCTGGATCCATGATGTTTTGATGGACATGTCTAAAGAAACAATATATTGTTAAGTGTTTCCGTCATGCAGAATCAACTGAAGAGGAAGAACCATCTCACCGAGGAATTGCGATTTCTCCCTGAAGTCGTTCGCAGTGAATTATTGTCAGACGTTGGTATTATAAGTGATTTCGGTAATGTGTTGGAAGTTCGCGATGATGTGGCCTACAGTTAATGGAGTTACAAAAAGTGATTTTTTTCGGAAGAAAGATTGTGTTCAAAAGAAGAAGAAGAAGAAGAAGAAGAAGAAGAAGAAGAAGAAGAATAGCACTTACTGTTCCCACGGAGCAACTTACTCATCAAAAATATGTGCAGTGTATTAATGAGTTGAAACGTTATATATTTGTGTACGATAATTTCATGTGGCTATTTCTAGCCGGGTGCAGCCCTTGTAAGACAGATCCTCCGATGAGGGTGGGGGTAATGTGTAGGTAACTGCGCGCTATTGGGGTGGAGGATAGTGTTATGTGTGGTGTGTGAGTTTCAGGGATTTTGGGAACAGCACAAACACCCAGACTCTGAGCCATTGGAATTAACTAATTAAGGTTAAAATCCCCGACCCGGCCGGGAATCGAACCCGAGACCCTCTGAACCGAAGGCCAGTACGCCGACCACTCAGCCAACGATCCGGACGTATGTTTGTGTATAACTAACCAGAAATGATTGAAACTCTATTTAGATTACGTCGGAAAATTGAATCAATGTGCACATTCAGAAATCCGAAAATCAAAACATAGTTTTATGACTGAATTTTCACTAAGAAGTAAATGGTGGGGCCGACCCCGTGGTGTAGGGGTAGCGTCCTTGCCTCTTACCCGGAGGCCCCGGGTTCGATTCCCGGTCAGGTCAGGGATTTTTACCTGGACCTGAGGGCTGGTTCGAGGTCCACTCAGCCTACGTGATTAGAATTGAGGAGCTATCTGACGGTGAGATAGCGGCCCCGGTCTAGAAACCCAAGAATAACGGCCGAGAGGATTCGTCATGCTGACCACACGACACCTCGTAATCTGCAGGCCTTCGGGCTGAACAGCGGTCGCTTGGTGGGCCAAGGCTCTTCAAGAGCTGTAGTGCCATGGGGTTTGTTTGGTTTGTTTGTAAATGGTGAGTAGGTCACTGTTCATAAGACAATGGTACAGCGGTTCTTTTTACGGTTTAAGTTGGCAAGAAATTCAGTGTACTGTACTGTGTGTACATTCGAGGAACCATTGTTTTTATTATGTATATAGAATATACGGTACACACTAGCTCAGGATTTTTCCTATCCTGCACTCTTAAATACTCCTTAAATACTGTACAGTCACTCTGTAGACTGGGCACCCAACTAAACTGAGCAAATTTTTAAGGAATCGTAGGTGTGCAACTTAGAGGGGTTTTACTGTACTTCATACGCCGCTGATAGGGAGGGAAATGCTCACCTACACGCCTGTGAATTTCGGAAAAAAACGTGAAGGGTCGACAAAAAATGTAATCATGCACACGGCAAGTGATTGTCACGTCAGGGACAGGTACAACAGCCAGCGTTCCATAAAACTCCGTTCACTAGGTGCCCGTGATGAGGCTTTTGATCTATTATCCACCGGTCACTGGGTCTTAATGGAGTGGAGGTTGTCAGAAGTGATGTCCATAGTTTGCCAACAACGTCATTCACATGATGAATGTACATGTGCACAGCTATGGCAAACATTGATTGAAACATCAAGCGTGAAGGATTTGAACACTGTCTTGGCCTTGACTCTCTCTCTTCAGCCGTTCAGTACTCGGGTGTGTGGCTCAACAGTTCACACACTCGATTGGTTAATGTCCAACTTCGCCAAACCGTGCGCATCATCTTTGGCGAGCTTCTTCCTCTTGTGGGAGTGGGGGCATGACGGCTCAGTGACCTCCCACTTGTTTCTCACCTCGTTCAGCCTACGGGTCATGGGTACTGGTCGCTGTATGCAAGATAGACTTCGCGATAACTCAGGTCTTTATGTTTCCCAGGAAACTGCAGAGCTTCTGTAATATATTTAACCTTGCATAAAATAATTCATGTTTTTTTAGTGGATGGCTAGTATCACATCACCATATAATGCTAATCATCATCATCAGACATCGATATGTTTCTAAATTTAGTCAACTTTGAGTAATCCTAAAGCGAAATCACTTAATGACCACTCCAGTAATTGCAGGAGAGGCACCGGGCAAGTTGGCCTTGCGGTTGGGGTCGCACAGCTGTAAACTTGCAACCGGGAGACAGTGGGTTCGAACCCCACTGTCGGCAGCCCTGAAGATGGTTTTCCGTGGTTTCCCATTTTCACACTAGGTAAATGCTGAGGTTGTACCTTAATTAAGGCCATGGCCGATTACTTCCCAATCCTAATCCTTTCCTGCTCCATCGTTGCCATAGGACCTCTCTGTGTCGGTGCGGCGTAAAGCAAATTCTTAAATTGCAGGAGAATCCTTAGCTTAGCCCGCAATGCATTCTGTATTTTGCGGGTTGCTAAGAGACTAACACTTTCATTAGTATTCAGATAACCGGGCGAGTTGGCCGTGCGGTTAGGAGCGCGCAGCTGTGAGTTTGCGTCCGGGAGATAGTGGGTTCGAGCCCACTGTCGGCAGCCCTGAAGATGGTTTTCCGTGGTTTTCCATTTCCACACCAGGCAAATTCTGGGGCTGTTCCTTAATTAAGGCCACGGCTGCTTTCTTCCCACTCCTAGGTCTTTCCAATCCCATCGTCACCATAAGACCTATCTGTGTCGGCCTGACGTAAAACAAATTGTAAATAAAAATGTTCATATGATAAAATGAAATGGCGTGTGGCTTTTAGTGCCGGGAGTGTCCGAAGACAAGTTCGGCTCGCCAGATGCAGGTCTTTTGATTTGACTCTCGTAGGCGACCTGCGCGTCATGATGAGGATGACATGATGTTGAAGACGACACATACATCCACCCCCCCCCCCATGTCAGCGAAATTAACCAATTAAAGTTTAAATTCCCGACCGTGCCGGAAATCGAACCCGGGACGCCTGTGACCAAAGGCGAGCATGCTAACCATTTAGCCATGGAGCCGGACAGATATATGATGATGTTCATCCTCACTAATGTCACTGCATGCAACCATGTTTGATTACTACCTGTTAAGCCAGAGAGTATACACCTTCTTTGATCATAGAAGAATACTATTATCTGCTAGATACTCTTTGATCCCAAATAGACTCAACGGACGGTAGAACGTTCCTATAACTTACATCCCGCTTAGAGAAAACAGTCGACGCACAGATGGTAAGGTATTTTATTTATTTATTTATTTATTTATTTATTTATTTATTTATTTATTTATTTATTTATTTATTTATTTATTTATTTATTTATTTATTTATTTATTTATTGTGCTTCAGACAGGTACAAACCTAATGATGTGTGAAACACATATAGGCTACATATACTATAACATTAAATAAAAAAATATTAAAATTAAAATATCTCTTATGGACTAGCTTCTGTATGACCATTAATAAAGCGCAGGGACAAACTCTTGGAAAAGTGGGTGTCTGCTTACCCGAACCAGTATCCATTCACGGCCAATTGTATGTTGAACTATCTCGGGTAAGAACGTTTGAGAATTTTGTGATTCAGATACGCCCGAATGGCCGAAGAAGAGTGAATATTGTATGGAAATAAGTGTTATAAACTACTATAAACTATTTATCGGTGTTAAACGTTCATAAAACTATTGAAAATGTTAGGCAAAATAGCATGACTACGACAGGCGTATCAAGGCGAGTTATCTGACCTGTTTTTTTTTTTTTTTTTTTTTTGCTAGTTGCTTTACGTCGCACCGACACATATAGGTCTTATGGCGACGATGGAATAGGAAAGGCCTAGGAGTTGGAAGGAAGCGGCCGTGGCCTTAATTAAGGTACAGCCCCAGCATTTGCCTGGTGTGAAAATGGGAAACCACGGAAAACCATTTTCAGGGCTGCCGATAGTGGGATTCGAACCTACTATCTCCGGATGCAAGCTCACAGCCGCGCGCCTCTACGCGCACGGCCAACTCGCCCGGTCTGACCTGTTTATAACGAATGTTGCGGAGCAGCTCGGGTTCACTAGTTGCTAATTTAACTTCGAGGTCTGTCTAGCCAGTGTGATAAAGGTGTGTTCGGTTCACCCGAAAGAACGCTGGTTCGATTCCTCTTCATAAAGCTGAGAAATTTGGAAATGACCCTTCCCTTCTCCTGGGATAACTCAGCCTACAACAGAAACGAGTATGTCGTTCATCGAGTAGAGTAGCTTCGACTAACAGTGATCATGGTTTTACCTTGGCTCTACATCTATGCATTCGGGAGGCGATGACTTGGTCCCTTCGTCGGCTGTCATAAGAATGGTTTCCTTGGTTTTCCATTCTCCTCATTAAGGAGAATACGGGTACAGTTCCATTTATAGGTCACGACGGCCCCCCTATCTCCTCTTCCGCACTTCAAATCAGCGGAACATATCCGCTGGTCGGAGAGAGGAAGTCACATTGTCACTCCCTAGGGGACTCGCCGTACCCCATTAGGGTACGAAAAGAAAACATTGTAGAAGGAGTAACTCGTTAACTCCTTGGAGGAGAGATGACTGGGAATAGGCCTAACCATTCTCTCCCACTTAGTATCGAGATTATGAAGAGTGGAAACCTCCAGGGTTTTCATAAACTCTATGACTAGTTGAAGAGTCGATTAAAAAGCCTCCGTCATATATGCAGGAACCATCATTACGTCAAATAAAAGGTATACAGAAGAAATTTTCATTTGCAAATCGGCGAATTAATAATTGGGATACATTATCTGCAATAGTATTAGAAGGTAGGCCTACTACTACTACTACTACTACTACTACTACTACTACTACTACTACTACTACTACTAACTACTACTACTACTACTACTACTACTACTACTACTACTACTACTACAAATATTTTAATAACGTGTAGCATCTGGAAAGGGCAGGTACAGTTCTTTCGAGTTGACACTCGATAGGCGACCAGCGCAACTGTGAGGATGGGGTCCTACCTATGATGAAAATTCTAATAATGAAAACGGCGTACACACCTAGTCCTTTAACCATGGGAATTAACCAATGATGCTTAAAATTCCCATGAACCAAACCCGGGACGCCTTGGACCACAGGCCGGGCGGTAATGGGGAAGTAAAGGGCTGGAAGTGGGAAGGAGGCGACCGTGGCCTTAATTAAGGATCAGCCCCAGCATTTGCCTGCTATGAAAATGGTAAACAACGGAAAACCATCTTCAGGGCTGCTGACAGTGGGGCTTCGAACCCACTATCTCTCAAATGCAAGCTCACTGCTACACCAAAACAGAGCAACCACTCGTTCGTTAATAATAATTAAAATTTATAAGAAACGTTAAAGATTGTCCTGATAAAATATTCATAAATCAATACAAAATCAAAAAAGTCAATTTCTTTAAATATGTAGGTGAATGGATAAACAACAAAGAAAAATGCACTTTCGATTTAAGAACAAAGGAGATGAACGTAGCATTCCAAATCACTAGAAATGTATACGAAAAAAAAGGGCATTATCATGGGATACCAGAATTGAACATTACAATACAGTGGTGAGACCTGAGCCTCTTTAAGGAGCTGAAACACTAAAACTAATGTGGAAAGGTGAAATAAAGAAATTTATGAACATAGAAAGAAGACTGGTTAGAAGCATTCTTGGCCCAGGGACAACAGAAGCAGAATACAACAGGCCACGGTCTAATAAAGAAATCTATGTACACGTGGAGAATACAGTATAGTACATACCATCCGTAAAAGAAGATTGTCGTTTTGTGGACATTTGAAGGGAATGAATTATGACAGTCTGACGAAATAGATTTTTAGTAAACTAGTAAAGCTTAAAGTACAACGAATGTGGTTTACAAAGACATTAAATGACCTCAAAGAACTAAATATTGACATTAAGGATACACATAATAGGAAGTTGTTTAGGGACAACATTCAAAAAGCGATCTTCAGGGATGAACAAGAAAGAAAACAAAAGCAGTTACATAACATAGAACAGCTCTGGAAATAGAGATCAGAACGATTGAAACAGATGTGGGGGGAGAGAAAGAAGGAACATAGCAAGAATTGAAGCAATGTTTTTAAGTGCTCTGTAAAAGTGCTATTCGATTGAATAAATAAATGATAATTGGGGCCCGGACTTTAAAAAATGCATATGCGCATATGCAAATACATATTTTGAATGATAGTGCATATTTTGAACGTTAGTGCATATACAGACATATTTTTCTCTTTTGTGTGATCGATTATCTAAGATTTCTGAACGAAATGAAAAATTTAATGAAATCTGTATGTTGCATATCACTTGGCAACATGCGAAACCTTCCCTGATCAAGGAAAGTGCTTTCGGTGTCGCAATACAAGTAGGTAGATGGATAATGACGTTTCTCACGACAGCAATTTCCTTTTTTCTGACATTCCTTCCTCCTTCTCCTTACAGTAGCCTCCCAAGGTTTGCTTAAAATAGTGCGTTCATCTGTTAACTTGCTCTCTTCTATTGCAGTGTTTTACCAGTTAAACTGCAAAAATGCCTAAAGTTTTTGCCAGAAGAATGTTCCGAGCAGTCAGTGCCGGTGTACAAGTGTTGCCCAATTACATCCGTCGACGTAGAACGATCAGTTTTGGCGTATAAATTACTTCTGTCCGACAACAATGTCATTGACTCCTGAAAACATTGAAAAACTGTTGAAACCTACTGCCACGCATCATTTTGTAAAGAATGAAACTCGTTTATTAATTTAACACTGAGTTAAAATTAAATCATTTGTTTGGTAATTGCAATATGTTTTATTTTAGTGCATATTTTTCGTGCATATTTTCAACATTTTTAGTGCATATGTGCATGCATATTTTCGGAGATTTTAGTGCATATTAATCGGGCCCTAATAACAATAAACAAAGCTAACATTTTATGGACATGTTAAGAGCCTTCCAGAAACCAGACTAACCCACCAAATTCTTGAAAGAGTTGATAAACTGAAGAATTTCCCTTGGACACAACAAAAAAAAGCGGACATGAAGAACGCATAAATTTAAACTGAAGAAATTTTGAATCGAAATATATCTAATGAGAGAAAATTGACAAGTTGGAAGTTACTCTAGAGAATGAAGTATCAAAAAGAGCAAGTGCTAAGTGGACGGAAGAAAGGAAGTGGAACTTTAATGAACACATGAAAGCATCCTGCATTCTCCACAAATGAAATCATAAATAAAGCTTCGTGTACTCCGAAAGAGACCATTCACTCATAATAATAATAATAATAATAATAATAATAATAATAATAATAATAATAATAATAATAATAATAATAATAATAATAATAATGACCGGGCGAGTTGGCCGTGCGCGTTGAGGCGCGCGGCTGTGAGCTTGGATCCGGGAGATAGTAGATTCGAATCCCACTATCGGCAGCCCTGAAGATGGTTTTCCGTGGTTTCCCATTTTCACACCAGGCAAATGCTGGGGCTGTACCTTAATTATGGCCACGGCCGTTTCCTTCCAACTCCTAGGCCTTTCCTATCCCATCGTCGCCATAAGACCTATCTGTGTCGGAGCGACGTAAAGCCCCTAGCAAAAAAAAAATATGTGGAGATGGTTGTATGTACATTTATGAATGAGAATTGATTGGTAGAATTCTGTCACAAGTACTGATAGATTCACTTTGCAACCTCCTGTTTGCCGACCAGGTGCAACTAGTTGATGTAACATTAGAATTGAACTACACGATATCTGCTCATTTTTGACACTAATAAATGTTACAATGCTTCACTGGCGAGTTTTATGAAATATATATGTAACAAGGAATTATAAATGCGTTTTGTATGGTCATATCTTTTGGTGGTAGATAACAGTCTTGTGCAGCTGTCTCGGAACTGCGGATCTTGGCACCATTCTATCTGCTTAACTTATTAGCCCTCATATACAAGCGCTAAACACACAATAAATCAGGGATGACGCCACTTATTGTATGATTCAAACGATGCCACAGACAGAGATGTTGATGAATGAGTTCTGAACTTCTCCTCCCCATTCAAAGAGCTTGTGTGCAGTGGCAAGGCGCCGCGACGCAGTACGCCGAGTGCACCATCTCTATGGCAACGCGCCCGGGGTCACCTCAGGTCGACATTCTGACTAAGGCTCACTCCTCCAAATGCCTGTTGACTTTCTCTTACAGCCTTTTGGCACCCGTATCGGAACTGAAATCAATTCATACGTGGACGTCATTCTCAGATATCGATTCGTGGACTTCGTGTCACGTGCTTGAAGACTACTCAGTCACATCAAACTTTATCGATATGGTAAATGCAACATGGACACTTCAAATTTTGCTTTACCGTCTTAATCCCTCATTAAATGGTCAACGTTGTGGTCTTTGAAATTACGGGTTCGAATCCTTGTCGAGTATTTAAAGGCATACTGTTAATTCCTGTATCTTGGGGACTAATATTTCTGTAACTCACGCACTACTACATTAAGGCGACACTCCGGAGATAAAAATATACTTTTACCTAATGCATGGATTTTCACGAAACTTGGTGCGGATGTCACCTACATGGAAGTAGAGATATCACGAACATTTGTTTTGTAAACAATTTATAGTTTTCCCAAAATAATTTCTTTTTGACATTTTTAATTCCATTTTTTCATGAAATTTAATGAACATGTTAATGTAAATTCGTAATTAGGCAGATATTACTTCTTTTATAAGCACTACGTATCGATTTTTCTGTACATAATTTATATAAGTAGATATATCGTACTAAAATTTGTGTAATTTTACGTTCTAAAGTTTTCGACTTAAAAATCCCTACTACTTGAAAAAAATTCTTCAATCAAAAATTCCATACGCAGGTGTTTTAATGCAGCTGTTGTACATATACCATACAAATTTTGTTAGATTTGGCAGAATGTTATGGGAGAAAAATGGGATTTAAATGTAAAATTACAATTGGCAAACAAAGCATTATTACAATGATAAATTGATCGAATTCAGAGGAATAACTTCGGGACAAGAAAAATGACACTCAACTTTTTCAATTTCAATCATAAAAATTCCACTAAAATGACCAAAATTTCGATTTTTATCGCCGGAGTGTCGCCTTAACGTTCAGTTTTCAATATTATATAGTTCCTTGGCATAATGGTCAGCATACTGATTTTCGAATCAGAGGGATCCGAGTTCAATTCCCGGCTAGGTTGGGTATTTTAATAGCGTATGATTAATTCCACTGGCTGGTGGAATGGGTGTTCGTTTTCGTCTTAATTCGCCCCTTTTCATATACACACAAGACACTACACTATTAAAAACCACAAAAACAGTCAATAGTGGACATGTCCCCCCCACATAGCCATGGGTCAGGAAGGGCATCCGGCCGTAAAACAGGGCCAAATCCACACGTGTGCGACACGTTTCGCACCCGCTACCCCATAATAGTGGGAAAAGTGGTAGATTAATAATAATAATAAGACACCGGTCTGCATCGAGCGAGTTGCGGTTAGGGACGCGAAGCTGTCTGTGATCTTGCATTCGGGAGAAAATGGGTTCGAACTCCACTGTCGACAACACTCAAGACGGTTTTCCGTGGCTTCCCATTTTCACACCAGGTAAACATTTGGGCTGCACCTTAATTAAGGTCACGGTCTTTTCCTTCCCCTTTCCTGTCTCATCGTCACCATAAGACCTATCTGTGTAGGTGCGACGTAAAGCAAAATTATAAGAATAAACCATACTCTACGGGAGCGAAATCTGGGTAGACACAGGATATCTTAATCATAAGTTAGAAGTAACAGACAGGAACGTAGCGAGAATGGTCGCTGGTATAAACAGGTGGGAACAATGGCAGGAGGGTACTTGGAATGAGGAAATTAAGGTTAAGTTAGGAATGAACTCTATTGATGAAGTTGTACGCTTAAACTGGCTTCGGTTTTGTGGTCATGTGAGGAGAATGGACGAGGGTACGTTACCTAGGAGAATAATGGACTCAGTTATGGAGGGTAAAGGGAGACCAAGACGACGATGGTTAGACTCGGTATTTCATGATTTAAATATGATGATGCTTGTTGTTGAAAGGAACCTAACATCTAGATCATTGGTCCCTAATGATTTAAAGGTGAGAGGTATGGAACTAAACCAAGTTACAGAGCTAGTTAGAAATGGAGGATTGTGACGAAGTTAAGTCAATTCACATACGCTTGCAGACTGAACCCTGAAAGGCATAACAGTCTATAATGAAAATGTATAATAATAATAATAATAATAATAATAATAATAATAATAATAATAATAATAATAATAATAATAATAATAATAATCCCAGTACACTTCCGTAAGTACATTGGTTTGATATTGATTGGGATAAAAGCCGAGGACTGGCCATGAATCGAACCGAGGGCCTCCGGGTAATAGGAAGGCGCACTCCCGCTTTACTCCTACGCTGGAATATAGGTCAGTAGTAGTGTAGGTGAAAGGGTGTGAAACACACAAAACTAATTGTAACTGAGTCTCAGAAGTCTGAACCAAACATCCCCTTATTCATCTTATCCGTCCTCTAATAATTAGTGACCTATTAGTTATTCTGCCTTGCCACTGAAGCAAATGTCTGCATTACCCGTGATGCGTGTGCCGGCGTAATTCCGATTACATTCTCGGACTCTACAATGCGATTTTCAAATTTGCATCAGTTCTGGCTGTTGATTGTGTTTTTTTTTACATTCTTAACGCTCTAAACCGAAACACAAAGTTTGTTAACTATAATTTCGTTATTTTGTTTGCATTGTAATTTCCCTGTATCTATGTTACTGCCAGGTGTGCGCTGTTTGTTTATCGACATGATGTTAACAAATGTTCATGGGGCTTTGGTCCTACTAAATCTCTTGTTGTTGTTACTAGGGAACAAACACGCCCATCAAATCCTCTACTGTGTATGTATGATATGCACATGTTTACAACAATCAACAACTGAAGGTAATAAATACATTACGTAGAAGAGAGCTTCGTAGATTTTTGGATAATTCACAGCTAATTATTAACTCAGATCTCTCTGAAACAATTACGAGTTAGTGTTCATGAGACTGTCCATTAACACTTTGTGATAAGAAAACCTGTTTCCCCAATGTTTATAAACGTGAATTCCCGAATTACTTGGTATCAATTGAATCGTTCCTATATAGTCATGAATATAGGAGTGTATCCATTCCCCTTGCAATCACAACTCATACCAAAGTCGGTCGGGGATCATTGACACATAACGTCTGAGTGGCATAGCAGTTTAGTCATTAAGTGATGAACATAAATGTGAAGACTGAAGGTACCATCTTTCAACTAGCAAAACTTCCAATTTTCATCAGTGTATTACGTGAATCTCCATCAAAAATCTTACTCTCCCTTCCTCGAGATAAACACGAGAAATATAATTTTTTTTGGTTGATATCCAACCGAAAGCAGTACTGTTCTTTCCTCTCGCCTGTATGGATACGCTGTTATTGATCCATTTTAAGGATCAATGCTCCAGCTACTCAGGTTAGTGCCACACGATAAGCACAGATTATTATGCAGCATTCCGCCAACTACATAACACAAACAATAACAGCTGTAGCCAAGCGATAGGAAAGCACAACCACGACGCAAAAGTATGCATAGGAAAAAATAATGAAGAGCCAAACCAGGCTTTACTCGAATAATTAATTCGTCTATTTTAACAGGCCTTTGTGATAATTTTAATGTCAGATATTTTCATTATTCAATAATACTTTCGTACTATTTGTGAAACTGTAATTTAGTAGGTTAATACGTAGGTTAAATAATTTTAAAGAGTATATAATAATCAATCTTTCTATAGTTCCATCGCATCGATTTCATAAATTTTTATGTCAATCGAAATCTCCGGCTGTGTTAATTCAGAAAAAAGTATTTGAGTGATGAATTCTTAGAAAAACACATTGGAAATGTTGGGAAACCTCTAACTTCTTAACCGTTAACGATATCGAGATGGAACTTTCTGTATTTGATTCCTCGAGGCAGAAAACTAGAGACTCACCAGGAAAATGTACCTTAATTAAGGCCACGGCCGCTTCTTTCCTACTCCTATGCCTTTCCTATTCTATCGCCGTCGTGTCAGTGCGACGTAAAATAAATTGTAAAAACTAAGGACGATTTGTGTCAAATTATCACTTTCGTAAACTCCACCATTTACTTTATATACTAAGATAAAAAACCCATCAGTTAAAAGACCTCTGTAGTTATAAGAACCTAATTTTAAATTTTATTGGAAGGAAAAGAAATTATCATATTTCAAACGCAGGGGAATGTATAGTCGGATAGAACAGCCGGCTCAATGGCCTAAATCCCATCATGCGAAATAAATAAATAAATAAATAAATAAATAAATAAATAAATAAATAAATAAATAAATAAATAAATAAATAAATAAATAAACAATTTATTAAAAGTATCTTACGTTGATCATGACTTATTTGAAGAAAGTTACTAAAACAGCTTCCTCTGTTGTCAGTTGGTAGCGGAACCGACTATTATGAAGGCCATGCTGAGTAACGTTAACACCAGATATGCGAACATATCATGTGACTGTGATGTAACATGAGGTATTAGGCGCATCATTTAGTCGGACGAACTGTTGATGCTCGCGATAAGGAATCTTCTTAGAAGAAGCTGAATGTTGTTAACAGTGGAAGGGTGGCCGAAAGGATCTGGAAGCGGAAACTGTAACACATTCTCTCAATAATCATCCACGGGATCGAATGAAGAACCAAATCTGGGACGAATCAGTCAGCCTTAAGCCAATGGTGAGTGAGCGGCAAGCAGATATGAAACGGCCGCGAGTCACTGACGAGTCGTTCGGGAGTACGTCATCAAATAGTGAGTAAAATGGTGTTGATTACAAGAGGTGCTGCGAATTGTGAAGTGAACGGCTCTGGGAGAGGCCGTATTGGAGAGCAGGAGTTTGACGCATCAGGGGAGTTTGTGTTCGACCCCTTTCTTGAGTACAAACTGCGTAAAATTGAAAAATTGAAAGCAAGTGAATTTGCAGATAACTGTAGATATTCTAAGGAGGCTGACAACCCACCACATTATTATCGCGTTGATGATTGTTGTTATTATTATTATTAGGAAACTTTTCACAAAAGTAAGCACACTGACAAATGTTACCCAAACTCCCGGGTCCAGATGCCTCAGTTAAGGCGGATTACATATTTTATTCACTTAATTGTAGTAAATGATGCGCTATTCTGAAAGAGAGAGAATCACTGGTGTTCGGGTTCGGTGTAGGTGTTCTTCAGTAGCTGAGATTTTGAGACGCAGTGAGAGTTTTCATTTTAATCCAGTGGGAAGGAAAGAGGTTTACTTTAATTACTCCACGACTACGGTTGCAAATTACGCTGCGAGATATGATTTTTATTTTTGGACTTTATCTTCACTTAAATAGAAGTCTGTGTTGGCTGTATCTAACACGAAAACAATTGTTTCCTTGCCTTTCTGCTTAGTCAGTAATCCAGTATAAAGATACTTGTATGCTAAAAACGTGGAAACGTAAACCATTCTTTTACCTATGCGGATTCCTCAATTAAGAAATGGAATGTTTTATTACGTTCTGTGCAATTGTAAATAGACATAGACAACAGATTCGTTCTTCAATTCAAACATCACAAAGACACGTGGTAAAAAAAAGAAAAAAAAACTTTACTACACCGAGTAGAGCAGGAGCGAGATTTAACAATGTGAGGAAAAGGATGTACAGTATAATA
Organism: Anabrus simplex; assembly: GCF_040414725.1. Classification (NCBI taxonomy): domain Eukaryota; kingdom Metazoa; phylum Arthropoda; class Insecta; order Orthoptera; family Tettigoniidae; genus Anabrus; species Anabrus simplex. The sequence continues at coordinate 119,270,990 of NC_090273.1, read as the reverse complement.
CTTGGCTTCAAGCAAAATTAGTCACAAAAATGCAAATATTACGGAAGCGGTAACAGCTTGAATAGATACGCCATACAGAGTTTACCAATACAAGTACCAATAATACAAATTCACTTAACTCATTACGTTATTAATAAAACTTAAGAATCTTCTCCAACTTCTTCTTCTTCGGCATGATTATTCCCGCTGACAGACGGAGTCGCTGATATGGATCATTCTCTGCCATTCATTTCTCTTGAATATACTAGGTCCTTCTTCGACACCAGTTCTTTGATATCGGAGATGACAGAGTCCTTCTATCTCCTACGGGGCTTCGCTCTTCTTCTGTTCCCGGAAGGCTGCATATCCAAGATGTTTCTTCCCAAGTGATCACTTCCTATTCTCATGATGTCCCAAACCATCTTAGTCTTGACTCTTGGATCTTACCTATAACGTTGGTCACCTTTACCCAGTCGCGTATAGTTTCATTTCTGATTAACGATTCACCAGCATGGTAAGCGATCCAAGGACGATACGGTCATTCAACATGACGCCATGACGTGCCTTTAGGGACTGTACGCAGATTTCTTCCATACCGACATCGATGCCTTGGTAAATTGTTGTAACAAGTGCTTGGAGAAGAATTGTGACTATGTTGAATAGCAATGAGAACCACTGCCCTACTACTCTGTGCATTCTTATACTATATAATATATAATGCAACATATTTTATTTCTCAGTGAATTTCCGTTTTAAAAATTGGAATTTTGTTTGGAACATCTTTGAATATTCCCACTTCGTCTCGCAGAGTTTCATTAATATCCGATAGATGGCAGCGCTATAACTTCTATATAAATAAAATTGTAGGGGGTCCGCTGTCTGTAATTTCTTGTGTTTTGCCAATTTTACAGATATTTATCCGTTTTAGGTCAATTCAAGACCGAATCGGTAGTTTTTACGTTTCGTGTCTGTTTGTCTGTTTGTCTGTTCCACCATCACGTCGAAACGGCTGGATAGATCTCAACCAAACTTCATATTTAGAGTATACTCATCCCGGGGAAGGTTTTGATATGCATATCATTTTAAAATCTTTGAATAGAGGGGGGTTTATAGGAAAAACAGAATGGTTTTTCCACCATCACGTCGAAACGGCTGGATAGATCACAACCAAACTTCATATTTAGAGTATACTCATCCCGGGAAAGGTTTCGATATGCATATTATTTTAAAATATTTGAATAAACGGGGGGTTTATAGGAAAACCAGAATGGTTTTCCTCCATTTTCTCTTATACTATTCATTTTCTGTAAACTTAGTTTACCGTACGTGAAACGTCTCTTCATTATAAACAACTTTCGTTATGTTCATAATTTATCTTACTCTTCACATGACGGAGAAATTTACTGTTTTCTGCGGGTGTCATGCTCTGCATTGAGTGACCGACAGACCGACAACGAACCTACAGGTTACCATGGCAACGTCTCTGACTGCATGCCAGCAGGGAAGTAACGTATTGCCATTTTCCTCATCATGCTTTTAAATTCGTGGTTGTTCCTTGGGTAGAAGGCAAGAGAGGCGTCAATCGGCCTATCTACGGGATATTGGCGGAATATCGTTGGATGTTATAACCGCCCTCGAATAGATTAAATAATAACACCATTAGTCATCTTCTTCTTATTTCTTTACCTAAGAATCACTGGACCTAAATTTCTCCTCTGTTACCGCTTTATTATATCCATAACTCACACTAGCATAATTTATTGAGGGGCATTTGATTTTCCAATACATTCACTTGGCATTTACATATTTATCGTTATCCGGCTGTCCTCAGTTATAATCCATTTTCTATTACTTTCAACTTTTTTAACTGTATTATTTTCTTCCTTAATTACGCCGTATGTACGCGAGTGCTACAAACTACTGGATGTATTTCCACCAAGACTCATATTTAGAATACACCTGTCCTTGATAGGTTTTAGAGCAAATATTGTTTCTAAATCCCTGAACTGACTGGGGGTTTATACGAAACCGAAACAGTGATTTAGCACTTCCACAAAATATACACAACCAAACTTAATGGAAATCTACCTACCTAGGTAGAAATTAATTTCTAAACCTTTTTTCTCATGTGCATCATTTCGATACGAGGATTAATAAGGGAGATGTCATTAACGGGCCGTTTTTCTGTACAAGTCCCATCGGACTTAACTCACGAGCGGGTGCGTGTAAAGCGTATTCCTTACAACTTGAAAACTACTGAAGACATTCGAACCAAAATTTATATTTAGCATCCACCTGTCCAAAGGTAGGTTTTAAACGTAAATAACATTTCATGTTCCGGAATGGACTGGCGGTTTATAGGGAACCGAAATGGTGATTTTACTTTTCCACAATATATACAGAACAAGACCAACCTGACTGGAAATCGACCAAACGTGATGGAATTCCACCTCTAAACCTTTTTTTTTCATGTGCATTTTTTCGTCAGGAGTATTAATAAGGGAGATATCATGAATGGTCACTTTTGCAGGTTAAGTCCAGCGGACATAACCCAAAAGGTGTTTTACATGGAGCAGATTCCTTATCTATATATATCAAATCGTAACGACTGTGTGCCTCTACACTGACTATTTTGGCGAAATTTTCGTACAGCTTTCCGTTTAAGGGGTAATAATGACCATCCCCATAATTTTTGGTTTAGTTTCCTGAAAGTCCTAATTTTTACCCGCCTCACCCAAAATCCAGATTGCGGCATAATCTGCAAGAAGAAAAAGAAGATAATTGAAATTTGACAAAATTATACGTTTTAGCCTGTAACGAACGGAAAACATCCTAGATCATTAAATTTTTCACTTTTTATCCCCGAAGAATATCGAAATATGCAGGCAATTTTAATGATGGTGCAGACCTTCGGAAATTCCTATCACATAACGGATTGCACAATCTCCGTTCAATTTGGAATGATCTACAACCTTGGTCTTATGACTTTTTGCCGTATCTGTATCCATTTTACGTTTGATTTTTCTCTATTAATCGATGTTAAGTCAATTTGGAATTTTCACATGCATAATTCATACTTTCAATTACTTATATCAAATACAGAATCATTAAACTCTTCACGAAAATTGGCCCACCCAGTAGCCATATGTGAGCCAAATGCTATGTATGTAGCTGTCACATAATTATCCGAAAAGTAATGTAATGTGAGATAATCTTACAAAACCTTTACCCTGTTCCACGTTACTAACTCAATCTGACCCAAGAATAGATGACATATCATAGAACCAGCCATTTAGGCCACTAAATCCGGCGTGTCTTATGGTATAATCCTCTGTCGATATGACGAACGTTTAGTAGCAGTTAATCTGTAAATGAAGGTCTTCAATATTGTAAACACGTATATACTTTCGTATGTCGATCTATATATATTCACTGATGTCGATTTGTAGCGATCGAGAAAGGGTGGGTCTGCTATTGTAATCAGTACTCCCCACACCGACTTTTACTGGCGGTAGGAAAGGGTTCCTTCTCCAACTCCTGCGTAACTGTAATTAGTAAGGAAGCCCTACAATTGTAATGAATAGTTCCCTTCTCGATTTGACTTGCAGAAGGCAAGTGAGCATGCAGTTTTGTTTAAAACTCCCCTACCCGATTGTGTTTGGCTGTAGGCAAGGGTGCCCGCCATTATAAAGAAATGTCCTCATCTAAAATGTGACTGGCATTAGGCATAGTGGCCTGCTATTTTGATGGAAACTCACCATCTTGGTGTGACTGGCAGTAAGCTGGTGGCAGTAGGAAAATGGGCCTGGCATTATAATGATAACTGCACAACTCAATTTCGAGTGATAGTAGGGTAATTGCCTGCCATTGTAATAAAAACTGTAATCTGTCTGGAAGTAGGAAAGGGGGGCTGCCATTTTAACGAAAACTCCCCAAATCGATTCTGTCCGCGTAGTAGGCAATGGGGCTTGCAATTATAATGTAAACTTCCCAATTCGATTGTGAATGCCAGTAGGCAAGTGAGCCTGCCGTTATATCACAAATCCGTAACAAGCACTTTACATTGGAAACAACGTACGGAAACCTCCCCATGCTCTTTCTCGGATAACGCTAAGAGACATGCAATTTTAAAACAATCTTATTTACTGCAGGTACACCATTTACTTTGATATTCGAATACAATGTTGAATACCGCAGCGAAGCACGGGTACATTCGGTAGTTTATAATAATATTATAATGTAGGTAGCCCTACGCGATGTCTGAGTCAACTATTATCCCTGAACAGTTGAATATGTCATAACAGTTTGCACTTTGGTTACCAGTTGACAGCAGCAACTTAAACAAATACACTACATAGTATGGGTATTTAACTTCAAGCGTTAATAATAATAATGTTATTTGCTTTACGTACCACTAACTACGCTTACGGTTTCGGAACACCGAAGTGCCGGAATTTAGTCCCGCAGGAGTTCTTTTACGTGCCATTAAATCTACCGTCACGAGGCTGACGTATTTGAGCACCTGCAAATACCACCGGAATGAGCAAGGATCAAACCTGCCAAGTTGGGGTCAGAAGTGACTTAAAGCAATCTCCTACGAAAGCGCTCTCACTTGGAAACATGCGTACTCTCTGAACTCTGAAGGTCACATTCTGTGTCTGTAAGCTGCTACTAGTGACAGTTACCACTTCCCAGTTACTGTTTTCACTAGAACGTTTTTCTGTTGTCGTTACTCGGTAACTTGTTATTTTTCTCCTCGTTACATTTGTAACAGTGACAGGCATGTAACTGTGACAAAGTAACCGCTACGTTATTTTTCAGCCATCTCTAGAGAGCAGTTATTGAGTTCCTCTTGGTGGAAAACCAGGGCATCACAGATATTCATAGGCACTTGCAGGATGCCCGGAACGTGCGGACACCCTTATTCGAGGTGATCCAAACACCTCGCTGCAGAACTTGACATCTCTGTTGGTAGTACTGACACGCTTATCCTCCAGTTGGAGCATTCAAAGTTTTTTTCCCGCTGGGTTCCTCGACACCTAACGGAAGACCATAAAGAGCAAAGAAGAAACATCTGTGCGGAATGACTTGCTCGTTATGAGGCTGAAGGTGACAATTTCTTTTCAAACATTGTCACAGACTATGAAACATGGATTCATCACTTCGAACCGGAAACAAAACGGCAATCCATGGCGTGGCGCCACACCAACTCTCCCACGAAGAAAAAGTTCAAAACCGTACCCTCAGCTGGTAAAGTCATGGCTACGGTCTTCTGGGACTCTGAAGGGGTTATTCTGTTCGATGTCCTCTCTCGTGGTGAAACGATCAACTCTGAAGTGCACTGTGCTACTCTAAAAGGAAATTGAAGAAATAACATCAGCGTGTTTGTAGCCATAAAAATGCAAACGAACTTCTTCTTCTCCAAGATAACCTAAGACCTCACACAAGTCTGCGCACCGGACAGGAGCTCACAAAACTTCAGTGGACTGTTCTCCTTCATATTGCATACAGCCTGGATCTCACGCCTTCTGACTTCCATCTGTTTGGCACAATGACGGATTCATTCCGTGGGAAGCACTGTGTGGATGATGGGGAAGTTACAGGTGCAGCACGACGATGGCTCCGACATCGACCAGTCGAGTGGTGCCATGCAGGCATACAGGCCCTCACATTACTGTGGCATGAGGCCGTATCAATGAACGGAGATCATGTTGAAAAGAGGGTATTGTAGCAAAAGGATTGCGGAATAACATGGTTTATTTGAATCCTCAATAAAACCAACCTGCCTTTACAAAAAAAGTGTTGCATTAAACATAGCATTCCCTTCCTGTCTACATGTAAAAAGAAGTTCTTCTGTGCAAGCTCTTATTACCTTTACCTTTGAAGCTATCTTGTAGAGAAGGTTGCAGACACAACAGTACCTATGCAATGGTGATGAATTGTCGATGTCGTGGTCTAGCGGTTGCAGAACCTGACTCTTACTTGGAGGACATCAGTTCTGTTCCCGAAAAGGTCAGGAATCGTTACCTGGATATAAGGGCTAGTTCAAGGTCTACTAATCCTACGACCGGGCGAGTTGGCCGTGCGCGTAGAGGCGCGCGGCTGTGAGCTTGCATCCGGGAGATAGTAGGTTCGAATCCCACTATCGGCAGCCCTGAAAATGGTTTTCCGTGGTTTCCCATTTTCACACCAGGCAAATACTGGGGCTGTACCTTAATTAAGGCCACGGCCGCTTCCTTCCAACTCCTAAGCCTTTCCTATCCCATCGTCGCCATAAGACCTATCTGTGTCGGTGCGACGTAAAGCCCCTAGCAAAAAAAAAAAAAACTAATCCTACGTGACAGTAATTGAGAAAGTGTCTCACGGTGCGCCGAAGAATAACAGCCGAGAGTATTTGTCGTGTCGAGCAGACGACACCTCGTAATCTGAAGACCTTTCCCCTAAGCAGCGATCGCTTGGAAGGCCAAGGCCGTTCGGGGTGTAGCACCATAGTTTTTTTTTTTGACATAAATACGTCTTATGGCTGGCGGTATTCTGAAAATTTGCCTCACGAAGTTAGCGATGTCCGCCTCTGTGGTGTAGTGGTTAGCGTGATTAGCTGCCACCCCCGGAGGTCCGGGTTCGATTCCCGGCTCTGCCACGAAATTTGAAAAGTGGTACGAGGGCTGGAACGGGGTCCACTCAGCCTCGGGAGGTCAACTGAGTAGAGGTGGGTTCGATTCCCACCTCAGCCATCCTGGAAGTGGTTTTCCGTGGTTTCCCACTTCTCCTCCAGGCACATGCCGGGATGGTACCTAACTTAAGGCCACGGCCGCTTACTTCCCTCTTCCTTGCCTGTCCCATCCAATCGCCCCATCCCTCCACAAGGCCCCTGTTTAGCATAGCAGGTGAGGCCGCCTGGGCGAGGTACTGGTCATTCTCCCCAGTTGTATCCCCGACCGAGAGTCTGAAGCTCCAGGACACTGCCCTTGAGGCGGTAGAGGTGGGATCCCTCGCTTAGTCCGAGGGAAAACCGACCCTGAAGGATAAACAGATTAAGAAGAAGAAGAAGAAGAAGAAGTTAGCGATGAGATGCTACCTAGCAACCGCTCAGGCTGCTATGTGAAATACTGATGGATGGCTCTATGTCTGAGAGACATAGAGAAGGCTCTTTTATCAAACAGACCTCATCTAATCTTAGTCATTTTCCCAACTTCGATTTGACGACTCCAAATTCCATACAGATGTCTGTTGAAAACAATTCGTTAAATACAAATAAATGATTCGTTATCAATTTAAGGTAAGGGTGTATTCTGCCCGAAGGCAGGTCCGAACCTCCGCAGAGGTGTGGCTGAGCCGGAGTTTACATACGGTAGGGTGCCCAGTTCCTTTCCGGTCCTCCATTCCCTTACCCCCACCAACAGTTCGTGGCAACCCATCCAAATCTTGACCACGCCCAATGTTGCTTAACTTCGGCGCTCTCACGGGATCCGTTGTTTCTACACGGCCACGGCCGTTGGCGTGAGAAATTTGAGTTTCATTTATTGAAAGGTATATTTATAAACATTTGATTTTCCCAAAGGGAATTTGAGCTATTTTTTAAAAATAATGAAGACTAGGGGACCTGTGCGAGAAATCTCGCATGTTCATGAAGTATGTGGTGGAGTAGCCCCCTGATGAACTAAGGAATACACATATCAGTACAATATTCGACAGTGTTACTTACCTCTTAATGTAATCTTTGATTTTTAACATTTATTGTATCCACTCCAACGGAAGCAAATGCAAGTGCAGTATTATACTGACGAATGTTCCGGAAGTAATTTTTGGTTTTATTATCATTCTTTTCCTAACTGATAAGTACAGTGTATTATAATGACATAAAACAGGGGTCCCAGCGGCCAAAATGTGAAGTGGACAGCAATGATGGCGCGTATTTTCCTACAGCAACAGTATTTGCAAATCGCACACTTGCTACAATTATTTTAAAGTCATATTTAAAAGAAATTGTCGATATTTATAAAATGAGAGTGCAATTAGTCACTGCTAATGTCTATTCTCTTTCTTTTGAATGCTCATTTGTCATGGTTGGTTCCTTGTGAGCGCCGCAAAAGAAATAATACATGTGATGTATGTATGAAATTTAGTAGGCTAACATCACTATCATTTCGAAACCTCTGCTACTTGTTCACTGAACTGAATATTGGCTTCGATTTGTAATGCACCGTGCTTAATATTACATAGTATATCTGCGCAACTGTGTAAAACCTAAAATGATTCTTTAAAATGTTCATGGCTGTTTGTACGGGCTAACAGGGTATACTTTTAATCATGTCAATAATGTATTACTCAGCCTGGTAAACAAACAGCTGTATTATTTGTGTCAGTATATTAATGACATAATATTTGCTCACTATACGCATAACATTGTGATATGTTATGTTGATTATTATGGTACCACTTCGATCTGTTTTAGAATGGAATTACTGTAATATTTTACTAGTTCAACGCAATGCACGAATATATTCTACGAACATTTGGTTCACAATCGAAACAATAATTTGCTTCATAACTTCTTTATTTCAACTACTAGTAATTTGGGTAACAAAATATTTCATATGTGTCATAACGGGATCGCATAAGCTCAAAATAAGCAAGAGAAACAGAGAAACGAACACAGTTCCAGTCTTGTCTCCACATATCTTCAATTAAATGTTTCTATCGATTATCCTAGCCGACACCGTGGTGTCATGTGGTCGGCACGGCGAATCAGCTCTCTTCTTATTCTTGTATTTCTAGACCGGGACCGCTATCTCAACGTCAGACAGCTCTTCAGTTGTAATCACGTAGCCCGAGTAAACCTTGAAGCAGCCCTTATATCTAGGTAAAGCACCCTGACTTGGCCGAAAATCGCACTCGAGGCCTCCGGATAAGAGGCAGGCGCGCTACCCCTACAACACGGGGCCGGCATTAACCGATTTACGTCAAATAAGTCATTTTGTGTGGAATGCCGTTAGTTATATAAACAATGTTTAAAGAGTTATAACAGTTGTACGATATAATGACAACGAGAGAAAATTTGCTAGTGGCTTTACGTCGCACCGACACAGATAGGTCTTATGGCGACGAGGGGATAGGAAATGCCTAGGAGTTGGAAGGAAGCGGCCGTGGCTTTAATTAAGGTACAGCCCCAGCATTTGTCTGGTGTGAAAATGAGAAACCACGGTAAACCATCTTCAGGGCTGCCGACAGTGGGATTCGAACCCACTATCTCCCGGATGCAAGCTCACAGCCGCGGGCCCCTAACCGCACGGCCAACTCGCCCGGTACGAGAGAAAATAACAAAGAGAAAATATTCAAAATGATTGAAAATATCGGGGCATTCAGCGAATTAACACAAGCGAAAATACAGAAAATAACAATTAGGAAAAGAGCAGGTCGTCACGATTCAGAAAAAAGGTAAAGTGTAAATACGTGTCCTCATCCCGAGGTGGTGCAGCTCTTTTTAGGCACACCCCCATTGGTGGTAAGCTGCATGTACCATTTTAACCACATACAAGACCTCCTGTCATTCTTAAATTTATCTCAGCACCGGAATCGAACCCGGGTCCCCGAGGCTGGCAGTTAATACTGCTAACCATTAAGCTACGAAGGTGGATCAGAAAAAGGTGACACATACCTGTGCCGTACGTGTCAATCAATCAATCTGCATTTAGGGCCGTTGCGCAAGTAGCAGACTTCCTATGAGTGGTTTACCTAGTCTTTTCTTAAATGCCTTGAAACAATTGGAAATTTATCGAACATTTCCCATGATACATTATTTCAATCCCTAACTCCTCTTTCTTCTTCTTCTTCTTCTTCTTCTTCTTCTTCTTCTTAATCTGCTTACCCTCCAGGGTTCGTTTTTCCCCGAGACTCAGCGAGGGATCCCACCTCCATCGCCTCATGTTCATTGTCCTGGAGCGTGAGACTCTGGGTCGGGGGATGCAAGTGGCGAGGATGACCAGTATCTCACTCAGGCGGCCTCACCTAGTATGCTGAACAGGGACTTTGTTGGGGGGGGGGGGGAAGATTGGAAGGGATAGACAAGGAAGAGGGAAGGAAGCGACCGTAGCCTTAAGTTAGGTACCATCCCGGCATTTGCCTGGAGGAGAAGTGGGGAAACTATTGAAAACCACTTCCAGGATAGCTGAGGTGGGAATCGAACCCATCTCTACTCAGTTGACCTCCCGAGGCTGAGTGGATCCTGTTCCAGCCCTCGTACTACTTTTCAAATTTCGTGCCAGAGCCGGAAGTCGAACCCGGGCCTCCAGGGGTGGCAGCTAATCACACTAACCACTACACCACAGAGGCGGACAACTCCTCTTCGTACTAGTGAATAATTGCCCCGATTTGTTCTCTTGAATTCCATCATTACCTTCACATAATGATCTTCCCTACTTTGAATATCTCTACGCAATCTTATTCGTCTGCTAATATCATTCCAAACCATCTCTCCACTGGCAGCTCGGAACATACCGCTTAGTCAATCAGCTCGTCTCCTTACTCCCAAGTTTTCCCAGCCCAAAGTTTGCAACATTTTAGTAACACTACGTTTTTTCCCCTGAAATCACCCAGAACAAATTTTTCTGCTTTACATTGGATCTTTTCCAGTTCATGTATCAAATAATCCTGGTGTAGATATCGAAATGAGTTCCTGTAATGTGTCCATTCGCACGTCTCATTCATATTAAAAACTTGCGACTTTGTCCCGACTCAGATCACTCTATTTTTTCAGCTTTGTCTTCCTTCTGCTCACAATCCCCCAATTTTAAATATTTACCATTAAAGAAAGACACTTTAATTGTACAATGTAAATGCTAAACTTTTTCTACGTGTGTTTCTAAAACTGGAACCTAGCGAGAAATAACCACTCGCTACTGGTTACAGTGTGTATGAGAAAGTTTGGGAGTAATTTGATAAAAAGGAATATTCTTTTGCTTTTACCACAGCTGTTAATTGCTACTCTCGGTAGATGAAAGTGCGCCTATATACTAAATGTAGGCGCTAATGGCCTTTTAGCAGGATGCAAATGGAATATAACCTTACATGTTACCTACTTATCTTGGTACAAGGTCAGAATCCAGCTGAAGTACTCTCTCCTTCTTGTTAATATGACTTCTAGGAAGGTATAATTTCACGGTGTGTTAGTCGTTTATAAATTGAAACTGAGAAGTTTGATGTTCCAACTTTCGTGTTTTTCTCGTTATAACTGAGTTTGAAGTATCCAGAGTTATATGAAGAGTACACTTACCGTGTTATTTTACGAGAGTAAACCAAGATGGTTCCCTCTTATATTGATCAGAAACAGAGAAATGGTCAACGAGCATACTCTGTTTAATACATCGGTTCTTGTCCGATCACCGCATTTAAAAAGTCCGCCTGTGTTGTGTAGTGGTTAGTATGATTAGCTGCCACCTCTGAAGTCCAGGGTTCAATTCCCGGCTCTGCCACGAAATTTCAAAAGCGGTACGAGGACTAGAACGGGGTCCACTCAGCTTCGGGAGGTCAACTGAGTAGAGAAGGGTTCGATTCCCACCTCAGCCATCCTCAGAGGGGTTTTCTGTGCTTTCCCACTTTTTCTAACTTAACTAACTTAAGGATCACTTCACACTCTCAAGTCTTTCCAGTTCAAACTTTGGCCTCGTTTATTTCTCCTATCTTCAATTAATTAAAGCAGTCAAATAAATAAATAAATAAATAAATAAATAAATAAATAAATAAATAAATAAATAAATAAATAAATAAATAAATAAATAAATAAATAAATAAATAAATAAATAAATAAATAAATAAATAAATAAATAAATAAATAAATAAATAAATACATTTTTATTCATTATAAATACACCAATATGTGTTTCCCAAAGAACACAAAATAGGTCACAAATTTTTGAAAATAATTGAATTGTTGCTTTCGTAAAATAAATATCAATGAAATTAAAAATATGAACATCGTTAATAGAATAAATTTAATTCCATTCGTGTGGCAGAGGCTATTAATTTTAAACAGAAATACTATTTTTTAAGTTGCTTTACGATGGGATATTAAAGGGATAAGGGTGAGAAAGAAGTGACCGTGGTCTTAATTACGGTACAGCCCCAGAATTTTCCTGGTGTTAAAATGGGAAACCATGGAAAGCCATCTTCGGGGCTCCCTACAGTGGGGTTCGAACTTACTATCTCCCGAACACAAACCCACAGCTACGTTATCCAAACCAGCAGCCACTGGCTCGGTAACAGAAATATATATTAGTGGTAGTATATTTGAAATAACCATGGCAGGCGAGTGACATCATCGTGGACATTTTAGTAAGGTGACTGCGCTTCGAATACCGATGGATGGATGTAAAATATTTTGAAATGTGAAATCTCGTTCTTGTGGTTCGAATCTCATGTAAAACTGTACTTCTGATAGCTATGGTGAAGATATCAACAATTGTGTAGAACTGTTTCGCGAGAAGTGTGAAAGTAACTTAGATCAACTTAGAAGCCTTAGCTAAAACCTTCACAAACTTCGTTCAAACTTCGATAATCAGACGCGTGTCCCAGGATTTGTGCTACTAGCCGTAAGTTAACGAGAAAATGACGCTTTAAATTTTCCAGCCTGCATACCCATTGGCTATTTGCCTGTGAGTAAGTTTAGCACGGTTCATTTCCTCGCTAAATGAGGGCCAATGACACATCCCTTTGACACGTATCTACACCATTTATTTTCGACGCAGATCGACTTCCCGAAGTTTGAATGAAATCAGTGATCTCCCCTTGCAAGTACGTTATTTTACTGAATAGATTAGATTTTACTGTCGGTATAATAATTTTTCAATAAAATGGCATGCGCTAGTACAATAGAAATAATGTGGACATTAAAGGGGGTGAGTAATATTCACAACTATCTCAAGGCATAGCCTAATATACGTTTTGTAGTGCTGTAGTCCGGCTCCATGGCTAAATGGTTAGCTTGCTGGCCTTTGGTCTCAGGGGTCCTGGGTTCGATTCCCGGAAGGGTAGGGAAATTTAATCATGGTTGGTTAATTCCTCTGACAATGGCGCTGAGTGTATGTGTCGTCTTCATCATCAACTCATCCTCACAACGACGCGCAGGTCGTCTGCGGGAGTCAAATCAAAAGACCTGCATCTGGCAAGCCGAACTTGTCCTCGGACACTCGCGGCACTAAAGGCCGTACGCCTTTTCATTTACAGTGCTGTAGGGGCGTACTAAAATCAAACGGGAAAACAGCCACGTCAGTATAACTAACTATTTGTTTTATGTCGCACTGACACAGATAGGTCTTATGGCGACAATGGGACAAGAAAGGCCTAGAAATGGGAAGGAAGCGGCCGTGGCCTTAATTAAGGTACATCCCCAGCATTTGCCTGGTGTGAAAATGGGAAACAACGGAAAACCATCTTCAGGGCATAACTGGGAAACAAAAGCAGTTAACTGCCCGGTATGACGTCGTCTTACCCACGAAGGTTCTAAGAACTACGAATAACAACGCCGACGATTTGAAACTGAGAAGCGCGTTACTCGAAAAGTACGGGGGTTTCTCAGGATGAACAACCCTCAACAACTGGATCTCAATGCTGATAATGTTTGCCACCACTGTGAAAGAATTTGTGACTCGAGGATTGGCCTCTACAGTCACCTAAGAACTCATAGACTCACTAGTAACATCTGAGGAAGACTAGTCAAGCGAATGATAGCCTCTCTATCTATAAGGCGTGATCAAAAATTTTCCGTTTGAGGGCTTTGCTGCAGCGGACATTCAACGTCCGACTCCGCGCGGCCCCGGTGTGCTAACTGCCAAGGCAGCCATGCGGCCTTATTCCCTGGTTGCCCTTTCTTGAAAAGGGCAATTAAAGCATATTACAGACGAGCACAACATTTTCACGCACGCACTACACCTCCCGCTCTGTTTAGCCTCCAAGACCCGTCACCCCCGAACCCAGGACTCCCCAGCCATGATCACGCCAACCAGCTCAATCATGACACTTCCACCCTTCTAAACATACTCCTACTCAAGTTGCTCACGACCCAAAACCCGCACCCGCCAGCCCCACAATGCCAATCAGACAATTAATCTTAAACCCACCCCACTCCCCACGAAAATGACCCAGCCACGAAACAACACCCCCCCCCCCTATCCGCCCCGTGAAACCAAGCTCTCACTTCCTCACTTCCTTAAAGCACTGGAACAGCAGCGTTAGCAACCATCGACAGTTAAGCAGCATCGGGCGTGGTCATTCACTGGATGGGTGGCTACGTCCGTACTACTGCTTAAACCCACAGGCGCCTCACATCATTACATAATGCTTCCAACAAGCACTGCATCCAGCGCACATGCGCCAGCCCACACAATGAAGACTCAAAAATACCACGGATACCCCCACATCAAACAACGTTAACGTCACAGAATACAACATTACGACAGGGCATTCAAGACCTTTTGGAGTCGACAAGCCATAAACTTCGCGGCTCCAGGGGCTCCGCCCCAGAGCCGATGACAGAACGGGTGTGTCTGTCTGACTCCGATGGGGGTATATCAGCACGGACATGCAGGCAAAGGGATTAGTGTGGCAGTCGTGTTGTAGCGAGGGGCGTGCCTTAATTGCTTCCGCGTGAAAACTATGGCGACATTATTACCAAATGCGTCCAAATAGGACCAATGTTCTGTTATTCTATTCTTGGCTGCCGAAGGACAAACGCCGGTGAACATCCATCGGGGAATGAAGACCGTGTATGTCTGTCGATAACCACCGTTGTGGAATGATGCACTAAGTTCCGTGCGGGTCGCGTTTCGACACAAGACGCCGGTCGATCTGGGAGGCCAGCCTCGTCCAATATGGACAACAACAAGCGAGTGGTGGATGAGGCGATTACGGTGGACCGGCGCATAACTATTCGTGCGATAGCAATGGATGTTGACGTCAGCTTCGGTAGCGCCTTGAAAGGTCGAAGCTTACTGTCGGATGAGGATGTGCAGCAGGCGGTTACGGACTTCTTCACGCAGCAGGACACGGTGTTTTACCACAAGGGAATCTTCAGCCTGGTGCATCGGTGGGACTGCAGCCAATATGACAAGGAAGCTGAATTTTCTCTAAAACCGTTAGAGTTACGGAGAAAATGATTAGGACGTTTCTTGTCAAAAATTTAATTTTCGATAGGGCCAGAACTTTACCCGTTATTTTAGTTGAAGCAGGACAAACATTGACGAAATTTGGGACATACCCCTGTAAAATTCCTCACTGGTTGGAAACGCTATAATATGTCAAAATCAACAGTATCCCTTGCGTGACTCGGGATTTCATGCTATCTAACTCCATGGCACTACAACCCTGAAGGGCCTTGGCCTACCAAGCGACCCCTGTTCAGCACGAAGGCCTGTAGATTACGAAGTGTCATGTGGTCAGCACGATGAATACTCTCGGCTGTTTTTCTTGGCTTTCTAGACCGGGGCCGCTATCTCACCGTCAGATAGCTCCTCAATTGTAATCACGTAGGCTGAGTGGACCTCGGACCAGCCCTCAGATCCAGGTAAAAATCCCTGACCTGGCCGGGAATCGAAGCCGGGGCCTCCGGGTAAGCTTCAGGTACGTTATCCCTGCACCACGGAGCCGGCATTTCGAGCTATACCCTTACCAAATTTCAGCTCAATAGGTCTAGTAGTTTTCGAGCCCATCCTGTACAAACAAACAAACAAACAAACAAACAAACAAACAAACAAACAAACAAACAAACAAACAAACAAACAAACAAACAAACAAACAAACAAACAAACAAACAAACAAACAAACAAACAAACAAACAATAAAACAAACAAACAAACAAACAAACAAACAAACAAACAAACAAACAAACAAACAAACAAACAAACAAACAAACAAACAAACAAACAAACAAACAAACAAACAAACAAACAAACAAACAAACAAACAAACAAACAAACAAACAAACAAACAAACAAACAAACAAACAAACAAACAAACAAACAAACAAACAAACAAACAAACAAACAAACAAACAAACAAACAAACAAACAAACAAACAAACAAACAAACAAACAAACAAACAAACAAACAAACAAACAAACAAACAAACAAACAAACAAACAAACAAACAAACAAACAAACAAACAAACAAACAAACAAACAAACAAACAAACAAACAAACAAACAAACAAACAAACAAACAAACAAACAAACAAACAAACAAACAAACAAACAAACAAACAAACAAACAAACAAACAAACAAACAAACAAACAAACAAACAAACAAACAAACAAACAAACAAACAAACAAACAAACAAACAAACAAACAAACAAACAAACAAACAAACAAACAAACAAACAAACAAACAAACAAACAAACAAACAAACAAACAAACAAACAAACAAACAAACAAACAAACAAACAAACAAACAAACAAACAAACAAACAAACAAACAAACAAACAAACAAACAAACAAACAAACAAACAAACAAACAAACAAACAAACAAACAAACAAACAAACAAACAAACAAACAAACAAACAAACAAACAAACAAACAAACAAACAAACAAACAAACAAACAAACAAACAAACAAACAAACAAACAAACAAACAAACAAACAAACAAACAAACAAACAAACAAACAAACAAACAAACAAACAAACAAACAAACAAACAAACAAACAAACAAACAAACAAACAAACAAACAAACAAACAAACAAACAAACAAACAAACAAACAAACAAACAAACAAACAAACAAACAAACAAACAAACAAACAAACAAACAAACAAACAAACAAACAAACAAACAAACAAACAAACAAACAAACAAACAAACAAACAAACAAACAAACAAACAAACAAACAAACAAACAAACAAACAAACAAACAAACAAACAAACAAACAAACAAACAAACAAACAAACAAACAAACAAACAAACAAACAAACAAACAAACAAACAAACAAACAAACAAACAAACAAACAAACAAACAAACAAACAAACAAACAAACAAACAAACAAACAAACAAACAAACAAACAAACAAACAAACAAACAAACAAACAAACAAACAAACAAACAAACAAACAAACAAACAAACAAACAAACAAACAAACAAACAAACAAACAAACAAACAAACAAACAAACAAACAAACAAACAAACAAACAAACAAACAAACAAACAAACAAACAAACAAACAAACAAACAAACAAACAAACAAACAAACAAACAAACAAACAAACAAACAAACAAACAAACAAACAAACAAACAAACAAACAAACAAACAAACAAACAAACAAACAAACAAACAAACAAACAAACAAACAAACAAACAAACAAACAAACAAACAAACAAACAAACAAACAAACAAACAAACAAACAAACAAACAAACAAACAAACAAACAAACAAACAAACAAACAAACAAACAAACAAACAAACAAACAAACAAACAAACAAACAAACAAACAAACAAACAAACAAACAAACAAACAAACAAACAAACAAACAAACAAACAAACAAACAAACAAACAAACAAACAAACAAACAAACAAACAAACAAACAAACAAACAAACAAACAAACAAACAAACAAACAAACAAACAAACAAACAAACAAACAAACAAACAAACAAACAAACAAACAAACAAACAAACAAACAAACAAACAAACAAACAAACAAACAAACAAACAAACAAACAAACAAACAAACAAACAAACAAACAAACAAACAAACAAACAAACAAACAAACAAACAAACAAACAAACAAACAAACAAACAAACAAACAAACAAACAAACAAACAAACAAACAAACAAACAAACAAACAAACAAACAAACAAACAAACAAACAAACAAACAAACAAACAAACAAACAAACAAACAAACAAACAAACAAACAAACAAACAAACAAACAAACAAACAAACAAACAAACAAACAAACAAACAAACAAACAAACAAACAAACAAACAAACAAACAAACAAACAAACAAACAAACAAACAAACAAACAAACAAACAAACAAACAAACAAACAAACAAACAAACAAACAAACAAACAAACAAACAAACAAACAAACAAACAAACAAACAAACAAACAAACAAACAAACAAACAAACAAACAAACAAACAAACAAACAAACAAACAAACAAACAAACAAACAAACAAACAAACAAACAAACAAACAAACAAACAAACAAACAAACAAACAAACAAACAAACAAACAAACAAACAAACAAACAAACAAACAAACAAACAAACAAACAAACAAACAAACAAACAAACAAACAAACAAACAAACAAACACCACCTCAGTTTTATTAACAATCTATAAAATTAGAGACCGTATCGTGAGAATGGCAACATTTAAATACCTGTGATATCACATTAGGGATGACTGGGGCCTTGCTCCTGAGATCCGATGCAGAACTGAGCAGACCAGAACTTCTTTTCCGAAACTTAGAAAGGTTTTGACAAGCCGTTACCTTTGCATTACGCTACGGACACAACTGCTCAGGTGCTACGTTTTCAGCATCCTAGTACACGGCGTTGAGACATGGACCCTAACTGAGATTACGTGCAAGAGATTCTGAGCATTTGTCATGTGGATGTACCGAAGAATGCGGAAGATCCCGTCGACAGCTAAAATTGCCAATATAGTAGTTTTGCACCGTATGAACAGAAACCCAGAAATTCTCACTACCATCAAGAGAAGGAAGCTAGAATACTTTGATTATATATTGCGGAACAGTTAACGCCACCTTCTACAAGCAATACTCAAAGGGAAAATTAATTGTAAGCATGGTCCGGGACGAAGTAGGATATCGTGATTGAGCCAGTGGTTTGGGGTAACGAAGCATACTCTATTCAGAACAGCTATCAACAAACAACAGATCATACCACTGATCGCCAACGTTCTGTGAGGACTGGCACATGAGGAAGAAGATTAAATATTGCTAAGAATACGGCAGCCTTCCATGAGAAGGAAACCTATTTTTT
Organism: Anabrus simplex; assembly: GCF_040414725.1. Classification (NCBI taxonomy): domain Eukaryota; kingdom Metazoa; phylum Arthropoda; class Insecta; order Orthoptera; family Tettigoniidae; genus Anabrus; species Anabrus simplex. The sequence continues at coordinate 119,251,985 of NC_090273.1, read as the reverse complement.
TACAATATGAACTTGCAAGATAATTTGGAAGCCCTCTCCCCACCGAATATAGTGTCTACTACACTGAAAAAATATTTTGAAAATAAGTTTGTCCTTTCTGTAATTGTATAGATTTTTAATCATCATCATCATCATCTGTTTACCCTCCAGGGTCGGCTTTTTCCCTCGGACACAGCGAGGGATCCCACCTCTATCGCCTCAAGGGCAGTGTCCTGGACCTTCAGACTCTTGGTCTGGGATACAACTGGGGAGAATGACCAGTACCTCGCCCAGGCGGCCTCACCTGCTATGCTGAACAGGGGCCTTGTGGAGGGATGGGAAGATTGGAAGGGATAGGCAAGGAAGAGGGAAGGAAGCGGCCGTGGCCTTATGTTAGGTACCATCCCGGCATTCGCCTGGAGGAGAAGTGGGAAACCACGGAAAACCACTTCCAGGATGGCTGAGGTGGGAATAGAACCCAACTCTACTCAGTTGACCTCCCGAGGCTGAGTGGACCCCGTTCCAGCCCTCATACCACTTTTCAAATTTTCGTGGCAGAGCCGGGAATCGAACCCGGGCCCTCGGGGGTGGCAGCTAATCACGCTAACCACTACACCACAGAAGCGGACATAGATTTTTAATACCTATTTTAATTAAACTTTTTAAAAATTGAAATATTTCGAACTTAAAATTTTGAATAATTTGATTTTGCTTGTCTGTCCCTTCGGCTACGAATTAACCAAGTTGAACTGTAGGCCTATATCATTTTGGCAAATAGCAAGGGCTTTCATGTCAACAAGAGTCGTACCTAATTACCTTCTCCTGCTAAGCCTGTGGCTATTGTTGTGAGTTGTTCGATAATGAGTCAGTCACGCGTGGTTCTGTTTGAATACCCTGCATTCTAATAAGCCTGTAAGTCTATTATGCACTCGTTAATGATTTAAGTAAGTAATAAATATTGAATTCTCACGACCACATTGTAAAAGAAATCAACTTTCGACCTATTATGTCATATTACGTACATTTACAACGTGTTGAAGAGATGTTAAGTACAGAATAAAAATGGCCAACCGGACACCAGTGGGATCCGAACCCATAACCTCCACATTTGGTGTCGGTTGTTCTACAGTAGTGCCAGACCTGTAGTTTAGATCATTTCCAATAGAACAAAGATGACCTAGGACATCATAGCTCAATTGGTAGAGCAACCGACGTGAAATCGTGAGGTTGTGGGTGCGGATCGTACTGGTGTCCGGTTGGCCATTTTTGTTCTGTACTTAACATCTCTTGAACACGTACTAAATGTACGTAACGCGACCTAATAGGCTGAAAGTCGATTTCGATTAATTCCTTGTTGCTTTCAATCTCTTCAAGGTAGACATGAAGACAATAGTATGCTTGTTTCCATTTTCACTGTTACAGTATGTATGTTTAATCTCTTAGTCCCACTTTCTTATACGGGATCGGATATGGCATGAGCTAAAATTGAAAGACATGTTTTTACGGTCAGGTGCCCTACCTGCTGCTAATCTCAGTTGACGAGCTGATGAAAGTGAAATGAGTGATGGTAAATGAGATGGAAGTAATCGGCTGAGCCCTACGAGCAGGGGCTGTCCTCGCATTTGCCTGGAGGTAAAAATGGGAAACGACAGAAAATCATCTTCCGGCCTGCTGACGATGGGATTCGAACCCACTATCTCCCGAATGTAACCCGACAGTTTCGACGCCTAGGGAGTCTTTCAGTTTTGCACCCTTTGTGGCACTTGTCTTCCTTTCATGTTTCCCTTTGTGGCACTTGTCTTCCTTTCATGTTTCGAAGTGTCGGACCCCTTCCATTTTTAACCTCTGAATAGTGTTAGTAGAGTATTGTTGCCCAGTTGTATACGTACATCTTCTTAAAACAATAATCACTACCACTATCACGTTCAATGTTATACCGTTGATAGTGATGTTTCCAAAAATGAATTGTTTTAATTATCCGGACGTAAGATCAAATATATTATTATTATTGTTGTTATTATATATATATATATAGTCCCACACAGGTGACACCTTGACAGTCAACCATGGAAGGTCTTTTAAGGAATACTCCACCGGCTGAACCAAGAGTTCAGAGAAGGCAGCATTCGGATACGGTGGGCTGCCACCTGAAAGATACCGTGAAGTCGGAGGCACGGAAATACCCCAGTACTACATACACGAATGAGACAAAATCAAGAATCAAACCAAAGCAGATAACATACTTCTCTACACACAACATAAACTCACTCATGCAAACCGGTAAACTAAAAGTGATCACCGACATAATGGACCAACACAAAATTCTTATCATGGGATTACAGGAAATTAGAAACACTGACCAGGATGCCTTGGAATCTCAAGGGTACAGACTTTATAAAGGTATACCCGGGAAGAGAGTGATGAAGAATGTCCCACAATTTGGAACAGGATTTTTGGTCAGCCTTAAAATAATAAACTCTGTTCAAGAATTCAGATCACAGTCTCCACGACTCTCAACGCTCACCTTAAAGGCATCTAATAAAATCTATACTATAATAAATGCCCATGCTCCCACTAATGATAAAAACAACTCCTCAAAAGACCAGGAGGAAACAGGAGAATTTTGGGACCTATTGGACCAGACCATAGATAACATCCCCAAACACCATATAAAATTATTAATAGGCGACTTCAACGCTCAACTAGGCAGAGAAAGAAAATACCGTGACATCATCGGAAAATGGCCAGCACACAAGAAAACAAATAAAAATGGAGAGAGACTAGTTGACCTGTGTAGAAACCATAATTTAATCTCAAAATCTACATGTTTTAAGAGGAAACCTCAAAAACTCAAAACATGGAAACACCCTGACTACACTAAAGGAGAATGGCAACTGGACCACGTCTGCATGGACAAATACCACCACAAAGAGATCTATAACGTCAAAGTCCTCCGAGGAACAGACACAGGTTCTGATCACTACGTAGTTAAAATTAAAATTAAACTCACTCCCCAGAGGAGACAACAAAAGCAAGCCCTTAAAACTAAAAGAAAAATAGATCCTACCCAGCTAATCAACAACAAAAATTACCAGAAAGCAACTGAAAAAATAAAAATCACAGACAAACTTGAAGACTTAGTACACAACCTTAAACAAATTGCAGAAGACCTAGCTCCAATTAAACCACGTAAAAAACACCAATGGTGGAACAGTGAATGTGATGAAACAGTGGAGAAAAGACATCAGGCATGGCTATTACATCAGTCCCAAAAGACAGAAATATCCTATCAAAAGCTAGTAAAACAGAGAAAAGAAACTACCCAAGTCTTAAGAAGAATAAAAAGACAACATCATAAGGACACCCTGCAGTTAATTGAAGAACAGTTCAGTAAAACTAAATCAAGGGACTACTACAAAACCTTCAGAAAGCAGCTCCAAAAATATGAACCCCCGACCCTACTGATGAAGGATGAAGATGGTAAGCTGGCCCATAACAATAAAGACAATGCAGAAATTCTGGCTAAACATTTCAACAAGCTTTTAAATTGTGAGGAACCTACAGAACTCCTTCATTTGGACACCAACACCCCGATAAAAACATCACCAGAAAACATCAATCCCCCCACAATAAAGGAAGTCTACCAAGCTCTGAATAAATTAAAAAACTACAAAGCGCCAGGAGAAGATCAGACCTTTGCGGAAATCTGGAAATATGCAGGAACCTCAGCAAAAGTTGCCCTCCATCAACAACTTGTCTCTATCTGGATTAAAGAAGAACTACCAGAACACTGGACAACAGCCCTCATTCATCCTCTGCACAAAAAAGGGGACAAAACCGACCCTAATAACTACAGGGGAATCTCTCTCCTAGACATAACATACAAAATATTTTCAATAATCATCCTTAATAGGATAAGTTTACAACTTGAGAAAGAACTAGGAGAATATCAAGGAGGTTTCAGACCCTGGAGGAGCTGTCCTGATCAGATCATGAGTCTTAAGTTGATAATGGACTATAACAGGAGAAGAAACAGAGATATGGTGATAACATTTGTAGATTTCAAGAAAGCTTATGATTGCATCCATAGAGAATCTCTGTTTAAAATTTTAAGACACCTTGGACTACACCCCAAATTAATAAACATGATAAAATTGACTCTCACCAATACCAAGTCAAAAGTGAAGTTTAGGGGTGAAACATCAGGGACATTTGAAATTAAAACTGGACTACGGCAGGGAGATGGGCTCTCACCACTATTATTTAACTGTGCTCTAGAAATGGTAATGAGGGAATGGTTTAGAAAATGTCCCCCCAAAATAAAGATTGGCCGAAAAATCAAAACAAATTGCCTGGGTTTTGCTGACGATTTAGCATTACTAGCAGTGGACATAAAAGAAGCAAAAACCCAGATATCAGAACTTCAAAACATTGCAAATAAAATTGGCCTCAAAATATCATTTGAAAAAACAGAAATTATGCCCCAAAAACCAACACAGCTAAAAGAAGTCACCATAAATGGTAATAAAATCAAAATAGTAACTCAGTTTAAATATCTTGGAGAAGTAATAACACATAACTTAAATGAAAAAATCTCAATCCAAGTAAGAACAAATAGATTAGCTAAAGCACAAAAATTAACATGGGATATCTACAAAAAGAAATGTCTATCAATAAATACAAAAATAAAACACTACAACACAGTTATAAAACCGGAAGCTACATATGCAGCAGAAACACTCTTTTACCTGAATAAACAATCAAAGACTGACAGACTTCAGAAAATTGAAAGGAGGATTGGAAGAACCTGTATCAACAAAAAATATCAGAAAGATGGACAGTGGCGGGTAATACCTAACAAAGTCGTGTACAAAGAGCTAGAACCCATTACAGATACTATGCGTAAGAGGAGACTAGGATTCTTTGGACATATCATGAGGATGCAGGACTCGAGACTTCTGAAACAACTAGTACAACACAATCTCGTCTCAAAAAATACCACAACAGGATGTAAATGGATCAGAGAAGTAAGAGAGGATCTGAAGGAAATAGGCCTTACAACAGAAGACACCAAAAATAAGATAAAATTGAATACAAAACTCAAGAATACAAACCTCCGCTTTACCCTTACACAAAACAAACCAACAACACGCACATTTTCAACTGAGGAAAGGGCACGAAGATCGGAGCGTCTGAAGAAGTACTGGGAGGACCGCAAAGCCCGAACAATCCCTTCAAAGAGACCTGAACGATGGACTGACTAAAGTGATCCTATGTGGTCATAAAAGAAGAAGAAGAAGAAGAAGAATATATATATAATTCGCTGGGGGCATCAAGGACCACGTTAAGTCTCGTTACATTTGACACTGAACTTGGCCTTCTTTAGAGCCCTAATTTCCTTCATTCTTTGTGAGTGTGCCTGCTTACGCTCCTCTGCCCAAGGGGCACCGTGTCTTCTCTTCGGTTGCTCGTCTCGGTTTAGCCCGTTCGTCAATATTTTCTTGCGGAAGAGATCTCTGTGAAGGACGTCTTCAGCTGAGATATGTAGCATTTGCAGGTCTTCTTTGGTATTTCTAAATCAGGGAATTGTGGTTTTGGGGTTTGAATCAAAAAAGTGAAAGATTTCTTTAGTTAGCTTTCTTCCGTCCATTCTTTTCGGATGACCGTAAAATCGTGCCCGTCTTTTTCTGATTGTGTCGGTAACTTTCTCTATTTTGCTGTAGACTTCCTTGTTGGATCTCTTTTGATGGATTCCATTTCTGTACTTTGATCCCAAGACTCCTCTCACAATTTTGCGTTCTCTTTTCTCCAGTTCTTCAAGGAGTCCTTTGTTGGCATTTAGAGACAGGGTTTCGGCTGCATATAGAACTACTGGCTTCAGAACTGTTTCATAGTGACGTATCTTGGTGTTTTGGGAAAGGCATTTTTTGTTGTAGATTGTGCGGGATGTTTGGTAGGCTATTTCCAGTTTGCGAACTCGCTCCTGAAGTGCTTCTTTGTCCAGTCCATTTTTCATGATGATCTCACCCAGGTATTTGAATTTGTCTACTCGGGTGATGTCCCCGTATGTTGTATGGAGTTTTGGCAGAGCCTCTTTGATGTTAGTCATTACTTCTGTTTTCTCAAACGATATTATTATTATTATTATTATTATTATTATTATTATTATTATTATTATTATTATTATTATTATTATTATTATGACACTGGCGTGAAACTGATTTTTTAGTGATACTTTAGTTTTGAATATTATTTTTTAATAATATGGGGGCAATAAAAAAGGAATATGTTATCAGTTTCTCGCCATCACGTCATATATTTCTTGAAATAAGGACACCAGTTTTTGACATTTACGTAGGTACCTTTTTTTAGTATATATCAAATGTTGTAATTCAATTTCTTGCTTACAAATTGGTTAAAAACTGCCAGTAATTTTATAGAAACAAGAGACTGATGATTCCACTTCCACTATGTGCAGAAAGAAATCATTGTCTTATTGAGAATTTCCGAAAAATGCCCAACAGGGTACAAAAAAAAAAAAATCTTAACCATCTAAACAAATATTTATTAGTGGAAAATGTGACGTGAGGGAAATAAACGGATTGTATTTTTGAAATATGTAAAAGAGAATTTGCTTAAGAATCTTTCAGTGGCGGCTGTCGCATCAGGTCACAGGGTCACGTGCCTTCCCAATAAACATCAATATTTTAATATTTACTTCTCAATACACTATACACAGGACGATACAGATCTTAAGCTCATAAGGAAGGTGACTATTATATCTAAACTGCGAAAGCTGGCCTCAGGATAGAGTGTAACATCGTATATATCAGCTCCCGGTCACAAACATCGTGTGACCGCAGAGAAGACGTTTAAAGTACGTGGTCTCCCAAAGTTGCTGCTGGCTGTATTTCTTGGGGAAGAGGCTTGCTGTAATGAGAGAGCCTCGGTCACAAGCAAACAGCGACCGAGAAGTGTAGCAGGTAGTTCTCCGAAAAAAGAAAAAAAAAAGAAAAAGCAAGCTGCACAGTTCATTGACTTGTATTTCTGAATGTGCTAATGTTGAAAATAATATTACAACCATACCAATGACTGGCCAACGGTCGTAGCCGTGTTGAAACACCGGATCCCGTGAGATCTCCGAAGTTAAGCAACATTGGGCGTGGTCAAGATTTGGATGGGTTGCCACGCGCTGTTGGTGGGGGTAAGGGAATGGAGGAGCTGAAAGGAACTGGCCACCTTACTGTACGTAACCTCCGGCTGAGGCACACCTCTGTGGAGGTTCGGACCTGCCTTCGGGCAGAATACACCCCCCTACGAATGACTGCTGTGGAAAGAGAAATGTGTATCTCCACATTAGATAGAATAAAGACAAGCCTGAGAAGTACCGTGAAAACAGAGAGGTAAAAATGCGAAAGCTATGATCGAGAAGTTTGCTACAGGTAAAGAAAGAAAGAAAGAAAGGACCGAGCTCGATAGCTGCAGTCGCTTAAGTGCTGCCGGTATGCAGTTTTCGGGAGATAGTAGGTTCGAACCCCACTGTTGGCAGCCCTGAAGATGGTTTTCCGTGGTTTCCCATTTTTCACACCAGGCAAATGCTGGGGCTGTACCTTAATTAAGGCCACGGCCGCTTACCTCCCACTCCTAGCCCTTTCCTGTCCCATCGTCGCCATAATACCTATCCGTGTCGGTGCGACATAAAGCAAAGAAAGAAAGAAAGAAAGAAAGAAAGAAAGAAAGGTGGATCTGACATGAGAATTAAAAATAAGGTTAACCTAGGCGTGTTTAGTCATATTGTCTTCTATTGTTTATACTTGCATGTGTAAATATTTGTGAGTATTTTAGACTTATATTATCCGTGTCTGTATTCGAACCACAACGCGACCCTCCTATATGAAATTTCACGAGCCACCGCTGGAATCTTTATTCATTGTGAGGCATATAAATACATCCGAAACAGTGTTATTATTATTATTATTATTATTATTATTATTATTATTATTATTATTATTATTATTATTATCACATTTTGTACTGTTACTGTGCAAACTGTTACGACTCTGGTGCGGAGAAACATAACTAGATATGATGTCATACTGGACGGCCAACGTCTAAACTCTGTTCATTGATGCGGAAAACCATAATCCTCTGCCACACACCTCTCGAACGGTCAAGCCGGCGCCAGTATTTTTCTGAGAATTAAGTCGCTGGCGAAGTGACGGAAGGTGGGTGGGCAGCGTTTCTGATCCGCCTACAGAGCCATAATGGAGCAGGCAGGTTCTCTGGGGAGTGAGGGGTTTGTAATGAACACCACCCTGCTGTTCCGTACGTGATAGCGTGTTGTGATACCTATACACTCCCCAGAGAATACATTGACGTGGATGGCACTTTTCTGGAGCATGCTTTTGTCTATTCACCTGCGCCGGTTACTTACTGATATATCATATTTCTAAAACTCGGATAACAGTCATTTCTGTATTCACCACAGAATTTATTATTTCGGTTTACCAAAATTAAGTTTTCGTTCCAATCTGAATTGGAAACGTAAATTATTCATACTGGCGCCCAGAAAACAAATGACTGCGTGCTGCCGCCAGTATCGAAATGCATACAAGTTTGTAATTACTTTCGGTATTTAGCAAATAATTTTTTATAAATTATGTCCGCTATTGACCAGAAACGAAGAAATAAGCCTAATATGATGTTCCAACAGAAGAAAGGAATTCGGAGGCAGAAACCATTAAGAGCATAAAGAATAAGAACACAAATTATAGCCTACACACTGTATACTTCAACAAAAAGTAAGGCAATATTACTTAGCTCTTGTCCGACTCGTTGGCTGAATGGTCAGCGTACTGGCCTTCGGTTCAGAGGGTCCTGGGTTCGATTCCCGGTCGGGTGGGGGATTTTAACCTTAATTGGTTAATTCCAATGGCCCGGGGGGGGGGGGCTGGGTATTTGTGCTGTCCTCAACATCCCTGCAACTCACACACCACACATAACACTATCCTCCACCACAATAACACGCAGTTACCTACACATGGCAGATGCCGCCCACCCTCATCGGAGGGTCTGCCTTACAAGGGCTGCACCCGGCTAGAAATAGCCACACGAAATTATATTATTATACTTAGCTCTTCATTTAAACACCAGCCAGTCGTGTACAATACAAGATATACATTACAATAGCTTTGTGCTGGGAATTCCAGGCTATGTTCGATCATGGATCATGGATAACACTGAGACTGTCGAAGCTTTAGATAACCTAAAATGTGTAGTCCTCAAAGTATGTAGCACGGTTTTTTTTAACCACCTAGGACGTTTTATGTCATAATATTGGTCATAATACTCGTCGTTCTGATTTTCTCTTTCAGTTAAATATTCTAGCAGCCTACGAGCTGCCATCTTAAAATAACGTCATCTTAGATTTCCCATTTTACCAGCCAACATTTCTCCGTTAACATTTTAAACAGATATAATATCCATTATCCGAGACAGTGTTGTTGGTGAATACAAATTTCACAGTTATCTCGATTTTCTTACCTTTAAACCAAAATAAAAGCTTTTACTCACGTTGGTGAATACAAGCCTTAGACAATCTACCGTGGAAGGAACAACTGCTTTTCCTAGGGCTTGTTATCAAGAAGCGAAAATATCTCGTTAACCGTCTATCGAATAAGCTAGAATTATGGCATTTTTAATGTATTTAAAACTTATTCACAGCATTCTCAATTCAGAATAATTGAGACTTTTAAGTAAAATGAAATGGCGTATGGTTTTTAGTGCCGGGAGTGGCAGAGGACAAGTTCGGGTCGACCAGGTGAATGTCTTTTGATTTGACGCTCGTAGGCGACCCGCGCGTCATGATGAGGGTTAGATTCTGATGAAGACGACACATATACCCAGACCCGTGCCAGCAGAATTAACAAATTATGGTTAAAATTCCCGACCTCTACCGGGAATCGAACACAGGACCTCTGTGACCAAAGATCAATACGCTAATCATTTAGCAATGGAGCCGGACAAAGTTTTAGGTGAATCCAATGTATGCAAGTTTGTATGAGGCCTTCCTTATCAGTACTAATAAATGGAAATCGTCCGCATAAGGGTTAGCACGATTAACTGCCGTATTTGGTGGCCCGGGTTCGATTCCTGGTACTACAGGAAATGTAATTTTGTCAGGATGGTTGCTACGTGGTTATGGGTACATGCAGCTCACCTCCATTAGGGGTGTCCCCGGAAAGAGGTGCACTACCTCGCGGTGAGGACAGGAATTTAGTTCGGCTCCTTGTTCAGCGTAGTCCCCTTCCGCTCAGAGGGCCCCTGGTTCGAATCCCACCCGGAGAGAAGAATTTTACCATGCTTAATTCTCCTGGATGGGTTTTCGTACTGTCCCCAACATCCCTACAACTCACACACAACTCCAATCTCTACCACAATAAAAACCTCAGTTCTAGCCTTCAGGCAAGCAACTCACTGTTGAAAGCATTCTAGGGATATGAGCTACGAATTTTAGGGAAATAAAGTACAAAAAGTATGAAATATATTATTTATTTACTACTAAAAGTTATAATCCTTTTCTTAATCATCGTTATCCGGTCGATTAGATTAGCAGTTTGCCTTTTTCTACGACTGCGAGCGCTAATGTGAGTCAATGCATTGTTTCACTTAATCACCACTACAAGTGCTAATATGAGACAATGCAGAGTTTCACTTAATCACCACTACAAGTGCTAATATGAGTCAATGCATTGTTTCGCTTGATCACCGCTACAAGTGCTAATATGAGACAATGCATTATTTCACTTAATCACCACTACAAGCGCTAATATGAGTCAATGCATTGTTTCACTTAATCAACACTACAAGTGCTAATATGAGACAATGCATTATTTCACTTAATCACCATTATAAGTGCTAATATGAGTCAATGCATTGTTTCACTTAATCACCACTACAAGTGCTAATATGAGTCAATGCATTATTTCACTTAATCACCACTATAAGTGCTAATATGAGTCAATGCATTGTTTCACTTAATCACCGCTACAAGTGCTAATATGAGACAATGCATTGTTTCACTTAATCACCACTACAAGTGCTAATATGAGACAATGCATTGTTTCACTTAATCACCACTACAAGTGCTAATATGAGTCAATGCATTGTTTCACTTAATCACCATTACAAGCGCTAATATGAGTCAATGCAGAGTTTCAGTCAAGCCCTTATAACTACATTCGGTGTGGACATTTTTCAAAATATCAAAAAATGCCTGAGAGTATTGAACCAAGGAATACATTACAGAAACATTTATGTAATGACGCAAGCGATTTTAGGCTGCTTTTTCCGGAACTGCATTTAGGCCGGAGGTGATTTTCGAATTTTTTTTTTTTTAACTTTGATAGAGCTATTCAAGACTCCAAATTTGAAACCTTTCCGCGCCCTTCAGTCCTTCACCTTCCGGTACAATTGAGGAAATCGCTTAATTTTATGGGTACTATGGGGACCCCTACTTTGTCTGCTAAGAAATGTTTTCAATATTAAAATGCAGTTCCAAAAAAACACGGCTGTCATGGCTTCAGAAAATATCTGAAGTCTAAGCTGTTGTGTAGAAAAACTGAAGTCTTAATGTATAAGGCTTTTTTTTGTTTTTTTTTTGTAGGTTGTAGTAGGTTCGAATCCCACTATCGGCAGCCCTGAAAATGGTTTTCCGTGGTTTTCCATTTTCACACCAGGAAAATGCCGGGGCTGTACCTTAATTAAGGCCACGGCCGCTTCCTTCCAACTCCTAGGCCTTTCCTATCCCATCGTCGCCATAAGACCTATCTGTGTTGGTGCGACGTAAAGCCCCTAGCAAAAAAAAAAAATCTTTAGTAAAGCCTGTATTAACATATGGTGCTGAGACCTGGACACTCTCAAAATTTGGTGAAAGACAGCTTGGTATATTTGAAAAGGATTTTGTGGCAAATTTTTGGGCCAGTGGAGGAAAACGGTGTCTGGAGAAGAAGATATAATAATGAGTTGTATAATTTATATAACGAACCAAACATTGTGAGTTGCATAAACATCACCAGGTTGGAGTGGGCAAAACATGTGCTGAGTGCTAATGACAGAATGATAAAGAAGATATTTAATGCAATGCCTGAAGGAACCAGGAAAGATGGAAGACCAAAGCTAAGGTGGGAAGAAGGGGTGAGAGAGGATGTAAAGATAATTGGAATCAAGAATTGAAGGAGCTCTGCACTTAAGAGGAAAGAATGGGGAAAACTTCTTCAGAAGGCCAAGGCTCACAGATAGTTGTCGTGCCAGTGATGGTCAATATGACGAAGACTAAAGTGATGTCAGTTGGGAAGAAACCAAACAGAATTGAATATCAAGTTGGGAATACAAAACTGGAGCGGGTAGATAATTTTAAATGATGTGTTTTCTCCCGGTAGAGTAAGTGAGATTGAATCAAGGTGCAGCATTGCTAATGCAGTGAGCTGCGATGGACAGTATTCTTTAAGACAGAAGTCAGCTCCCAGGAGGGTTGTCGGAATGAGGATATAAAGACTAAGTTAGGAATGAACCCGATGGATAAAGTGTACGCATAAACTGACTTCGGTGGTGGGGTCATAGGGGGCGAATGAGGGAGGATTAAAGGTTTCAATCGTGGAGGGTAAGAGAAGTAGGATAATACCAAGACGAGGATGGTCAGACTCGGTTTATAATGATTTAATTATAAGAGATATGAAACTGAACGAGGTTTCGTTTCCAAGTACCTACCTCGGTGGACCGCGTACATTCAAGATTTCATACATTTCAAGAAAAATATCGAAATTGAGTTTAGAGCACTAAAAAAATACCCTGATGTATGCTATATCAAAAATGCTTGTATTTTTATAATGCCGCCATTTTCAAAGTCCACGGCGCCTCCTTTAAAAGACGCTGCGCTGGCATGTAATTGTCCCATGCTTTACTGGACATGTCCCCACAAAGCAGGAAAAGAAGCTCAGGTGAAAGCAAAGAGCTGAGGAAAAAAGGTGAAGGTGATGAAAATATCACTGGATGAGAGAAGAAAGAAATCTGAAGGGCACACTTATTGTGCAGGGCAATTCTAGAGTGAGTTAAAGTTGTTCAGATTTTAATTTTGCATTTTATGACCTAGCAAAGTCTTCATGTTTCCTTTCTTATAAAGAGTCCCTTATCATGCGATTTTTGTCTGATGTAGGTGAATTTTACGCAGTAGTACTTACATAGTTGGTGCATAAATGATAATGTCCAATTTGTCAGTGAAAGGTGATTCAAAATTATTTTTGACCTGTGAAATGTTGTGTTGACATAAATATTAAAAAAGAAATTAAACACTACATTTAAAAAAATGCTACCTGCCAATATATTTGTCAAACAACAAACTGTAATACTGATATTTGTTGACATAACTATCCAGCAGATTAGTGCAAATTTTGGTGCCAAATGGAAAAAAAAAATCGTGGGATTTTTTTAACGACCCTGATAAAATGAAAGTCCAACAATTTCTACTCAAAAAGTTGTATAGGGGCAATATTGAAAGTTGGCAACATTACTGTATCTGAGGAAATATTCATCATCATCATCATCATCATCATCATCATCATCATCGTCGGTTTGCTCTTCCAGCGATCCGGGTAGGGCATGGGCGCCCGCAGGATCTTTTCCAGGGGGGGGGGGGGGCACATTAACAATTTTCTTGAATATAAAAACCAATATAACGTCAGCAACATTAAATTGTTTACAGAAACTTCCAGTTATAACATATGCTAGATGACTGTCAGTAATTTCAGTTTATTAAATAATCTGGTATGATATTAAACAATTGAACATCAACATCTTTAGAATTCCAGGAGGGGGCAAGTGCCCCTCTTGCCCCCCCCTTGCGGGCGCCCATGGGGTAGGGTGTTTGAAAACGAGCGTCTTCCAAAGTTCCCTATTCAAAAAGATTTCATTTTTCATGACAGGTTCCTCTTATCCCCACGTCTTCCCTCAGTTTGCCCATCCTACCGGGCGAGTTGGCCGTGCGTGTAGAGGCGCGCGGCTGTGAGCTTGCATCCGGGAGATAGTAGGTTCGAATCCCACTATCGGCAGCCCTGAAAATGGTTTTCCGTGGTTTCTCATTTTCACACCAGGCAAATGCTGGGGCTGTACCTTAATTAAGGCCACGGCCGCTTCCTTCCAACTCCTAGGCCTTTCCTATCCCATCGTCGCCGTAAAACCTATCTGTGTCGGTGCGACGTAAAACTCCTAGCAAAAAAAAAGTTTGTCCATCCATCTTCTTCTTGGTATTCTAGCTGGTCTTCTATTTGTTATTCTCTTTTCCAAACAAGTACATGGTGACCTTGTGCTATTCATTCGTTTAACATGCTCAAACCATTTATGTTTAGATGACCTAAGTTTTTCCACCATCGATTCATTTAGCCCTAGGTTAGATCCGATCTCATCATTTTTCACGTGATCAAGTCGTGTCAGGTCAGAATATATTCTGCTACCGTATGCGACATTAGACGGCACTACCTGCGGCTGTCTGGCCGAGGGTCTGGCGGCCGATACCAAACCAGGCCAACTAAGGGAAAATCAACAGCTGCGAGCAGAGGAGTTTTCCCTTAGAAGGTTGGATTAGATGAGAACTTTGTGTGGGAAATTACACATAAATTCATCATCAGCTGCTGCCTTGCAGTGAGGCAGGGGACTGCCAAAGGCTAAGGGAGACCACCCTGAAAGAAAATCCTCAAGTACGTTAGGCATAGCAAGTCAGAAGAGCAGTATAATGCAGTTGCTTTCAAAACCAAAACGAGCCTCGGAAAGAAACATATCTGACGAAATATACGGCAGAAGAAAAAGTAAAAGTTCATTGAAAAATATAGAAGTTAGAAACTTCACGATAGTGTCCCCTTAACCCTCCTTTAGTCGCTCACGGAGATTTCCTTCGGGCCGATTACATTTTGCACGGTACTGAACTTCTCAGTTGAACTGTTGGTCTCCCCACCCTATACCTTTCTCCTTGTTCATCTGGACTCGTCCTATCAGCATTTCGGCGCGATCGTGCATCGTGTGAGCGAGTGTGGGATCATTGTTGTGAGAAGTGACATCACCTGGACGATTCCTCCGTGTGCAAATAAGCAAAAAGCCTTATATTTTAGTGCATATTATTTATTTTCTAGGTCGATGACTTTGTTGTTCTGTTCTTCTAAACGTGTTTTAGAAAAATATCATTTCATATTTCATATGATGTGATCGTCGTAGGTAATATCATAAGACCATTCGTCACAGTTAAGGTCTGCAGTATTCTGATTTTAGATCAAATAAACTGTGTGAGAATAACCTACTAATACTTAAAAGGGTTTCTTTTAATTATACCGAAGAATACTGCAAACGAACATGCCAAAAGGACGAAAATTACGTGCATTTTTAGCCCCGGAGGTTACCTCCGTGGGCGACTAGTAACGTAATAATTTTCGCGCGACTAAAGAAAGGTTAAGATGGCTACGAGACAGATGCTGAGTGCACGTCCTCTACATGGCGATGAAGTTTATGAGTATCTGTTTGATCGAAGGCTTTGTTCGCCACGTCAAAACAACCGGTGATACAGCAAACCTGACTCCTGATAAGGTAGAAGACAAGAAGTTTATGGAGGGATGTCTCGTTCCTGGAATTGTTTCCCAAACTCGATATGGTACTGGGTACAGCGGAAGAAGGACGCTTGTTTGAGATGACCCGTGGATATAAACTCGCTATCTTACCTCCAAAGCCCGAAAACATATCCATGGTTGTATGCACGTGTGTGAAGTGCGAATGTGTGTAATTAGAGTACAAGAGTGTAACGGTTCAATCTATAATAAATAACATGTCCTAACTGACTGACAGTATCCAGTATTCGTGAGATAGTGGGTTCGAACCCTACTGTCGGCAGCCCTGAAAATGGTTTTCCGTGGTTCCCCATTTTCACACCAGGCAATGCTGGGGCTGTACCTTAATTAAGGCCACAACCGCTTCCTTCCTACTCTTAGCCCTTTCCTGTCCGATCGTCGCCATAAGACCTATCTGTGTCGGTGCGACGTAAAGCAACTAGCAAAATGAAGTAGCTAACTGACTGACTGACTGACCGATTCATCATCGCCGAGACAAAACTACTGGACATAAAGAAATGGCATTTATATTACAGTGTAAATGATATTAAGGAAGGATTTTTGGATATTCCATCGCCAAGGGGGTGAAAAAGGGGGTGAATTGTTTAAATGAGTATATGTTTATCTCAAAAACTTAACAGTTTACAGACATGGAATTTGGTGTTTGGATCTGCTTTAAAAATAAAGAAACACGTATTTTATGGTTTTACGAAAATCCACTAAAGTGGGGTTAAAAGAAGTGAAATGGGGGTTAAAATCATTTTATGAGGATACATATATCTCAAAAACTGAAGATGTTATAGACGTGAAAATTGGTACACGGAGTCTCAACTTAAAGTAAAGAAACAGTTATTTAATTGTTATCGGAAAATCCACTTAGGGAGGTTAAAAGAAGTTAAAATGGGGAGAATTCTTAAAATGAATACGTCTCTAAAATTAAACATGTTACAGACAAGAAAATTGGTATTTGGAATCTCCTTTAGAAATAAAGGAACACGTACTTTTTGGTTTTCGGAAAATCCATTTAAGGGGGATAAAAGGAACGAAATAATGGGTTGAATTATTTTTTTGAGGATACTTATATTTCAAAAAGTGAAATTTTCACATATGTGAAAATTGGTATTTGGAATCTTACACCAGAAACAACAAACTTGGTTTACAAAGATGTTCTTGGGCAAATTAAACTCAATTTTTCGGTGAGCTTTTATACTTTAGGAATTTTCAGGTGTCTTAGTGCAGTACCGAGGAGGGATTACTTTTATCATGTTACGTAATCCATTCGCGCGAAGCCGCGGATAACAGCTAGTTAAGTATATTTCTTAATAATATTCGCTCATTGATTGATTTATAGCTACTTGTTCTAATATACAGCTGTCAAGTTTCCTTTTGGTAGCGATCTATTTTCATACTAACACAGAAATGTTTTCGATGCTTCCTACAACCGCCTGCAACTATACAACTCTGGAAGTAATTTTTCGTCCGTTCTTGTGATTCACCCCTGAAATCAATCAACTGGAATCAAACTAGAGATCACATGGGAAGAATTCCACAATTTTAACTGAAAAATCATGCTGACATTTTTCATTTATTAATTCTTTAACTAAGTAACTAAACCAACTTAGGTGGTGGTTATTGGGAACGTGATGTTTTAATAGGTGGAAAAACAACGGCTAAAGATGGTATAATTCTGTACAATGAGACTCCACAAGTAATAGGACACTATAAATATCTTGAGTTTATGCTTCAGACAACAATAACATCTTTTGATATTCATATCCAGGAAAGAGCAACAGCAGCCATCAGAGCCTCGTACAAAACCCGGAACATTACCAATCTATCAACAAACACAGCGATGCAGTTATTCAAAATGGTCGTGGCGCCAGTCGCAACATTTGGAATTTAAATCGTCTGGGAAAAACTGAAGATAATTGACTTGAAAAGAATAGAAAAGGTCAAGACGATATTCATGAAACGAGTATTAGGATTCAGGAAAACAGCGCAATCACGACTGGTATACGAACTCATGAAGGAGACTTACTTTGTAGAGGACATCAGGCTACAGCACTGCTTACCATCCACGGGACCCTATCAAGAACTGATCAGTATCAGAGAAAGGAAGAAAAAGGAGATAGGACTAGATTTCTACAGTACTTCAGCCATGTTGGATGAAAGTTGGAGAAAGGAGTGCAAGAGCCAGAGACGCATAACAACAACAACAACAACAACAACAACAACAACAATCCATGTGTTCCACCACAAAATATTCGAGAACAAGAGATTCCATGAACCAAATGAAGAATGCAAGTGTGTGCTATGTGAGCAGAGCTGTGGGAAATATCATATAATAATATGTGCAAAGAGAACAAGATCTCTTACAGATTATAGCAGAAGATTAAAACTGTTGTTCTTTATTTACTGTATATTAATGCTCCACTTGAGTGCACTTTTCTTGTTAATTATTAGCTCAACATTAATTAAGAGGTTTTCATAGTCATGTACTTTTCAATGGAAGAGCATATCCAAAGGTTAGAGACGGCGTCAAACGGAATCAAAGGTTGACAAAGGGATAAACCAATTACTCTGGAATAGCAGTGAGTTCGTAACCCCTTTATGAGCATGTTCATAATGGAAAAGAGGGGGTGATGGTGTTATTATTATCTTGCATGTTGGCTGGACTCCCAGTCAGAGAGCGAACAGTAATCTAGTGGAAGATCGTCCACCCGATAGCAAATGCCATTCAGACGAGTAAAGTATTTAAAAGTACGCACTAGAGCGTAAAATAGCGCTAATGAATGAAAAAAAAGTTGAATAACTTTAATAAAAGCAAATGCTTATATTTTTTATATGGTGTATCTCTGGGACTATCAAATTAAATTCCTTGCTTAACTGAATGTTCTTTTTAAGAATTATTTCCGCTGGAAAACTCCCCGTTGAATGTATCAGATCACCATGTTTTATGCTTTCCTGTTTGATGTTTATATTTCCAATAAACGTTCTATCAGTTTACTGAGATGAGCACCACTTCGGTACCAGATACAAGGAAGGGGAACTGTATGTATATATATACCTAGGTACAGTAACGTTTATTATTATTATTATTATTATTATTATTATTATTATTATTATTACTAAAATGCAGATGCCGGCCCCGTGGTGTAGGGGTAGCGCGCCTGCCTCTTACCCGGAGGCCCCGAGTTAGATTTCCGGCCACGTAAGGGATTTTTACCTGGATCTGAGGGCTGGTTTGTGGTCCACTCAGCCTACGTGATTAGAATTGAGGAGCTAACTGACGGTGAGATAGCGGCCCCGGTCTAGAAAGCCAAGAATAAAGACCGAGAGGATTCATCGTGCTGACCATACGACACCTCGTAATCTGCAGGCCTTCGGACTGAGCAGCTGTCATAGGGTTAGTTAGTTTTTTTTAAATAAAATGCAGCTTAATATTAATAAATGCTTAAGTATAACATTTTCTAGGAAAACATCGAACATTTATTTTTTTATAAAATGAATACTGGGAAACCACACCAGGCAAATTAAGGCCACGGCCGCTTCTTTCCAACTTCAAGGCCTTTCCTATCCCATCGTCGCCATAAAACCTATCTGTGTCGGTGCGACGTAAAGCAAATATAAACAAGAAATTAATAATATACCTTCAGAAGACGAATTCAATAAAGGATCTAGGGCTCACAATGCACAGTACAATGTGTTTCAAAACGCGGATTGAAAAGGTCGTTAATGAAGGATACAAGTCCTTAGCTTTCATAAAAAGAAACTCTAGAGAGCTGGAAAACGTACGTACTTTGACCACACATTTGTTCGAAGCGAACTTGAATATCGATGCGTTGTGTGGAATCAGTGTTACTAATCTTACAAAATTGATATTGAAAAGGTTCAAATGAAACTTCTTAGAATTCTCTACTATAAAAGTCATAAAAGTTCGGCTTTAAAGTGAAGAGCCTCTTGTAAAGACTTATTCAAGGAGTTAAAATTCCTCACTCTTATTAATAGAAGATAAGTTAATCGGCAAGTATTTCTGTATAAACTAATAAATTATGTAATAGATGATAGCGATTTACTTGCTAGGGTGAACTTCAGTGCAAAGTTAACTAATTTGAGGACACGGCGACTTTTCTACTGTGGTTGTTCCACGTCCGTTAGTTAAAGAAATTCACTATTGGTTAAAATAGATGAACAGTTTTATCAGATAGCCTTAAAAGCTAATAATATTGAATTTTCAATGTCAATTTGCGAATTTCCGTTTCATATTGGTTTACACATATCTGATTTGTGAAGTTTCTTTATGGTTAGTATTAAGCTGGCTTTACTAAATACGCTAGTGTCCAAAAGTTAAGCATAAGTTACGAGTAAGCAGGGTAACAGGAAATAGACCGCAAATCGCACGACATATGCACCTACCAACCTTACGTGTTCGCTCTGTATACGAAAGGAGTGTTACCTGCTTTGACTAGCGGCGTAATCGCAAGATAAAGACAGCCTGCGCCCCTTATTCCTCAGTCGTGTTTGCCCTGTTGTAGTGTGCGGAGTGTAGCCTCGTGGTAAACGTGACAACATAATGGCACAACTACGCCATTTGGACCCCGTTCTTGCAGGGTAGAATACTCGGCCGCCTGGAAGCAGGCCAGACACAGACCGAAGTCTCCGTATCTTTGAATGTACCACAAAGTGTCCTTTCCAGGCTTTGGAGATGATTTTGAGACAGAGGAGATGTTAGTCGTAGGCCAGTACCAGGTCGACCAAGGGTAACCACCCCACAGCAGGACCGATATCTGGCCTTAACCGCCCGACGAAATCGGAGTGTACCTGCAAGACATTGTCGGCGGAGCTTGCAGCCGTCTCAGGGATTGCTGTTTCCCGGCAAACTGTGTACCGGAGACTCAGAACAGCAGGGCTGTTCTCACGACGTTCAGCGGTTTGCCTCCCGCTCACTCCAGCACTGAGACAGGCCCGTTTACTGTGAGCCGTCAACATCGAAACTGGACCATGAATGAATGGTGGCACGTACTCTTCACAGATAAATCCCGCTTCAGATTGCAGAACGATTCCCGTCGCACATTAATCTGGAGAGAACCGGGTAGCCGGTACAACCACAGGAACATCGTCGAACGGGAGCAGTATGTTGGTAGTGTCGTCATGGTGTGGGGCGGCATCATGTTGAAAGACCGTACGGACTTGCACATCTTCATGGGTAGTCCGAGGAACACAGTTAACGCTCCGAGATGCAGGGATGAGGTACTGAGACCACATGTTCGACTCTTCAGAGGTGCAGTTGGTCCAGACTTCCTCTTAATGGACGATAAAGCCCGACCGCACCGCACTGCTCTGGTGGATGAATTTCTGGCTGGGGAAGACATTCATCGCATGGACTGGCCAGCGAGATCTGCGGATCTGAATCCTATAGAACATGTCTGGGATGCATTGGGGAGGCGAATTGCATCCCTTCAGCCTCCACCAAGGACCTTCCAAGACCTTCGCATTGCCCTTTCTGAGGAATGGGATTGACTGCCACAAGAGCTCTTGAATCATGTGATAGAGAGCTTGCCACGTCGCTGCGAAGCATGTGTGGCCGCTGGGGGTAACCATACACCCTATTAACAGCATAATTTTTGTCGAAGACATTGCCAAGTTTTGTTAGTTGTTGTCTCAGAACCTTTCTGACACGGTTTTCTTGGGCAAGTTCTCTGACATATGGTGTGTGAGTCAGCTTCCGTTTGTTCAGCAATCCGTCTGACATTCCTATCAGGTGGTATGGCCTCGTTTAGTGATTATGCTTAACTTTTGGACACTAGTGTATTCCAATATGTTGCAACTGTAAATTTTGTCTTATGAGTAGAGTTTTTCTTAATACTGCTTTTTTCACTGATAAATAAATGCACTTATTACAATTTAAATACAAATTATGGTTGTACTTGAAGATGCTTTGTTTGTCTGCGAGACAGACTCATTCTGTTTATTTGTTTTTTGTGTGGTTCTGTTTTACTTCAACACTTTTATGTTATTTTTAAAAATGTTCTATGTATATACTATGTGCTGCCTTTTGCATTTGGAGGTAATCTCTGTAAAAAGGCAGTGTTGAAGTAAGTAAATAAATAAATAAATAAATAAATAAATAAATAAATAAATAAATAAATAAAATGAATAAATAAAAAGCCGGCCATGCTTCAGGGAAATGAGCTAACCTGTTTGGCTGTAGAGTGACAATTGCCAGTGATAAGTTTCATTGTTATTGCTCTGAAGACGGTCTTGGTTTTAATATTGAAACTATTTAAGTTGTAATTATAACACCACCTAATATCTCAACATACCATTATGTCACTTAATGGTCTTGAAAGTCTACGTTTTAAAGAAAATATTCAACTTTAAAATTATAGTCCATATTTTGAGATTAATGACGTAATACTTCGCCACGTGGAAGCGCATTTCCCAAATCGTGAATCATTTCCAAGGCACCAATCAACATCCTGAGACACCACCTCTACAACACGGAAATACCATAACTTCATTACATTTACAGATGTCCTTGATTAATAGAACTTTACAATTTGAAATGAATTACCTTGTTATAATGGTAGCCTGTAAATACAAGAGATTGGTTCCTTAATAAATCTAAATACATACAACACCTCAATATTCTAATAAAGATAAAACTTCCTTTTGCGGAATGTATTTTACTTGTATGATTTAGGAGTTTAAGCGCAGGAAAGTTTTAAATACCTCGAGCTAAAGGACAAGTGGTCGGGAGGGCCTTAGAAAAACGCTTCGCACTGAGTTTAATATTTACAGTATTAATATTGTCGAGTAAATCCTTAATATGTCACGAGGGAGTTTTTACAAATCGACATCGTGCGACCTGGTGTGCCGAAGGGACTTCTTTCGCCTTTTATAAACCTGAATACTTTATTCAGCTTCCCCGTGGTCGCCAACTCACGCTCCCAAGTTCAGAGCCTCTGGAGATGTATGTTCTGAGTCCCTGCGTGGAGGGAGTCACGTATTGTCATTGTTAGTACAGGGCATAGCAAAATTATCTCCTCAGAGAGGTGGGTAAACTAGTACCCTCCATTACACGCAGCTGCGTTGACAGTAAATCCCAATAAACTTAATGTACTAAATTAAATTGAGCAGAATTATTTACCACTGTTGCAAGAGATACTGGGAATGCCTGCCTTCCTCGCTGCTGAAAGCAGAGTTCGAGGCTTTTGCACTTGTCTTCGAACACTTTGTGTATTGTTTCCCGTGTAGTTGAATTTACGTAATAGATTATTTTTCCCTTAAGTTCTTCAATTGTATTAGGGTCATTCTTAAATACTGAGGATTTTGCAGCCAGTTTTGACTCGGGTAAAAATTTAAGCCTAACGCCGCTCGGAGCGTCATACACAGAAATGAAATCTCTCACTGCATCATGATTAGGACATACCAAATTTGGAAAACGCTCAGGAAATTTAAATGTTACTTTTCCGAAAACTAATTAACTTCACGAAAAATTTAGAATGAAACCTCTGAAGCCTAGCCGGCCGTCTGTGTTTACATTCCTTGTCCACGGGGTGCGAGGATTTCCCCACCTCAAAAGTTTTAACTAATTAATCTCTGAGAGCGAACAGCGAGACTGGACAGAACTGCGAGCAGTTGTGCAACACTGCATACCTCAGAAGCGAGTCGGCTTGAGGTCCGGCACGCCTTTGAACTACTCCA
Organism: Anabrus simplex; assembly: GCF_040414725.1. Taxonomy (NCBI): domain Eukaryota; kingdom Metazoa; phylum Arthropoda; class Insecta; order Orthoptera; family Tettigoniidae; genus Anabrus; species Anabrus simplex. Next base: position 119,228,655 of record NC_090273.1, on the reverse strand, counting down.
GGTGGGCTGCCACTGACAAAGCAAGCATGCTGTTGGTCAAGAGCTAACTTATCTGCTATTGGTGACAGCAGAGGGGCTATAGACAGTTTGTGACACCTCTACTGCCAATGATTTTTTAAAGAAATGATTTTCTCTGCTCAGGGCAATCGTCAATGAATACAGCGAGATGGCTATGAGGTGAATGAAATCACCGTGCAGGCCGCTCAGAAATTGCCACTCACATGGTGGTTGCTACTCGTATCTAATATGAACATATTGACTTCAAAAGCACAACTTTCACACTGAGATGGAATACTGTTCAGTTCAAGGAGAGTACATGCTCGAGTTTACAAGGTGAGTGATACGTTGCCTCGTTGCTGCCACTTAGGCGCACTCAGCGCACCTCCTAGTTCACTGCGGAGACAGTTTTGCCCCGCACTGTAGTTTCTCACAAGTGGAAAATAAAGTATGCAAGCTGTACTTCACGTGACTGTTGATGTGGTCAACATAGCCATTGCACCACCAGTAGACTCCCGAACAGTTGTAACTAGGAGCTTGAGAATATCCCGTATCGGGTGAATACCGTTCTACTTCTCAGTCCAGAATTAAAATCCTTGATCTTGCCGCAAAAAGAACCCACAGTCTTGGAATAAGAGACCTCTACACCACAGGTCTAAATTGAGGCATCTATACACCGTTGTTAAACTTGAGTGACTGTTATGTACACACGTACACATGTTATGTGACCTTCTTCCAGATGGTTCGATCAGCTCCCGCTTCGAACGCTAGCGCTGTGCCGCGTCCAGGAAGCCATCTGGTGACGAATTAACGTACCATTTCCACTTCTATTATAACGTCTATATTTCAAAACCTCGTTGTTTAAGAAGCCTTTCTCGTGGACAGTCGAGATTTTCTTCTGATGACGCAGAGCACAGTTCTCTGCGAAACGTAAAGAATTTCACCTTATTTTCTTGATACGGCATACGACCAAAAGCCTATACAGTATCGTGTCTATTGAGTGACTGTATGTGGCGGAAACATTGGACATGATGGACTTGAAGATATCCGGAAGAGAGAAAGAAAAATACCAAGAAAACATCTGGATCCAAATGTATAAATAGGGGAGAGAAGGCTCAAAACTAACAAAGAATTGCCGCATATCAACGAACGAAAGGAGTGGTTGAAATGATGAGAAAGAGAAGGTTACAGTTCTATGGACATTTGTTGAGGATGGACAATAATAGAGTAACGAAGAGAATCTTTGAATTCTTCAGGAAGAGGCAGACAGAACTGAAGTGGTTTCGAGAAGTGAGGTTGGACGTAACGAAGATGGAGGTACCGGAAGATTACATCATGGACAGAAATCAATTTAGCCAACTCGTCAAAAAAGTTCCGTGGTCTCCAGGAGACTGGGGAAACGCTAGTGAGAAAAGGGAGGTGACTGTGACTGACGTAGCTATCAGGAGTTTGCTGATTCGAACCCCACTGTTGGCAGCACTGAAAATGGTTTCCCGTGGTTTTCCATTTTCACACCAGAAAAATGCTGGAGCTCTACCTTAATTACGGCCACGGCACTCCTAGTCCCTTCTTATCCCATTGTCGCTATATGGCCTATCTGCGCAAAGCAGATTTTAGACGCAAGAAACAATTTCAACTTTCCTCGCCTCTTCTTACTGGTAGAGGAGGAGGAATCGATCAAGTCGTGCAAATGTTCGTATCGAAAATGTGTATGGAGGTCGAGGACTTGAAGAAAGTCTGGAGAAGAGTTAGAAGCTAACAAAAACTGATGGAGTGTTTGGTCTTGCCTTGCGCACGGCTAGAGCGCTACAAAACAAGGCTTTCCGGTGACAATGGCAGATGTGTCGCCGGGATATTAACGACATAGGGGTGTCATGACGATCTGCCGGCTGCTCTCTCAAACTTTATACGGGACATCAACCGCTACCTGAACACTTTGAAACAGTACTATATTCTGTGTGCTGAGTGTGAGGAGTATTTCTGCTTCAGTCTATAAATCATGACACGGCTGTGGAGAGATAAGGGTACGTTGTATCTAAAACAATATAACTTCTTCTTTCTGACCTTATCACAGTTACCCGGGATCGACACTTTGTATGTGTATTTGGCCCCGTTTTACGTCTTTATCCCTTCCTGGCGCCAGCCCCATATAGACTGATGTATTCACTATTACATGTATTTCTTCTTTTTCCTACTTGCTTTACATCGCACTGACACAGACAGGTCTTATGGGGACGATGGGACAGGAAAGGACTAGGAGTGGGAAGGAAGTGGCCGTGGCCTGGTGTGAAAATGGAAAACAGCGGAAAACCATTTTCAGGGCTGCCGACAGTGGGATTCGAACCCACTATCTCCCGAATACTATATACTGGCTGCACTTAAGCGACTGCAACTATAGAGCACTGTTACATATTTCTGTGATGGTTATTATTATTATTACTTCGTATGGCTATAGCTAGCCTGGTGCAGCCCTTTTAAGGCAGACCCTTCGACTAGGGTGTGTGGCATGTACCGTGTGTAGGAAACTGCGTGTCATTGTAGTGGAGGATAGTGTTGTGTATGACGTGTGAGTTGCGGGGTTGTTGTGGACATTAGAAACACCCAGTCTCCGAGCCAGGGGAATTAACCATTTAAGTTTAAAATCTCTGACCTGGCCACGAATCGAATCCGGGGTCCTCTGGACCGAAGACAACAACCCTGACCATTCAACCAACGGGCCGGGCAGAATAAAAGATATGCATGAAAGATAATATGATGTGTGTGATGAACAGTATAAATTTGTCTGATAGAACGCGAAACCACGTCTGATCGTATAGCTGTAAACGAGGTCACAGACAGTGAGCACCGTAAAATTCTCTCACATATCTTCTTCCTACAATCCATCTCCATGTCTTGTGTTTTGTATGTAAATGGAGATGTTTATTAAGACGAATACGAATACCCAGCCCCCGAGTTAGACGAATGAACCAAAGTTAAAGTCCCCGACCTAGCCGGAATCGAACTACACTGACCATACGAAAGACTATAATTTTTGTCTGGATACTTAAACATTTTCCCCCAAACTTCATTTTTACGTCGAATTAGCTATACTAAGGTCGAAACGAGATCCAGTTAATTTTTTTTTGTTTCTTGGTATCGCGGGAAAACGGCTGAACGGAATTTCTCTAAATTCGGCATTTAAGTTCAGGATAAATGCGTTGTACAGTAGGCTGTACATTATTATTATTATTATTATTATTATTATTATTATTATTATTATTATTATTATTATTATTATTATTATTATTATTTTGCTAGTTGCTTTACGTCGCACCGACACAGATATGTCTTTTGGCGACGATGAGATAGGAAAGGCCTAGGAAGGGGAAGGAATCGGCCGTGGCCTTATAAAGGTACAGCCCCAGCATTTGCCTGGTGTGAAAATGGGAAACCACGGAAAACCATCTTCAGGGCTGCCGACAGTGGGGTTCGAACCCACTATCTCCCGATTACTGGATACTGGCCGCACTTAAGCGACTGCAGCTATCGAGCTCGGTCATTATTTTATTAATATACAGTGGCGTAATAATAATGATAATAATAATAATAATAATAATAATAATAATAATAATAATAATAATAATAATAATAATAATAATAATAATAATAATAATTTGCCTGCTGCCATTTCTTGATGGATACAGTACTTTTGTATCCATCTCTTAGCACAGGCCAGAGTAAAGTGTAGCTTCCACCGAAGTCCCAGTCTCATCCATGGCTGTGACAATATGGAAGCTGCTGGGTTATGGGTGGTGCTGAGTAATGACATTCAGAGCACGTCTAGTGCATCTGAGTGTTATGAAAGATGTTGTTCATAGGGTCAGTCGTGCTGCAATAGCACTTTCTGACCCAGTGAGGAAAGCAATGGCAAACTACCTCACTCCTCGTCTTGCCTAGTACGCCTCATTTTGGTGCTGCCATTGGTTTTTGCGGTTTCCTCATAACCGCATAACTTTTGGTGGTGCTATTTGAGGATCCAACCAGCCTCTGGGCTGATGACCTAACAGACAGACAATAATAATAATAATAATAATAATAATAATAATAATAATAATAATAATAATAATAATAATAATAATAATAATAATAATAATAATGTTCACAAGAACTTAGGAGAAGTGGGGATAGAGGAGGAAGATATACAGGAAAGAACAACCTTTAGGAAGAAAATTGCAGGAATGAGGGAGGCGCCGGAGAAAGTCGTCAAGTCACGCAACATCTTGGTTGAAGAGCGGCAAAGGAGAAATCGAAGACTTCCGAACATCTGCAAGGAGTGCAAAGAAAAGTGACTAAGTGTGAGAGACAGATATAGATTGCGTAAACGTTGTGCATACATGACCGTAAAATCAAAATAAACAGATCAATAAATAATGATGATAATAATAATAATAATAATAATAATAATAATAATAATAATAATAATAATAATAATAATAATAATAATAATAATAATAATAATAACAGGTTAATAATACTTCGAAAACCGTAATCAATGGTGTCGGGTCTCTAACCAAGGACACAGAGAAACAGGAAAGGCCGACGTGATCGAAGGGAAGATCAAATGATTTGCAGGACGAGAAAAAAGAATTCACCATCTGGTTGACATGAAAGATGGGAGGAGATACAGCAGACTGAAATAAGAAGCTGTAGACAGGGAACACTGGCGTCAGAAATTCTCCGTACGAAGACACGGGCCTGCCTTCTGTATGATAATAACATGACGAATAGTATTCTGTTATTCGCCATGATAATAAACGAAGCTTGGTGCAAAATGGAAAGAGCTAACTGGAGTTCTCTGTGATAAGAGAGTTGCAGTGAAACTCAAGTCTAATGTTTACCGTATAGTAGCGAGGCAAGCAGCATTGTACACATATGAATGCTGGCTAGTCAATAAGATGATGTAGAGAAAAGACTTCATGTAATTGACATGCTGAGATAGTCACTAGGAGTCACCAGGGTGGACTTAGTCAGAAATGGACAAAAGAAAAAAAATTGAACAACCCGACACGTGATTGGAGTAACAACCCATTGTTGACAAAACGATAGTTGACTTCAGTAGTTTGGGCCTGTAAGGGGAGCTCAACCTTCCACTGTAGCAGCAAAGGCCGTCATACTCGACGTTGATAGAAAAAGACCTCGAAGAAGACCGAGACAACGATAGCTGGTCACCATCAAACCTGACATGAAGTCAGTTAATCTGCAGCATTACCAAGTGTATGGTCGGAAAAGGCGGAGACAACAGTCAAGAAATGCAGACTCTGAAATTTGGGATATATACAAAGGCGAAGAAGAAGAAAAACAAGAAGAGACCCGAAACAGAAAGTTTATTTTTATAACTGTTAGGTTCTTCAGTCTGCCGAAACTAATTCTGTGTAATAAATTTATTAAAAAGTCATCTCCGTATAGGCCATGAATGTAAAGGCTTCCACTATGTGTAACCTCGGCACTTGATGGGGTAGAATGGTTAGCTCTACCCACGGCTGCCTCTTCCCCCAAGAATTAACCTGGTACTCATTTTCAGTGTGGGTTGAGTGAACCTCAGAGCCATGTGCACTTCCGGAACTGGAAATTTCATTTCTTAAATTTTACGACTTCCTAACGGGGATTCGAAATCACGTCCTTCCGTGCGAACCGAGCACGCCTTTACCGCCTCGGCCAGGGAGCTCCTAATAAAGGTATAAACTACATGAAAAAGAAAACATACCGCAATAGTATCATACGTAAAAAAGAAACAACTTAAAATAGAATTACATGTTTTCTTGAAAGAATATCGTCAGATTATATCAAATCACACTGAAATATTTAGAAATGTACAAACATTTATCTCTCTTTGAATACTTAGGAACATGGAAATTGGAACTTATCTTAATGACTTCCTCTTTTATCAACACTCAAGCATATAATGCGAGGTGATGAAAAACCGTTCTTCTGACGTTGGCGCGAGTCCAGCTGGCTAACCAGTTCGTTGACCTTCCGTCATGCCACGCTACGCCGCCCACCTCCACTCTGGCTAGGTCAATGACACGCTGAATTTTACTTTTACGTGTTTTATTATTATGTGCTCCCCTTAGGATGAAGATGATGATGACTACTATTATTATCCTCGTGTTACAATATTCTTTTGTAAACTATGCAAGGGTTCTTAAAGGGCTAGTGTGCTGCCTATTATACCGGTAATTTTCTGTTGTCATTTTAGCTTACCGGTACTTCAACTCCTTTGGTTTAGTACTTGCAGTTTATAATAATAATAATAATAATAATAATAATAATAATAATCTGGCGTGGAAATTTTGTTTTGCTTGGCCTACATATGTGGCAATGCAGTTTGTTACTTGACATTTGAGTTCATTCAAATTCAGCTACTATTTTGATTGATATTATTGTTATAATGTTATCGTAATTTGAATTGTTGCTGAAAGCTATTTGGGGGTTGTCTAATGAGCTTTTAGTGGGAAGGTTTGTTCTGCTTTAATTTTCCGTTAAGTAATATACCTTTAAGTAAACGGCTTTCGTGGAACTAATTTCCTAATTTTATTATTATTATTATTCACATTTGGTGTTGTGTATTTGTGATTCATTTAAGTTAAGGATTTGATTGAGCAATATATGCACTGAATTAAAATGTATCCTATAAGACATTTTTATTAATAAATAATAACCTAGTAAAACAGACTTTTAAGTCAGAGTAACGTCCAGTGGGATTCATTAAGCGCTAATGCAAAGAATTGAAATGTTGTCCAGAAATTAAGCTGTAAGACTATAGAGTTGAATTTGTAAATGTGTGTGGTCATTGAGGTTGGCTTGGTTTGCTTCTTGTTAGGCTATATAAATTTTGATATCTCCTTTAACAATCAATCAGTTGCTTTTATTGTCGGTGTGTAAAATATTTAAATCAATATTGATATTTGTGAAGTGCTGTGAGTTGTCATATACTGTACGTATTCGCCAAATGCTGAGTGTCTATTGTGCCTAATTGCGTTTTTGTGTTCTTTGTACCTGATGTGGAAATTACTTTTTGTCTGGCCGATGTACGTAACATTACAATCTGGTTCTTGGCATTTGAGTTCATAAAACCCTGATTTAGAAAAATAGTCTGAGAATTAAATGGATGTAAAACTGAGATTGATTAGGAGGGAGCTATTTGAATGTTTGTCCTTATGTCTTTTTTCTTTTTTCCCCATCTTCCCATACTGACTTGTTGTGTTACATATTCTAGCATGTGTTCCTTTTCCTATCTCTCCCTCTCTACAAGAGCTAATTCTCGTATGAAACTATCAGTAGCCAGATCCAGCCTTTTATAGGTATTAGCAGCAAATCCAGGAAAGTAAATCAAGACTAATTTGAGTGTTTCATCTTCAATCATGTTGCTCGACGAAATGGCAACTTTTGTAGCGGATGATTTAACAAATCCAAATATTCACTCGCTGCGTTAGTTTGAACGTGTCTTAATATTCCAGAGGTAAAACAAGAATTCGTCTGAGCGTACAGGGAGTCAAAGTTCAGCTCTCATATAACCAGGCTGACAATATTTGTGGAGGCTCCGTATTTCAGTCTGTGTATTTGCAGATCGTAGCGTACATAACCTGCGCTCTGTCGTAATTTATACAGAGAGGTTTGTATTGGCAAATGTTTCCGGGTGCCTGGCCATTGTCTGTAAAATTACACAAAGGGTTTGCAAGTTAGGCATCGTTTAAACAACTTTGTTAAAAATGTACAATTTAAATTTACCTCATGTTGCCTTGTCCTAACAGGCCGGCTCCTTGGCTGAATTGTCAGCATTGTGTGGACTACGGTTCATAGGACCCCGAGTTTGATTCCCAGCCGGGCAGGAGACCTTAACCACCTTTGGTTAATTACTCTACCTCGGGACTGCGGTTTCTGTGATCGTCTTAGTACACATGCTCATTTAAATACAGCACATCACACTACTAATAGCGATCACAACTCTCCGTATATAGAAAGTGCATCCGGACGTCAAACTGAGCTTAATCCACACGAGTGCCGACCCCATATAATTGGGAAGAAGACCAGAAGATAATAATAAGAAGCCTTGTCGTATTTAGTTGTGGAACAACATGAGGTTACAACTCTTTGCTACTCTGCTCCTAGACTTGTGCATTCTGCAGATGAGTACTGTGCCCCTGTTTGTTTAAACAGTCCCCTTATGTGAAGAAGATTCATATCCATCTCGCGTACCGAAGAGCAGGCAGCAACTGGCGGGTATGTGATAATTTTCTTCAAATGGTTCGTAGTCTTTCTTCTTTTCAGAATCAACTTATTTGGCCTGTGAACTGTCTCTCTCAAACCTTATTGTTGGATCAATAACAATGCCGATATTTCTCTTCCTGTCAATTGCGACAATGTCTGCACGTTTACTGGATCCATCAATAAAAATATAGTGCACTTCTTCAAAGACTTCGCCCGGGTCCATGGCTAAATGGTTAGCTTGCTGGCCTTTGGTCACAGGGATCCCGGGTTCGATTGCCGGCAGCGTCGGGAATTTTATCCATCATTCGTTAATTTCGCTGGCACGGAGGTTGGGTGTATGTGCCATCTTCATCATCATTTCATCCTCATCACGACGCGCGGGTCGCCTACGGACGACAAACCAAAAGACTTGCAATTGGCGAGCCGAACATGTCCTAATAGCCATTCGCCATTTCATTTCAAAGACTTAAAATCCGCCAGATTGTTTTGAGAAGTTCTACAATTTTATTCCTGACCCTATGGTGCCTCTTATTTCTCAATAGTTCCGCTTTCGATGGTTTTATAGGCTGAATGGAAGCCATCTTTCTATTTAGCTCCAATAATAAAGAATTTTGCTGTTACTGATTTTAGGTTTCCTGGCGAATATAATCTACTTATACTTATTGAGATATTGAGAATAGGACGAGAGGATAAATGAAATAATAGCATTCCCTTATTTGATTTTCCAGTCAAATACTGAAGTGGGGTAGGAATAAATTCCAGAATATTTTCTCCCTTCTGAAGTTCATTCCACCTGTGCATCCTGAGTTTCAAACCGTCTCCGATGGGAGGCTGATGCTGAAGAGAAGAACAGTGATTTTAATATCTTATAAGAAGCTACAGGGGACTAAGAAATGACTGAAACCATCTGTCGATAACACTTGAACGAGTTGCAATCACAAACTCTCTCAATGAATTCGTAGTAGAGTGCAATGGTAAAATATTAAGTGTAATACATTTTGCTTGAATATATGTAGTCTGAAGTGTTGGGAACATAATATTGAAATTATAAGATCAAGGAATGTTTGGAGTTTTCCTCCACTTAAATAAAAAGAAGGTTGATTCCCCTTTCTTGAAACTTGTAAAATGTAGGATAGGCCTTTCTTCCAGTAAGCCCTTCAATGGTTCAGTAGTTTTCACTATGGGAATAACAATAAGAGGAGAAACGACTCAGTGCAGATCGAAAACTTATCAATATGTTGTCGGAAGTTTAAATGAGCTGCAGAAATTCACCTAACTACGCAATTATTCTGATTTGTTTGTTGTTATTTCTGATGTTAATATTTTAGAGGAAAGACGGGCAATCAAGATTGATACAAACCTATTTGACTGGTGGAAAAAGTATAGTACTGTATCGGAAATAAGACTTATAAGTTCTATATAGGTTACTGTATTCTGCTAATATTTGACGTAATTTCAAGCGTCTAGTGTAAACAAATTTCCTAGTACACCTTCAATAACAAAGAAAACTGTCCTTAGGGGGCCCATAGACGTGCAGTATTATTGCGGGGTTTGTGCAATAAAATTGATAGTGTGTATTTAATATTGAAGGGTTGTGTAATATATTGTACGAAATCAAGAAAGTTTGAAATATATTGTGCAAATCGCAATATACTGTGCTGTGTGTTGGCAATATTGTGCAATATCCCGTCCTCCCGCCAGTTGGTATCAACAAGCGTTGTAGAAAGTATCGTGATGGCAGGCGAAAAGGAGAAGTAAAAGTTTAATTTCGAGTTTATCGAAGTGTACCATGGCCTCCTGGCTCTGTGGGACGTTAAGAGCAAAGCGAGGAGTTCATCATACAATTCACCATTCATGCGCAGAAAGTTTCGAAAATCATTTGGTTCCCATTTTCTCAGTTCATTGACTAAATTTTCACGAGTGTACTTTTCTCTGTCTAGAAACCACTATTTGGCCCTTGTGCTTCTTTTCCGTTTCTGCTTCTTTTTGGCACTTACGCCCACGGCGATCAAAACGCAGCAAAGATCAGTGTCACTCAATATGATAACCAAATAAAATACCGGCATGGACTGACTATATATTGCAACGCATATTGTACGTCTATGACCGCTTTGCACAATATATTGCACAACTATCAATATTATCTCCACACGATTCTATTTATTGCACAAACTCGAGTTTTGTGCAATAATATTGTACGTCCATAGGCAGCTAACAATATATTGTACAATACATTTTGCGCAATAATATTGCATGTCTATGGGCCCGTTTAGCAGAAACTTTGCCGGTCCTTTGCAATTCCGATGAAGACAGGTTTACTGTTTTATAATCGTGATGTCGGCCGCGGAAGACTATTCGATTATCTATTTCTTTTTCCAGGCGATGATATGAGAAACCAATTAGAGGATGGCCTGGGATTCCACGATAATCAGTATTTTCCCGAGAACAGAAATTGCTCTTGTGTCACTTGATAAATTTCTATCTGAACACGGACAAGGGTCATTAATGATATAATCTTCAAGAAACGACTTGAAAATGAGGGAAGCTATTTCACCAGACGATAAACATTTGTTAATTATCTTTTCAATATATTTTCTGTGTTGGCAGTCTAAATGGGGAGGAGTCCGTAATAAAGAAAACACAAAGCTTCATTCCGTTAAGCGATAGGAACGGTAGAGGAGAGCAACAGCTGACGGAGAAGAAGAAGCCATTAAAAAACATTTTCTCGCGCACTCAAGCGCACAGTGGGCCGATGTTTACGGGGTTCTACACACGGCGGGTGGGCCAGGGGAAGCTACCTTTAGGATTGAGATTTTTCCTTTCACTTCAATTGAAAAAGCAACCGGTTCCCCTCACTACTTCTCAACACATCCCTCCAAATATACACTCCTGCAGAAATGTGTTAAAATTCAATAGTCGAGGAATCAAGTACATACATACATACATACATACATACATACATACATACATACATACATACATACATACATACATAAAGCCATGGAAAATTAAGAGCTCATTTTCATCGCTTCAAAATTTTAGATAGTCCCATATGTCTATGTAATGCCAGTGATCAAACTGTTGACCATTTGTTATTCCATTGTGAATTACTGGAGAGAGAAAGAAGTATTTTAATTAAACATATTTTAGGTACAGAGTCATGGCCAGTGAGCAAAAGTACTTTAGTAAAAAAAAAAAAAAAAAGTTCTTATGTTTCACAAACTCAATTGTATTTGAAAAACTGTAAAAAAAAAGGATAGTTTTGTTTACATTATCATTTTGTTTACTTATGTACATTACAAAAGCCATCGTATTAAGAATGTATCTTACATGTAATTAGATCATTGAGTTGTATTTGTAATATGATTACTCAAGCACGTAGTATTACTGTCATGTAATGGGGCATGCTCTAAAGAAACGGTTATTAAAAAAAATACATATATACATACATAGGCTTACATGTACATAGGAGGGCCATCCAGAAATTAAGTTTCCATATCAAAAGACCAGGCGCAGATGTGCTGAGTAATATATCGATCTATTAATAAGAACTGTGCCTCAGTTGTGCGTTCTAGCAACTATTTGTGGTTTGATTATATGTTTGACCGTGTGTTGGTGTTATCTTGTGACTATGATTTTTATTAGTGATACAAGGGTGATATTTTGCTATATTTTTGTGCCCTAAGTGCCAGACATCTTGATTTCTTACAAGAAATCTATAGATAACAGCAGTTAAAAGGGTAATTTATTATTTCTGTCGTTCATACTGCCCCAATTTTGCATGCATTAAAACCATTGCCACGGAAACCATGGCACAGATGGGGACTCAACTCTTCATGTTCTGAGTTGCTCAGGCTACAGAGTTTGCCCTACTTAGTCAGCCATATTTAGGGCGGGTAAACTACGTAGAGACCGAATATCTCCCGCTATATGGAAATCCCCAATGCCAAATGCCAACCAGTTTCTCTGAGAGTGGATGAGCAAGTATAGGTTATGGCACTCTGTTGTCTTGTGAACAAGAAACTGTTCCTAAAGGCCGAGGAACCAAATGTTGTTCAGCGGCATAAGGATGCAGAAGGCAACGGGAAACAACTGCATTCAACATCCTCAAGGATAACCCTATACATTCGCACAGTAAGGGCTCAGTACTATGCAAAGATCAGAGCTGGCTACGTGGATCTCCAAACTCTGCATGGAGATGGCGCCTTAATAATAATATTCCACCAAATAAATTAATTTAAAAAGACAACATAGTTTCATGAAAACTGTATTGGTACCCGATATAACAATGTTTGAGCTATTTTTTCACATAATCACCACAAGAAATTGAGACATATGTCATAATGTGGGATCATCTTTTGTGCGCCGATGTGGAAGTCTGCCGCCTGGGAATGGAACCAGCGTGTGACATTCGTCTTCAGCTCATCGTCCGTGAAAATACTGACAGGAGGACAGGGATTTCTTGAGGTGCAAGAAAAGATGAAAATCACTAGGAGCAAGATCAGGACTGTACGGTGGATGATCAAACACCTCCCAGCCGAACTCCTGCAAAACAGTTGCTGAGCGCCGAGCATTGTCATGGATCAGCAACAACACCTGCGCTGAGCATTCCACGCCTCTGAATGGCCCATCGCAATTTCCGCAGTAACTTTATCACGGATCCGACATTCGACTCCAAATTCCATACCGACGTCTCTCAAAGACGATTCGTAGGATGCAAATAAAATTTGAATTTCATTTATTAAAAACATGTTTATTATCATTTGATTTTCCCAAGGGAGAATTTGACGCCGTTTTTCAATTCATTGTCGCATACTGAAAATCCAGTCCTGAGAGCCCGTGTGTAGTCTGAAACCACATTCAATCAATCACCAGTGATCTGCATTTAGGGTAATCACCCAGGTAGCAGATTGCCTATCTGTTGTTTACCTAGTCTTCTCTTAAATAATTTCAAAGGAAATTCGTCAGACATCTCCCTTGGTAAATAATTCCAATCCCTAAATCCTCTTCCTATAAAATAATATTTTCCCCAATTTGTTCGCTTGAATTCCAAATTTGAACTTTATATTGTGAGTTTTCCCACTTTAAAAAACTCCAAATGTATCTATCCACTGACTGTTCGGAACATACAGCTTAGTCGAATAGTTCATCTACTTTCTCCCAAGTCTTCCCAGCCTAAACTTTGCAACATTTTCGTAACGCTGCGCTTTTGTAGGAAACGACCTAGAACAAATCAAGTTCTTTCTTTTTATAGTTCTCGTATCAAGTAACCCTGGTGAGGGTTCCATATACTGGAACCAAACTCTAATTGTGGTCTTACCATAGGCTTACATGCCCTCTCCTTTACATCCTTACTAAAATTACAATTACAGCAATTACAACTGAGAGGACGTTTCCTCTTTGTGAAACTCACAGCTGACTTTTCACCGCGCTTATCTTCATACCATTGTCTCCTGTCCATCTCACAACATTGTTGAGGTCTTTTTGCAGTTGCTCACAATCTTATAACTTATTACTCTATACCAGGGATGGCAAACCTTTACCGACTAGCGTGTCAGTTAAGGTCTTGTGTATTACTATTTAATATCTAGTGTGCCACCGGCTATCTTCTATATATTAAAAAACTGATGAAAACTAAAGTCAGTCAATCCGGCCATTCTATCCGGTCGATTTCCTTCATTCTTTTTTAACTGAAAGGTCTTCATGCACAGATTTGTCATCAGGTACTATAAATTACTTAACTTCCGCCTTCCTCAAATTATTTGACTTTTTCAATGTTTTGTCTCTTTGAAGAAATCATATCTTTGGAGGTACGGAGTTCATTTTGGCCTAAGAACACTCAGTGAATCAAGCTCTTTCATTTCAGCGATTAACTATTCAAATTGGTTGATTCTGAGGAAAGTTATGAGTGCACATTCAAAGTGACGTCTCATTTCTTCAACATTTTTTCTCATTGAAGCAATAATATAATTCGTTGTAATTGAGATACGCAGTTCGCTTTGGTCTAAAAACACTCAGTGGATCAAGTGCTTTATTTTGAGGTAATAACTACTAAAATAGGTATACTCTGAGAAAAGTTATGAGTACATTTGCCTCCATGACGAAGATCTTTGAAGGACTTCTTAACAGTTCGGCGCGTAGTGTTGTTGCAAGGAACGATTAATTCAATTTCTTTGTGTGGTGTATTTTCAAGTGTTTTATTGACATAATATTATATTCTATTACCACAGCAGATCATGTGCTTTATTTCATTAACTCAAAACTTTGCAAATACATCAGTGAGGATAGTAACAAACAACACCATACTTTGTACATTGCGGGCGCAGCCAGCGTGAAACTGCTAGTTTTCCTTTAAAATCATCAGGAAACCCCCTCATTTGACAATTTCACAGTTTTATTTTGAAAACATCACTAAAAACGACTTTTTTAAAAACAGGCAAATTTTAAGAAGAAGGTATATTTTTGTGAACGGCCGTAGCCGTGTTGAAACACCGGATCCCGTGAGATATCCGAAGTTAAGCAACATTGGGCGTGGTCAGGAGGTGGATGGGTTGCCGCGCGGTGTTGGTGGGGGGTAAGGGAATGGAGGAGCGGAAAGGAACTAGCCACCCTACCGCACGTAAACTCCGGCTCAGGAACACCTCTGCGGAGGTTCGGACCTGCCTTCGGGCAGAATAACCCTTACCTACCATATTTTTGTTTTAACCTAATACAATTTATAAACAGTATGGCCACATAATTAATTGAGATATATTTCTTTATTAAAGCGTAATGTTAAAATATGCTATGTTACTAGATTTTTTTACCTATTTATTACATGTTAAGAACATTAAAATATGATACTTTGCTGTCTGACGTGCCGCTGAATTCGTGTCCGCGTCTCGCCTAGTGGCACGTGCGTCATACGTTCTTCATCCCTGTTCTATACAGTATAATATTATACCCAAAAAAGCCTTATCTCTGATTCCAGTTCTTCAATCATAACATGTATATATAAGAAAACATTGAGGTACAATAATACTGCCTTGGAAATTCTCCTCTTAATGATTACAGGCCAGGTAATGCTTCACCTATTCGAATTCTCTGAGTTCTATTTTCTAGAAATATAGCCACCCATTAAGTCACATTAGTTTTCATCATTTCTACAATGCCTTCGAAACCTTTCCTGGTATACTGATCAAGAAATACTTCGATAGATGTAGCAGTCATCCTGTTACATATTTTATAGATAGGCGCAATGACTGGTGTCGTTTAATCGTAAGGTACAGTATTAGAGATAAATAACGGCCTACCTTTTGTAGTCACAAAAGTTGAAGTCCAATAGCACATGTTAGAAGAGACCGTCATTGGGAGAATTCACTCTAACGCTACGAGTAATTTACGGTCACACACTGTAAAATTACATGTATAATACATGCTACGCAACACTTGAGAGTTAACTTTAGGCTTGGCCGGGCACATACGAGGGGAATATACTCGTCTTTGCTCAGCGTGTTTCTGTAGCTTAAGCGTCTGGAGCTTGCGTCGTTGAAGTAGAAAGACGGGAAATCGGAAACCTATCTCCTCCTTTAAAAATGTTCATACCATCACGTGTGATGTGGTTGCTGTCCTTGGCCGTCCTTGTGACAACGTAGAAAAGAAGTGGGTAAGTGTTTCTTCCAAACAAACCGTGGGGTAGTCTTAGGACGTACATGGCCCAAGCAGAGACGAAAGTAAGACGAATGAACATTACTATTTGGAAGAAAATTCTGTCTTCCTTACACAAAATAAGGAGGAGAAATCATAAAGTGTAACAATCAGGCATGCAGACATAACATGCCCAGGGCTTGCCAAATTATTTGGGTACTTCGTGGCATTAAGCCTAACAATTTGCAGAAACAATCCTCATCCTGTACGAGATCTTCACTTCGAGCCTCCCACGTTTTAACATTTTTCATACATTCTCTATGCCGTTAAGGTCCGGCGATTTCGGAGGCCAATATAAAACTGTGATATCAGGCCTCCTCAGAAACCACGCCCAGATTACTACGGCTTAGCACACCGGAGTTAATACGGTCTCCCAAATACCAGTATATTTATGAGCGGTTAACCGGTCGTGGATGCGCTCCAACAACGCAGTACCAACGCAAGGATGACGCACTAAAGAAACCCAACCTTGGGCGCTGTTTGACATAGCATGGGTTATATCAGGTCACAATCTTATGATACACTCTGACAGGATCCTGCCAGTCATCATGTCCTAGTACCTGAAGTCTAACGAGATATTCGTTAACACTTCGGTCATAATTGAAGACCTCCACAGGATAAGGATGTAAGCAACAAATCAGTAATTTTTCAGGAGTGAAGAAAAATTACTGTTTGGGGTTTATTTTATGGTATACACTACTTGAACTAATTGCATACATGCAAATGTAGAAATAAGTTCATCTATAAAAATCAGTACTTTATTATTATAACTTACAAGTTTTACAAGTAATGTTTGAACTGGAAGTGACACAATGGAAAATAATCTGCAAGTATGTCTTACATTTGTATATAACAGAAGAGAAATCGTGTACATGCACTTAGAACACAAATGATAGCAAATAATAGTAATGTAATAATAAAATAACAACAATAATGTCAAGAAAATATTTCAAAGTATAGATTTTGTATATTGTCTTTATTTAAATGATCTATTACACCTGGTGATGAACCAATACAAGTACTGTCCACCATCTTGAAGTTGAAATGTAAAACATGACAGCACAGCATACAGGCGTGATGATTAGGGTGACCAACCGGCTCGCATTTCGCGGGACGACTTGCGTTTCAACATATTTTTTAAATGTCCCTCGTGGGACGTCATTTACCCCACAATTGTCTTGTTTTCTCTCTGAACCCATTTTCGTGTTATTGTCGTCAGTACGAGTTTTTACAAAACGCAGCTGTCCTGCCATCCAGCTTCAAATAAACATAGCGTAACCGTTACCAACACTATGTTCTTTGTAAGTGCTAAGAAGCAGGTTACAGTATGTTTGGAAAAGCGTTCCGGGTCTACTAAATGACAAAAGGAATTTTGGCTAGTGCAAGAAGTGCCGATAAATACAGTTTCAAGCAAGATAAATGATGCACTAATTTTACTTATGTTACAGGTTATAATTTCGAACAAGTGCTGATCCTTGTTTGTTCGTTTGTTTGTTTGTTTGTTTGTTTGTTTGTTGTTTAAATTGGTCTAACATCTAGGTCATCGGCCCAAGAAGTGCTGTTAGAAAATATTTCATGTAAATGATAAAACTAAGAAGTTCCATGAATATCTGTTATTTTTCCTCTACTACCAATTTTTAAAAAGAACTTGTGATAACATTTAGACTAAAAACTGTTCAATAATTTACTTTTGTATTTCAGAATACTTTCGACTTTCATATGTTTTTATTTAGATAAATGGTCTTCAATCCACAGGCTAGAAAAGAAATTGTAGAGTAAAGAGGAGTGAAATTTATTTTCCTACGTTATTACTTCAATAAGAGTACTCTTGGTCACAAAAAAGAGGGAATATGGCAACACAATGCTTCTGAAAACGTTAAAAATGATGTTTTAAAATTAGAACTAAAATGTAGGTGTCCCCCAAAATTGTGGAATGTCCGCCTTTTTTAACTGTCTTGTCCCTCATTATTTTCTTCAACAGTTGTTCCCCTACAAAAAAGCTCATTCCATGTTAAGAAAACAGTACTGCTTTTATGGACCTACAAGAAGTGGAACACCCCCCCTCTCAGATGCTCATAATTCCTAGTGATTAAGGAATATTATAACGTAATTTGTATTGTATTATGAAAGAAAGAAAATGGATGGGGCATGTTTTTGTCCGTGAGTTAATAAAATAACTACTGAAGCTTTTTGTATTTAATAAATACATTCGCAGGGAGGAAGCACAATGGTGGGAACAGCCATCGCTTTGTTGCCTTCCTTCACTTTCCTTCTGAGTTGCTCTGGTCCATGTAACGCGTAATCCTTTACGCTGTGAATCGCCGGCAGCTTATCACTGTTGTAGAGAAGTCATATATTTATTTGTGTATGTGTTCTAATATTCCCGTATTGTACAGCAGTTGTTACTGAAGATTTTGATGCTGTGATGTGCAGCGATACATTACGGCATGGCTTGTACTGATACAGAAATTAGGTATGATTTTTATCTGTGCTTGGTTTTGTTATTTAGGTGTTGCTTCTTAAGAGCATTTTATTTTTGCCACATTTTTACCACGTTTTCAGCAGCGCATTTAATTGTAACCATTCTTTTGATATGACGGCATAGTAGTACCCGGCGTTGCCTTGGCAAATTTATTAAATGCAATTAACTGCATCCCCCACCCCAAGCCTATAAAATTATGGGTTCACTATTTTCTCCGAGTTTGCCTTGAACTTCAATACTGTGTGTGCAGTAGTTTACCAATGTTGCTGTAAAAATAGAAATAAGCCGCTCCCGCCCCCTTACAACCCCTGTACCTTAGATTTTTTTAAAAAAATTGCAGCTTAGTTTCTTTCTTTTTTTTTTAATTTGAACTGAGTTACACCAATATATATGCCACGATTTTCTCGTGATGCTGTTGAACAGAGCCGTTCGATATGACAACCCTGTTGTCATAAGAACAATACAGTTTTCTTAGCATGGAGTGACCTATAGTGATGATACACCCTATTTCCACTTAAATATAACTTTTAAAGAAATGAAATGAAATGTCTTATGGCTTTTAGTGCCGGGATATCCCAGGACGGGTTCGGCTCGCCAGGTGCAGGTCTTTCTATTTGACTCCCGTAGGCGACCTGCGCGTCGTGATGAGGATGAAATGATGATGAAGACAACACATATACCCAGCCTCCGCGCCATTGGAATTAACCAATTAAGGTTAAAATCCCCATCCCGGCCGGGAATCGAACCCGGGACCCTCTGAACCGAAGCCCAGTACGCTGACCATTCAGCCAACGAGTCGGACACTTTTAAAGAAATTGTAGGTTACATCCATATTCCGGGGAGTTCTTCAATTGAAAGCGGTTTTAGCACAGCTTCTTGATAATCTTCACTGCAAAGCCCAATACGTTCCAGTTGTACGTGCAAAGAATATAATGCAATGAGTCTCTTCTACATTCAAGGTGATTTATTTTTGATATGTGTTCGTTGGGGCAACCATTGTATTTAACGATATTCATGATCTAAACCTGGTATAAAGTATGTCCATACATGGCCTATTTTATTTTATGTTTGACAAAGTGGTAATCTCTTCCTATGACGGTATATGCCTCATGTTGAGCGGGCGAGTAGGATGTAAAACCTCCGATTGTATCAGAGGACCGAAATATGTAAGCAAACATTGGCTTGCTGGCATTACAGAGGATTGCATGATGGTATGTCATAAAGTTGGAGGTATTTTTAATGAAAGCGGTGAAGTTTCATGCCAAGAGAAGACCTAGTACGACGCGACATGAACTCAGATTAAAAGTATGATGTATAAATAAGTACTTTGTGTATATGTGTGTGCATGTTACGTGTAAGTGTAACACAAAGAAGAATACGCAGTTATATTGCCATAATCATGATCAAGTGATACAGTTTCATATATAAACTGTTTCCTCTTGCATGTGCATACCTGTTTCGAATTAAGAATAACGATCTGCAGAGATCAGAAATCTTTCTCTCCCAGTTGCTGAGCATTCGTGATTTGAAAAGATAAGTATTCTATTCTAAGATTTTAATTCGCAAGAATGTTTTTCTTTCATAGTTTGTTCGTTTTATGATACCATTAACCCTAGAGAGACCCGGGAGTTTGGTGGGGGGGGGGGGGAGGGCTAAATGTCTACCTTTTCCTAATAAGTTAATCTTGGCATTTTCGTGATATTATAAGCAGAGTTGGGAAGTAACTGAGTAAAAGCAATTGAATTAGTTGGAACGATTACTTTTAATAATTTTTACTCGTAATCACTACTTTTCACAAAATTTAATTTTTACTTGTGATTTACTTATGGAAATAAAAGTTGCAAACGCTATATTTTAGTAATCGATGACACATCGCATAGAGAACCTGGCAACTTCGCAGACCCAGCACTCGCAACGTTTCGCGTCATGGGCATAATTTCAGGATTCGTCGCACACTCGTTCATACACTCGCAAGTTGTTGTGGTTACTGGTAGGGATTTAGATTATAGTGTGGTGATAGTGATAATTGTTTTAAGAGGAAGTACACCTGAGTAATTTGGTGGCTCTGCGTGACTGGGTGAAGGTAACGTAAGGGTGTATTCTACCGGAAGGCAGGTCCGAATCTCCGCAGAGGTGTGCCTGAGCTGGAGTTTACGTACGATAGGGTGACCAGTTCCTTTCCGCTCCTCCATTCCCTTACTCCCATCCCCTTACCCCCACCAGCGCGTGGCAATCCATCCAAATCTTAACCACACCCAATGTTGCTTAACTTCGGAGATCTCACGGGATCCGGTGTTTCAACACGGCTACGGCCATTGGCTTGACTAGGTGAAAAGAGTGTTTATTCATGCACCAATTTATGGAGTCATTCAACTCATTCGATTCATTCATGAAACTCTCTCCCAAGTTGGTGGTTATCCGTGACTGGGTGAGTATAGTATTCATTCATGCACGAACATAATCATGAAATCATGCATCGACCAATTCATGCAGGTATTAATTAATTAATTAGTTAATTCATTCATTCATTCAAGTCATTCAAATGGATGTTGTAATTGTAGGATTACGTTAATGTGTGTGTAACAATACATGCAATAAATTCAATTCAATTCTACAACTGGGTAACCATCTTCTACTAACACTAATCAGAATTAAAATTGAGGAGTTCCGACACTTCGAAATATGAAAGTATCGGTAAAAGATAATCAAGGGCCACGAAAGGCGTGAAAATGCAAGACTCCACAGGCCTCGGAAACCTAATAACGTCGAGATCAGAGAAGAACAAGAGTTGACCAAGGGAGGACGGATGGGATAGATGAAAATGAGGAGCCTGACACAGGTAAGTGGAAGCAATGCCAGACACACCTCGCGGAACCGTGGTCGCCATCCCACACTCCCAAGTTGAGATTCCTTTGTCTCCCTTTTAGTCGTCTGTTGCGACGGGCAGGGGATACCGTGGCTGTTACTCTACCGGCCCCACACACAAGGGTTACGTGGTCGAGAATGGAACCGGAATAAACATGTGACGGTGAAGGAGTTAAGGCATTTCCATTCCCTTATTTGAAGAAATATTTTGAATTTGTTACCGTTTGCTGAAAATAACGAAAACATGAGGGTGGCATGCACATTTTGCTTTTGATGATAGTCATTTACCGGGCGAGTTGGCCGTGCGTGTAGAGCGCGCGGCTATGAGCTTGCATCCGGGAGATAGTAGGTTCGAATCCCACTATCAGCAGCCCTGAAAATGGTTTCCCGTGGTTTCCCATTTTCACACCAGGCAAATGCTGGGCTGTACCTTAATTAAGGCCACGGCCGCTTCCTTCCAACTCCTAGGCCTTTCCTATCCCATCGTCGCCATAAGACCTATCTGTGTCGGTGCGACGTAAAGCCCCTAGCAAAAAAAATGATAGTCATTTAATTGTTCTATCCTAAATAAAAGAATCGAACGAACTTTGGTATCATTCCATCCTCATGTGAAAAACTTGTCAGTGATTCCCTAAAGACTCGCGTTCTGTGAAGACATTGTAATTGTAATTGAGTATATTTTTTCTCAGGTAACTGAGCCCAATTACTTTTATTTTGTACTTTTCCATCATTGATTGTAACTAGAAGTATGCAATCGCTGTTTCGTTGACTTAAATGAATGTATTTTGTTATTTGATCAGAAACATGCCCTGATGTGCCATGGAAAAACAAATGTTCGTCTCAGAATCGTAATGGATATAAGACCCCCCCCCCTTCCGGTAGGTTTGAAACCCCATTTTTTTTTTTTTTTTTTTTTGCCATTGGCTTTACGTCTCACCGACACAGATGTGTCTTATGGCGACGATGGGACAGGAAAGAGCTGGGAGTGGGAAGGAAGCGGCCGTGGCCTTAATTAAGGTACAGCCCTAGCATTTGCCTGGTGTGAAAATGGGAAACCACGGAAAACCATCTTCAGGACTGCCGACAGTGGGGTTCGAACCCACTATCTCCCGAATACTGGATACTGGCCGCACTTAAGCGACTGCAGCTATCGAGCTCGGTAAACCCCATTTTTATAATGGTATTCACTTACTTCAAGTATTGGCTTGACTCAATGTGTGTACAACATCCGGCATTGCTTGTCGCGAAGTTAGCAAATGTGAGAATGGTTGGTATACAAAAAAATGGAGAGTTAGTACCCATGCATATCCCGTATCAATGTGCACTTTCACATATAAAACCTAACATAATAATATTTTTAGAATGAAATGAAATGAAATGGCGTATGGCTTTTAGTGCCGGGAGTTCCCGAGGACATGTTCGGCTTGCCAGGTGCAGGTCTTTTGATTTGACGCCCATAGGCGATCTGCACGTCGTGATGAGGATGAAATTATGATGAAGATGATACATACACATAGCTCTCATGCCAGCGAAATTAACCGATAATGGTTAAAATTGTCGACCCTGCTGGGAATCGAACTCGGGACTCCTGTGACCAAAGACCAGCTCGCTAACCATTTAGCCAAAGAGCCGGACATTTTTACCATAAAAATGAGTGATATGATTCCTCAGGGTATGTTGCTGTGTATGGACGTCATTTGTTGTTGAATACATTAATTCTCATCGTTTAAGTGCTTTGAAATACATTATATTATAGAAAACCCGAACCAAACCCCATGGCACAACAGCCTAGAAGGGCCGTGGCCTACCAAGCGACCGTTGCTCAACCCGAAGGCCTGCAGATTATGGGGTGTGGTGTGGTTGGCACGACAAATCCTCTCGGCCGTTATTCTTGGCTTTCTAGACCGGGGCCGCTAACTCACCATCAGGTAGCTCCTCAATTCTAAGCACGTAGGTTGAGTGAACCTCGAACCAGCCCTCAGGTGCGGGTAAAAATCCCTGAACTGGCCAGGAATCGAACCCAGGGCCTCGGGGTAAGGGGCAGGGACACTACCTCTACCCCGCTGGGCCGACATTATAGAACAGCAAGTTTAAATGTAAAATAATTCCTTTCCTTATTTTTATTTGTAGTAGACATTTTGAACCCCCCCCCTTCTCCCCCCGATTGGTCCATGATGTTACAGATTCTGGCTTGGACCTGCGAAGGGCCCTACCATACATCCCGCAAAATACAGGACTGTCCCTTTTGTTTTAGGTCAGGTGCCCTGTGAACTGAAGTTTACTTCATAAACTAACGTTCAAATCATTCTTTTGCTTTGGAAATATGTTTGCAAAAATGTAATGAAAGTATATAGCAAAGTGCTTAGCACTACTGTCGCGCTCACATTCGATAGAACACAACAATCGATACTCGATACTAAGCAGGCGGTAATGACAGCAATGACAGCGTCATTGTGGTTGTTCGTGTCGTGTGAGAAAACCAATATTTTTGGAATCCACTATTGGAAATGCTTTCGTGCTAAACAGTACTTTCAATCTTTCCTGTACACAAATGCATGATGTACTATTGGTAACAAAATGGTGCGTTACGAGATTCTTACAATACGTAAGACAGAAAATGAAAATCAAGGAGTGTAAATAAACTGAAATCAATGTAGACTAATCAATATTTAACTCATTAACGGCTATGATACCCATTTGTAGATTTCTGTCCATTACGTAAATTTTCGAAGGATTTCTTGGATTGGCAGTTTCTATGTACTTCCATTCTTGTCCAGAAGTAGTTGAAGCCTTTGCATGAAGTGATTATTAACTTGTTTGAAACATATTCGTTGTGGAGTGTTCCTTGTAGGAAGAATACGGATTTTTCAATGCTTTTTCATCTGTGTGTTTTTAAAAAGCTGTAAATTATATTATTATTATCACAGTCGAACCTCGATATCTCGACCCTCCATTACTCGAATTTTCAGTATCTCGAAGTAACTTAAATTTCGCGGTCGTTTGTACTATTCTTCACGTGTATTTATTTCTCTATTACTCGTTACACGAATTTCTCGATTTCTCAAAGCAAACATTTCCTCCCTTGAAAAAACAAAAAACAAAAAAAAACTCTGTAACTCGAATTTTGTGCAGCATTAACTGTGCAATACGGCATTTGTAGTTTGTGAGGAACAGTTCACAAGTAAATAAACTTTTGTAGTTTGTGAGGAACAGTTAACAAGTAACTAAACTTTTGTAGTTTGTGAGGAACAGTTAACAAGTAACTAAACTTTTGTAGTTTGTGAGGAACAGTTCACAAGTAAATAAACATTTGTAGTTTGTGAGGAACAGTTAACAAGTAAATAAACATTTGTAGTTTGTGAGGAACAGTTAACAAGTAAATAAATATTTGTAGTTTGTGAGGAACAGTTCACAAGTAACTAAACTTTTGTAGTTTGTGAGGAACAGTTCACAAGTAACTAAACTTTTGTAGTTTGTGAGGAACAGTTAACAAGTAAATAAATATTTGTAGTATGTGAGGAACAGTTCAAAAGTAAATAAACATTTGTAGTATGTGAGGAACAGTTCAAAAGTAAATAAACATTTGTAGTTTGTGAGGAACAGTTCACAAGTAAATAAACATTTGTAGTTTGTGCGGAACAGTTCACAAGTAAATAAACATTTGTAGTTTGTGAGGAACAGTTCACAAGTAAATAAACATTTGTAGTATGTGAGGAACAGTTCAAAAGTAAATAAACATTTGTAGTATGTGAGGAACAGTTCACAAGTAAATAAACATTTGTAGTATGTGAGGAACAGTTCAAAAGTAAATAAACATTTGTAGTATGTGAGGAACAGTTCAAAAGTAAATAAACATTTGTAGTTTGTGAGGAACAGTTCACAAGTAAATAAACATTTGTAGTATGTGAGGAACAGTTCACAAGTAAATAAACATTTGTAGTTTGTGAGGAACAGTTCACAAGTAAATAAACATTTGTAGTTTGTGAGGAACAGTTCACAAGTAAATAAACATTTGTAGTTTGTGAGGAACAGTTCACAAGTAAATAAACATTTGTAGTTTGTGAGGAACAGTTCACAAGTAAATAAACATTTGTAGTTTGTGAGGAACAGTTCACAAGTAAATAAACATTTGTAGTTTGTGAGGAACAGTTCACAAGTAAATAAACATTTGTAGTATGTGAGGAACAGTCAACAAGTAAAGAAAGGTTTACAGTGATGCTGGGAGCTAATTTGACGGGAGCCAACAAACTAAAACTAATGATCGGAAAATCGGCGAAGCCTCGCTGTTTCTCGGGTGTGAATTAATTAGTGGTCACGTACGAAAGCAACCCCCGAAGTCGAGGATGACAAGCTCCGTTTACAAATCTCGTCTGCGTGGTACTGACGAGAAGTTTCATCGTGAAGGGAGGAAAGTTTAACAGTAACAAACAGAAGAGACTAACGGATTTTGTTCCAAAGGTGTTAACGGAGTATGTTTCTTATTTCACTACTGTATGTACTGTATCCTGTTTTCTAAAAACAATAACTATAATAAGGGTTATAATTAAAGTGATGCCGTAAAATAGAGTTTGCTGTATATTTTTAAATACTGTTAAAGTAATGTATTCAGTATAAGCCCATAGATAAATCATGTGCTATACATGCTCAAGAACGGTATACTCTATACCTCGAAATTTCGATAACTCGAAATAAAATTTGAAGGGGCTGCCTGACCGAGGCGGTAAAGGCGTGCTCGGTTCGCCCGGAAGGACGTGGGTTCGAATCCCCGTCAGGAAGTCGTAAAATTTAAGAACCCAGATTTCCACTTCCGGAGGTGCATATGGCCCTGAGGTTCACTCAGCCTACACCAAAAATGAGTACCAGGTTAATTCCTGGGGGCAAAGACGGCCGGGCGTAGAGCTAACCACTCTACCCCATTACGTGCCGAGGTTAACAATGGTGGAAGTCTTTACCATCCACTCCTCCATGGGCCTTCGTGGCCTGTACGGAGGTGACTTTGCTTTGCTTTTTTTGAAATAAAATTTGGCTCCCGAGGTGATTCAAGATATAGAGGTTCCACTGTATATTTACATTCTGTAATTCTAGAAGAGGGGTTTACAATTTTTAAGCGCTCGAGGGCCACATTGAATACCTTACGTATGACCGCAGACCATTCTTTAATAATTGGCCAATTTTCATAAAATTACGCAAATATAACAGAGGTACCAGTTTGAAATAATATGCATAGTTCAATTGAAGCGAAGGTTTAATAATTTTAATTACTTATAACACTATTTTACAATTGTTTAAACGAGTAAAAAGAATGAAATGGCGCATGGCTTTTAGTGCCGGGAGTGTCCGAGGACATGTTCGGCTAACCAGATGCAGGTCTTTTGATTTGACTCCCGTAGGCGACCTGCGCGTCGGGATGAAGATGAAATGACGATGAAGACGACACATACACCCAGCCCCCGTGCCAGCGAAATTAACCAATTAAGGTTAAAATTCCCGACCCTGGCGGGAATCGAACCCGGGACTCCTTTGACCAAAGGCCAGCACGCTAACCATTTAGCCATACAGCCGGACCTTAAACGAGTGAAAATAAAAATAAACACTGTTATATGCAGGGTGATTGAATTTGAAAGAAGATCACCCAACATGTCAGTTCATTTGAATTAAATATTTGGCAAATGACAAAAAGAAAAAGAAAATACCTAAAGACAAACTGAAATTAATAATGAAGTCAAAATAAAAATTAAAGAAGGACAATTTAGTGTGAAGGGAACAATAATGTGCAGTTTTAAGAGCCTAGAATCCCAGCAATGTACCTCCCGGAAATTTCTTCGAGTGTGCAGCACTGTATACCAGCAGTTATTACCAATGAGAGAAGAACGAAGAATTGAAACAGTTGTTTACACCAATAGCAATTTAAGTATTTCTTGCTATTCATTACATTCTACGTTGTATAAAGTATCCCCAGTGAGGCTGGCATGGAGTTTAAGATTTTGAATGGATCCCATAGCCATGTTCATAATGGTTGAGACGTATTAATAGCATTTGTGAGGGCTCATTTTCCACCGAAGTTTGTATCTTAATTTTTAAATCAATATAAAAAGTAGTCTGTTCAGACCAAGTGAATAATTAAGAAACAGAAAATAATATAAATGAATGAATTAGTTCTGACTTGGGTCTATAACGGGTATAAAAATGAATACATTTTTGAACGAGCTACCAGATATGAGAATGAAACCCTACAACCTGTTTTCCAGTCATTGACCCGGTCTGGGACGGAATGAATGAAGCCCCCATCTTGCCGCGAGGATAGGAATTGTGCCGGCTGCCGAGGCCTGTCGCACTCCTCTGGGGCAATGATTAAAATGACTGACAGATAAAATGAAATGATATTGGAGAGTACTACTGGAATGAAAGATGACAGGGAAAACCGGAGTACCCGGAGAAAAACCTGTCCCGCCTCCGCTTTATCCAGCACAAATCTCACATGGAATGACCGGGATTTGAACCACGGAACCCGGCGTGAGAGGCCGCGTGAGCCATGGAGGCTTGGGCTACCAGATATATTTTTTGTAAATTTTCTTCACATTTCTTAAAACATTTCTTTTTTAAAAGCCCACGGGGCCGCCATTTGGAAACCCCTGTTCTAGAATATTATTGTATTTCTTGTAGTTAACAGATGTCTAATATCCAGTGTCTAATTATAATTTATTTTTACAACCGATTTCCTACTGATATTCAAGATTAAAACAGAGTTAAATCTATGTAAATTACCCCCTGTGGGTGGGGGCGGTAGAATATATGCTCTTCGTCTCCCTTGCCTGTCCTAAGAGGCGAACAAAGGGGGCTCCACGGGCTCTCAAATCTTTCTTTCGTCCTTGGAACTATTTTGCGATCTTTTTCATTTTTCGCATACTTCTGATAATGAGTCATTATTTCAACTTTGAAGGGCGTCTCAGGTCAATGTATAGCATTCTCTAGAATTTTCAGAACTCTAAAAATATTTTTAAAAATTTATGCATGTATTATTTGTTGTAAGATTGATAAAAGTCCACAAATGAAAAACATTAAAAATACATTTTTGTTACATATGGTTAAATTTGCTAAGTATCTTTCATGACCAAAGAAACTGACCAGCAATTGTTGGTGACTAAGAAAAGGTAAGGAAAGGAATTTTACCAGGGCCGTAGCCAAGGGGAGTTTACTCGGGGTTAGAATCCCCCTTCCCCGTGGAAAATTTACGAAAATAAAATAAACAGAAGCTGGCAATACACAATAAACGAAACAAACATTCAGGGACATAATTGTAGACCCTACAGATCTGTTGAATCTATTTTCTAAGAAGCTTCGAATGTTGGATTTTAGATTGTAAGCAGAAAATATAATTCACTGTAACATTATTGGCCTTGATCTCATAATTCGTGTTCTGTATTTTAATGTAAGATTTTGTAGTGTACTAACTTAACCTAACCCCAAGGCACTACAGCCCTGAAGGGTCTTGGCCTACCAAACGACCGCTGCTCAGCCCGAAGGCCTGCAGATTACGATGTTTTGTGTGGTCAGCACGACGAATTCTTCGGCCGTTGTGTTTGGCCTTCTAGACCGGGGCCGCTCTCTCACCGTCAGTTAGCTCCTCAATTCTGATCACGTAGGCTGAGTAGACCTCGAACCTGCCCTCAGATCCAGGTAAAAGTCCCTAACCTGGCCGGGAATCGAACCCGGGGCCTCCGGGTAAAAGGCAAGCACGCTACCCCCTACACCACTGGGCTGGCTTTGTAGTGTACTGCAATATGAATAGAAACATAATTCACTTGTATCAGTGTTCTTACAATGACAAGTCTTGCATGCGCGCACCACACACCCACAAGCACCTTCGTTGTGTTCTATCACCATTTTGTAACTATAACTCCCCATCGGCTGATCCTGGCAACGCTACTGATTCATACCTGTGAGCAGGGGAGAAGCGTCAGGGGAGACAGGGTAGACAGCGTGTACCCTTAACGTTTTGTGAAAGAAATATTGTCTAGTTAACTCAGTTACTTTTTAGAACATTAGATATTTCCAAATTCGTGACATTATTGTATTCCCCGCTTTACTTATTTTCTTCTCACTTCGGCAATGCTAAGGCTCGCGTTAGTTACACGAAGCACGTAGGCGAAAGTAGACGCTGTCCATTCTGTGTATTTTCCCTTTGATTTTCAAAGCTTTCAGATAGAGCAACACTAACGCTATCTGTAGGTGCTGACTGTGGAACTAGGACTTTTCTATAGCGAGATGTCTCCGCCCAGTAGACAGACTCACCAGCGTCTCTTCTTGCTCTCATTGGCTAGTATTTGGATCTCTCTTATAAATGGTGCTCTTATTGGCTACCATCTTAGACATGCTTTTAATGTTGTTAATTTGAATTTACTTTATTATAAATTAATAAATTTTAAATATGAAGTATAGTAAACTTACACCTAATAAATGAATGACAGCATGAAACCCCTTCAAGTACGTGCATATTCTTGCCCGCCAATATTAGTTGCGGTATTATAACCCCAATAACTAATTGGCTTCCAGTCTTAATAAGGTACTCCAGAGTACGCATACGGAAAAAATTGCTTAACTTGATGCTGAATATTCCGTTAAAGTCAGTTTCTAGTGAACGCGCTATGGGTGCATTCAAATGAATTGAAACGTATTTAAGGAATTGGATGACCAACCAGAGACCGTCTAACTTGGGAACTCTAGCTATAGAGAAGAAATTTCTGTGGAATCTTAGCAAGACGCCTGACTTCAAGACGAGAGTAATAGATATATTTGCCGAAATGAAGGACAGGCGGATTAAACTCATTTACAAGAATATTGTTTAAGGTGACTTGTACGAACAACTATTTATTTCTTATTTCTCTTATTAAACCTACATAACAATGAAATATATTGCTATTTTTATTCTAAAAGTACGTTGTTATTTGACAACTCCCGCGGCCTATTTCGTCTATATTTAAAAATAAATCAAGTGCACATAGGGTTATAGGTTGTTATAGGGTTTTTCTTATTTTCAGAGTCATTAATATAATACTGAATACAGATGTATGCGTCGAAAACAAAATTCCATATAATAATATGATTAAAACAGTTTAAATAAAAGAAATCTCTGCCTACCCCCTTACTTGGTTCACGCTTCGCCACTGTCTGTGAGTCTTGTGTTTCCAAGATGTCTGCAGAAGCACAATACAGAACTCTGATAATTAGGAGGAAGGATTTCCTAAAGTGTCTCAAGTACAAGGAACACATAAGCCTTCGCACCCGCCCCTACAGTCAGCCATTCAGCGCCGCGTACCTCAAGGCCAAGAATAATGGAATCGAGAAGGGATTGGAAACAACAGTTATATAACTTTCCTCTTCAGTACAGTATTATCAACCCAAGCAATTCTGTGCAAGAAAAATTCCAAAAGTGAAACCAACTCGAAGCCCTATTTTAAATTCAGTTGGTGAATGAATTCGGAAAGGATGTGTTTACAACAGATGGGCCTGTTTTATTTTGTTCATTGTGCAGTGTTAAAGTGAGTGCGGAAAGGAGGTTTGTTTACAGCATCACAATAAACGAGGAAAACGTCTGAAAGCTGCAACGAATAACAAGTGTTGCCAGGTTCTTCGGGGGCAAAGCAAATCATTATGTCCATATTTATATACAATTGAATCAGGAGATAATTATTGTGCAGTTGTGCAGTGAAAAGAAAAAAAGATTTTTGTATTTACTTACAAAACTACCTCCCAACAGAGATAGCCCCAAATGACTCAGTATACCCACAAGACAATAATAATAATACATCATCATCATCATCATCTGTTTACCCTCCAGGTTCGGTTTTTCCCTCGGACTTAGCGAGGGATCCCACCTCTACCGCCTCAAGGGCAGTGTCCTGGAGCTTCAGACTCTTGGTCGGGGGATACAACTGGGGAGTATGACCAGTACCTCGCCCAGGCGGCCTCACCTGCTATGCTGAACAGGGGCCTTGTGGAGGGATGGGAAGATTGGAAGGGATAGGCAAGGAAGAGGGAAGGAAGCGGCCGTGGCCTTAAGTTAGGTACCATCCCGGCATTCGCCTGGAGGAGAAGTGGGAAACCACGGAAAACCACTTCCAGGATGGCTGAGGTGGGAATCGAACCCACCTCTACTCAGTTGACCTCCCGAGGCTGAGTGGACCCCGTTCCAGCCCTCGTACCACTTTTCAAATTTCGTGGCAGAGCCGGGAATCGAACCCGGACCTCCGGGGGTGGCAGCTAATCACGCTAACCACTACACCACAGAGGCGGACAATAATAATACAAAAGAATAAAATTATAATTGGATTATTAAAATATAATAATATGATATACATTTCGAACAACACCTAGAGGTGTGGATTAAGATGGTGGTTCAGAATTTGAAAACTCTTCTTTAGTATTATGATGATTATCTCACCTCTTACGGAAGTTGGAATGTGATTTTTTTTCGAAATTACTCACCTCGTGCTCATATCAGTAGACCTATTACATCAACGCATTTGAGCTTATATCTGTCATTGAAATAATTAAGAGTAGGTTCATGAATAGCTTTCTTTTCATTATCCACCTCCACAGCTTGTTAAAGACCAATCTTGAATCGGACAGGAGGGTCAATAATTATGCCATGCCTAGAGGTATTAGAATATGCAATAATATCAACTCTTCTAGTAGACCGATCTGAGGAATCGCATGGGATTTCTTCGTGCACTTGCCACCGCTTTCTGTCTCAAAGCATTAGCGATCTTAGACATCACCACGTGATAGCGTGAATTATGTAGTAATGTTACTCTATCAATGAATCCTAAGACATGTCCAAGTGATTCGTTCTCGGTGCAGTGTCTGCATCGGGTAGCGTCTAAGGATCTCTTCCTGGAATGGTCCGGACAGCCGCCACGTTTGCGTTCATTATAAGGTAGGAGATCCGTCCAGATGTGGATAATCCAGCTTTGTTAGAAATCCACTTGTTAGAGTCATATATATCTGCAAATACATGCCTTCAAAGTTACAACTTCGCGATTTCTTAGATCTTTACGAAGCTTCTTAACTGAT
This sequence comes from Anabrus simplex, assembly GCF_040414725.1. NCBI lineage: Eukaryota > Metazoa > Arthropoda > Insecta > Orthoptera > Tettigoniidae > Anabrus > Anabrus simplex. The sequence goes on along the minus strand of NC_090273.1, from coordinate 119,196,305 downwards.
GTTTTTGACAAAACTTCAGGTGAGGAAGACTAAGATGTTTAGGCCTACACGAAGCTTGGAGTTCTTGAAGTGGGCGTAGGACATTTATATATAGATAATTTGCTTTAATTAGGATATGAATATGTTAGAGTCTCGTATTTAATAAATTTAAGGACATTTTATTGATTATTTTCAGTAATTTTTAGGTCATGAACATCTTCGCCGTAGTAATTACCATCATTCATCCTCATTGGTGTACTTTAAGCACTCCAGCATTTAAAGCGATGTCCATATCTCCCTCAATCCAATCGAAATATACATTTATATTTTCTCGTGACGTCCGCGCTGTCTGCAGAGTGACAATTTTTGTTAGGCGTATTATTTTTTTATAAATCCTAACGTTATTGAGTCAGAAGTAACGAGCGGAATAGCTTCACTTAACAACGAGTGAATTAACCCAATTTCCCTGTTCAGTTGTGGATAGCGTTGATAATGCCGAATTTCTGATTCACTGTTACATTTTCATTATCCCACCCCTACCGCCTCAAGGGCAGTATCCTGGAGCGTGAGACATTGGGTCGGGGGATACAACTGGGGAGGATGACCAGAACCTCGGCCAGGCGGCCTCACCTGCTATGCTGAACAGGAGCCTTGTTGGGGGATGGGAAGATTTGAAAGGATAGACAAGGAAGAGGAAAGGAAGTAGCCGTGGCCGTAAGTTAGGTACCATCCCGGCATTTGCCTGGAGGAGAAGTGGGAAACCACGGAAAACCACTTCCAGGATGGCTGAGGTGGGAATAGAACCCACCTCTTCTCATTTGACCTCCCGAGGCTGAGTGGACCCCTTCCAGCCCTCGTACCACTTTTCAAATTTCGTGGCAGAGTCGCTAATCGAACCCGGGCCTCCGGGGGTGGCAGCTAATCACACTAACCACTACACCACAGAGGCGGACTATTATTATTATTATTATTATTATTATTATTATTATTATAATTATTATATATGAAAATGTAATCGTTTTCAACAAAATACTAAATTTGTATAACAAAGACACATGAAAAACCGGGTGAGTTTTTTCGTGGTTTGGATTACGTAACTGTGAGCGTACATTCGGGAGACAGTGGGTTCAATTTCCACTCTCTGCAACCCTGAAAGCGATTTTCGGTGTTTTTTTTTCCATTTTCCACACCAGGCTATAAATTAAGGTCAGTCTTATCCCATCGTCGCCGTAAGACCTGTCTGTGTCGATGTTACGTAAAACAAAATAGCCCCCCCACCAAAAAAACACAAGAAAAATTCCCTTTACCCTATTTTCCTATTGTTGTAGGGGGCAAAATAACCGAAAATCAGATAGCAAAAGTATTGCCTAACGTGACCTAATAAAATGTACTGAGAAAGTGAAGACTTTCGACTATGATTGTGTATTTAGTATTTAGTATTTATTCATTGAACATAACAGGCAATTATCCCCGATACATGTGCACAAAGCCCCTTCCATGCACGAACAACTAACAACAAAAGAAAAGAAGAAAACTCGAGATTCCTTGGGCATGCCATGAGGTCCATCAGATACCCCGGAAACGTAACAGTCCCAAGGGAGGGTCACCACAGCAGTCATCCTGAGTCCCTACATGCCACGTTCATCATCTCCACTTAATATTAAAAAACAAAATGATATAAAGCAAGAAATAATATTAATAACAATCAAAGAAGGATAAGTTAACAATCTACTACTACTGCCCGGCCATGTCATCACCCCTGGTGAGAAGAAAGCCGCCCTCCCAATGATGACTATGATTGTGTACCTTGGCACCATTCACAACGTGGTACTACTCTATGTGAAGCATTCAGAGTCTCGACTCAATCTTCGGCAGGAAAATGCAGCTGAAGGGAAGACATTCAAGCTACTTTCATAAACGATATAATAAAGAGATGAATGAAATATAAAAGAAGTAGACAGGAACAATTGCCTCAGACCGGCAGATTCCTCCCGATAGACATAAAGAAAAGAAAGATTGTTTTATTTCTTGCTGGAGAAATACCGAGCAAAGGGCTGTTGTATATGAACAGTTCAATCAGAAGAAAATATAAAGGACTGGGAGGATCACAATTTTACTAGGTGACATCAATTCGACTATAAGAGTGGAATAGAAACGATATGGAACAATTATCGATATATCATATTACATAACGTAATGTTGCGTCTGAATGAATAGGGACTACAGATGTTGACAAAACTGTATCGATTCATCATTCTTCTTCTTCTTCTTATTATTATTATTAGTAGTAGTAGCAGCATTTCGTCAAACGTAAACCATGAAAGTTTCTCTTGATGATTACAGTTTTCTGTCCGCCTCTGCAGTGTAGTGGTTAGTGTGATTAGCTGCCACCTTCGGAGGCCCGAGTTTGATTCTCGTCTTTGCCACGAATTTTGAAAAGTTGTTCGAGGACTGGAACGGGGTCCACTCAGCCTCGGCAGGACATCTGAGTATAGAGGGTTCGATTACCACCACAGCCATCCTGAAAGTGGTTTTCTGTGGTTTCCCACTTCTCCTCCAGGCAAATGTGGGATGGTACCTAACTTAAGAACACGGTCGATTCCTTCTCTCTTCCCTGCCTATCCCTTCCGCTCTCGCCAACCGCCCACAAGGCCCCTGTTCAGCATAGCAGGTGAGGCCGCCTTGGCGAGATACTGGTCCTCCACCCCAACCCAATCCAAAGTCTCACTCTCCAGAACACTGCCCTTGAGGCGGTTGACGTGAGATCGCTCACTGAGTCCGAGGGAAAACCCAACCCTGGAGGATAAACGGATTAAGAAAGAAAGAAAGAAAGAAAGAAAGAAAGAAAGAAAGAAAGAAAGAAAGAAAGAAAGAAATATATATTTCAGTTTTCTTTGGCGCTAGTATTTCTACATGCTCTTGCTTGCAGCGTCTTTATTTTCATTCCTCCAATGTTGTTTCTTCCTGGTCGCTGTTTCTGGCTCCTGGAACCCTCCAGATGTCTGTATCTTGCTTTTGAATGTGGTTCTGTCATGGATGTCCTTTACCATTTCTGCAGGCCCTTCTTGGTGTTAATACACATTTTTTTCACATGCCTTGCCTTTTCTATTGGACATAAACTGGTTGAAATTTTATTGGTGAGCCTATCACCGTTCATCCTCGAAATGTGTCCTAAGAATTTAATCTTTCAGTTTCGTATGACGGCTGATATTCTGCCGCATGTTTTGTACAATTCTTAGTTGCTGTGTAATCGTGGCAGCGCATTTTCTAAGTCCGAGGAACTTTAGCAGGATTTTTCTTTCTTTCTTTCTTTCTTCTCGATTTCCTTAGTGATTTTTCTGGCTGTTAATCCTAGACATCCTGAAGCATGCAGGCACTCTGGTTGGATTAGTGTTTGGTAGTGTCTTAGCTAGGTCTTAATTGAGATCACCGAGCAAGCTGGCCGTGCGTTTACGGTCGCGCAGTTGTGAGCTGGCATTCGGGAGATAGTGAGCCCTAAATATGGTTTTCCGTGGTTTCCCATATTCACACCACGTAAATGCTGCGGATGTATATTAGTTAAGGCCACGGTCGCATCCTTCCCACTCCAATTCCTTTCCTATTTGATCGTGGCCATAAGACCCATCTGTGTCAGTGCGACGTAAAGGAACTTAAAAACAAGTAAAATAAATTTCAGATTGCATTCTCATAAATACAAACTCCATTTTTGTATCTTTATCGAGACCGTTGTATTGTATTTCTATTAACATCACTATTTTCGAATTGAGCCTTTATGGGCTGCGTGTTAATAACCAATCTAATTTTCAGTGTCTGTGTCTTGTTCGTCTGCGAGCTTTGACATCCTGCCAGTATCTCTTGAACCCATCGATCAGCGCTTTCTTCCGCTCCTCCATCTTCTGGGTTCTGTCTCCACCATAAAACACTGATAGCTTTTCACCATCCTTCTGAAACTAGCCGTGTCATTGATTTTATCCTCGGTAATGCCCACCTCTCCCAGTTCTTTCTCACACTCGTGGAACCATTTCAACTTAGATCCGTCAATCACTACTGATCTGCATTTAGGGCAGTCGCCCAGGTGGCAGATTCCCTAACTGTTGTTCCCCTAGCCTTTTCTTAAATGACTGCAATGAAATTGGAAATTTATTGAACATCTCCCTTGGCAAGTTGTTCCAATCCCTAACAACCCTTCCTATAAATGAATATTTGCCCCAATTTGTCCTCTTGAATTCCAACTTTATCTTCATATTGTTATCTTTCCTACTTTTAAAGACACCACTCAAACTTATTCATCTACTGATGTCCTCCCACACCATCTCTCCACTGACAGCTCGGAACATACCACTTAGTCGAGCAGCTCGTCTCCTTTCTCCCAAGTCTTCCCAGCCCAAACTTTGCAACATTTTTGTAACTCTACTCTTTTGTCGGAAATCGCCCAGAACAAACCGGGCTGCTTTTCTTTGGATTTTTTCCAGTTCCTGAATCAAGAAATTCTGGTGAGGGTCCAATACACTGGAACCATACTATAGTTAGGGTCTCACCAGAGATAAATATGCTCTCTCCTTTACAACCTTACTACAACCCCTAAATACCCTCATAACCATGTGCAGAGATCTCTACCCTTTATTTACAATCATATTTATATGATTACTCCAATGAAGATCTTTCCTTATATTTATACCTAGGTATTAACAATGATCCCCAAAGGGAACTTTCACCCCATAAACGCAGTAATTAAAACTGAAAGAACGTTTCCTATTTGTGAAATTCACAACCTAACCTTTAACCCAGTTTATCATCATACCATTGCCTACTGTCCATCTCACAACAGTATCGAAGTCATTTTGCAGTTGCTCACAATCTTGTAACATTTATTACTCTGTACAGAATAACGTCATCCGCAAAAAGCCTTATCTCTGATTCCACTTCTTTACACATATCATTGGTATATATAAGAAAACATAAAGGTCCAATAATACTGCCTTGAGGAATTCCCCTCTTAATTATTACAGGGACAGATAAAGCTTCACTTACTACAATTCTCTGGGTTCTGTTTTCTAGAAACAGAGCCACCTATTCAGTCACTCTTTTGTCTAGTCCAATTGCACTCATTTTTGCCAGTAGTTTCCCATGATCTACCCTATCAAATGCCTTAGACAGGTCAATCGCGACACAGTCCAATTGACCTCCTGAATCCAGGATATCTGCTATATCTTGCTGGAATCCTACAAGTTGGGACAGTGGAATAACCTTTCCTAAACTCAAACTGCCTTCTATCAAACCAGTTATTAATTTCACAAACATGTCTTATATAATCAGAAAGAATGCTTTCCCAAAGCTTACATGCAATGCATGTCAAACTGACTGGCCTGTAATTTTTAGCTTTATGTCTATCACCCTTTCCTTTATATACAGGGGCTACTATAGCAACTCTCCATTCATTTGTTAAAGTTCCTTCATACAAACAATAATCAAACAAGAACTTCAGATATGGTACTATATCTCATATATCCCAACCCATCCCCCGAAACCTTATCAATTCCAGCTGCTTTTCTAGTTTTCAAATTTTGTATCTTACTGTAAACGTCATTGCTGTCATAGGTAAATTATAATACTTCTGTAGTATTAGTCACCTCCTCTATCAGGACATTATCCTTGTAACCAACAATCTTTACATACTGCTGACTGAATACTTCTGCTTTTTGAAGATCTTCGCATACACATTCCGCTTGTTCATTAATGATTCCTGGAATGTCCTTCTTGGAACCTGTTTCTGCCTTAAAGTACGTACACATACTTTTCTATTTTTCACTAACATTTGTGTGGCCGCCAATTATGTTTGCCATCATGTTAACCTGAGCTGACTTCTTTGCTAGCTTCAATTTGCTAGTAAGTTTCTTCAATTTCTCCTTACTCCACAGCCATTTCTAACTCTATTTCTTTCCAGCCTGCACCTCCTTCTGAGTCTCTTTACTACTCTGTTATAATATACCGGATCTTTACCATTCTTTACAACCTTTAAAGGTACAAACCTATTTTCATATTCCTCAACAATTGCTTTAAACCCATCCCAGAGTCTGTTTGCATTTTTATTTACAGTTTCCCACCGCTCATAGTTACTTATTAAAAACTCCCTCAGGCCTGTTTTATCAGCCATTTGGTACTGCCTAATAGTCCTAATTTTAATATCTTCATTTCTTTCACATTTATTTTTAATTACCACAAAAACAGCTTCGTGATCGCTAATACCATCTATTACTTAGGTTTCTCTATAGAGCTCATCTGGTTTTACCAGCACCACATCCAGAATATTCTTCCCTCTAGTTGGTTCCATCACTTTCTGAATCAGGTACCGTTCCCATGCCTTTGGTTTTAGAAAATTCCACATTTTCTTTGTGAACCGGTCATTAATCATACGAAAGATGTGCTTATCTTCTTTTTCTATTTCTTGTTGTTATCGGTTGATTCTTGCGGCATGCTCCTTTACTGGATTTCAGTCGAACCTTCCCGCCAACCCATATGTTGCCCAAGATCTTCCTACGTCAGAACCAATGGACGAAGAAATGTTTTAAAATTTTGTGTGCCCATGGTGTGAAGAGAGCCAAAAAATCACCACAGTACATGTTATTTTTGTGTTGTGAATGTGAAAGTGCTCAATCGTTACAAGAAACGTTAATGGAAATATCTGATTTGGAATCAGCAAGGTGATCTGTGGCATACAGCGAAGATGTTCCCAGACTAATGTTCACTGCACTTCCTGACCCTTCAGTGTCTGATGTTGAAGGTACGCAGGATTGAGTGTAGTGCTGATGAATATGAATGAAGTACTTCTACACAGTTACAGTTCTCGCAGGAAGAACTCAATGATTTAGTACGAGACCTATGTCTGTCAAAGCAAGACTCTGAACTTTTAGCATCCAGACCAAAAGAAAAGAACTGTTTAAAGCTTTAATCTAAAATAACTTTTCTTCGGAGAAGACAGGCAGCACTTCTTTATTATTTTAGTCAAGATGAAGAACCAGTATACTGTAATAACATTCATGGACTCCTTCTCCAAATGGGGATACCTGATTAACAACCAGAAGATTGGCGACATTTTGTAGATAGTTCCAGCAGAAGCATAAAATATATTTTGCTGCACAGTGGAAATTACTATGTATCTATTCCAATAGATCACTCAACCAAACTTAAAGGGGAATATGAAAATATAAAATGTTATTGCAGAAGCTTCGATAGCATGAGCACCAGTGGTCGATTTAAAGATGGTGAACTTCTTGCTAGGACAGCAAAGTGGTTACACTAAATGCCCCATGTTTCATCTGCTTGTGAGATGGCAGAGCGAAAGAAGACCACTGGAGAAAAGTAGTATGGGCTTCAAGGAAAAATATGACTGTAGGTGCATCAAACATTATTAAACAACTACTGGTTGACAGGGAAATAATCATTCTCTCCACCCCCCCCCCGGTCTCCATATAAATCTGGGACTTATGAAACAATTTGTTAGGGCTCTAGACAAATGTGGTGATTGTTTCAAATACATTTCCAAATTTTTCCCTGGATTGAGTATAGAAAAACTAAAAGCTGGGATCTTTAATGGCCCTCAAATTCGCCAACGCATCAACGATAAAAATTTCATTAATTCTATGACTAGTATTGAAGCATCTGCCTGGAACAGCTTTGTCTTGGTTGTTAAGAACTTTATCGATAACCAAAAGCTGGAAATTGTGAAGTACTGGTACAAAACTTACTTACAAACTTCAAAAATTTAGGTGCGACTATGAGCATTAAAGTTCACTTTCTACATAGTCTCTTAGACCGATTTCCAGATAATCTTGGTGCTTTCGGTGAGGAACAAGGGAGAGGCCCCACCAAGGTATACAGGTGACGGAAGAAAGATACCAAGGAAGGTGGGACGCGCATATGATGGCTGACTACTGTTGGAGTCATCAATGTGATTACCCTGATGATCCACAACGAAGAAAATCAAATAGACGACGATTGGTTAAGTGTAAATTGGGAAAATTCTTCTTCTCGTTCTTCTTCTTCTTCTTCTTCTATGTGCTCCGCCCACTCTCGCGGACGTTGGCGATCAATGTGGAGAGTGCTTTTCTGTCTTCAGCAGCACGGTACAGTTCTTCGGTGCTTTTTATGCCTGTCCAGTCTTTAATATTCTTAAGGCATGTTGTTCTCCTTCTGCCTACTGCTCGGCGCCCTTCAATTTTGCCTCTCAAAATTAGATTTATAAATGCGTATTTTTCACCACGCAAAACATGCAATTTTTCTGCATTTGATGGTGGTTACCAGTTCTTTTTTTACATTTTGCTCTCTGTAGTACTTGTTTATTGGTGGCATGCTCAATCCACGAGACTCTAAGCATTCTTCTATGAAGCTAAAGTTCTAAGGCTTCCAGTCTTTTGATGGTGGCCTCTTTTAACGTCCAAGCTTCAACCCCATAAAGGAGAGTAGACCAAATATAACATTTCACCATACGCTGCCGAAGTTTTAAATTTAATGCATCATCACACAACAATGTTTTCATCTTCCTGATTGTTGATCTTGCAATTTCTATTCGGTTCTTAATTTCTAGGTCTGGATTCAAATCATCCGTTATCCAACAACCAAGATATTTAAGTTTATTTACTTGTTGGATATGTTGGTCTTTAAGTTTCAGAGTATTATTATTTCTTCCTCTGATGAAAACCATTAGTTTTGTTTTTTTATGTTGATGTTTAGACCCATCTCTTCCCCAACTATATTAATTTTGTCCAGGAATAGTTGCAAACTTTCAACACTATTAGCAAAATTACTGTGTCATCTGCATATTAGTTCTCCATTTACTTTAATTCCCACTTCCAAATCGCTTGATGCTGCCTTGAATATGGCATCTGAATAGATGTTAAACAATAACGGAGACAAAACACAGCCTTGACGAACTCCTCTATGTAGCCATGTAGTCCGTTGTATCATCATCAACCTTCACCACAGCCTTCTGATGCTAATACAGGTTTTCAACAATTCTTATGTCTTGATCATCAATTCCAGTTTGCTGCAGTAGTCTGATGAGTTCAGTATCTTTTACTCTATCAAGATCCTTTTCATAATCTATGAAACAGGCAAAGACATCCTTCTGTTGATCCCAACATTCTTGAAGAAGAGTCGTTAAACTGAAAATAGCCTCACGAGTTCCATATCCATTCCGAAATCCAAACTAGGTATCATCCAGGTTTTCCTCAAATTTCGTTCTTATTCGAACATGGATCACTTTTAAGACAGATTTTTAACAAATGGCTCATTAGGCTAATGAGACGATATTCATAAGGTTAGCCAATCTTGAGGTAATTTTACGGAGTTATAGATGTTATTAAAATGTACACTATCTTATTAATTTGTTCTTCATTGATAAGTTTCATAACTTCAGCTGGAATTTCATCTTGAGATAGATCTTAAGACCCGAAGAAAGAAAGTATGGTACATGGAGGAAGACGAGAAATGAAGATCTATACAGACAGAGAGAGAGAAGAGCACAGATACCCTACGTAAGGGGAGACTGAAGTTTTATGGGCACATCACAAGAATGAATGAGAGTCGACTAACAAAGAAAAATCTTTAACTACATCATGAAATTAAAAGCAACTACTAAATGAATAGAAGAAACAAGAAACGACAAGGAGGAAGTTGGCATCAATCCAAAAGAAATCATTCATGGAGGTTTGTTTTGAGCTAAATTTGATAAATTCAGGGGGTTCCAGGAGAAACAAAATGAAAAGTCCAAGAACATTTGGCCAGAAGAGAGAAAGAGAAACCACAGCGAAATTATGAAGTTCTTGGAGAAGAATAAAAGGACTAACCAGCAAGTCAATTGTTTACCGTGGTACAAAGCAGGCTTTACCCGAAAAAGGAAGAAGAAGAAATATATGATAATAAATAAATGATGAATATAAAATAAATAACACAATTTCATTATCTTATCCCATACTTATAAAATTTTTCCGCAGGCTTGCACATTTGACACAAAGCTATACATTTTCGCTATATTCTACTTGTATCTGTATAATTAACAAAAAATATACTCCAAGTATTGGAGTTGTGCTGGCACAAATAGTTTCAGTCCAATGTCTGGCCCGTCCACTTTAGTCCATTATATTTAAAACGAGGCAGCTGTCAACGCAGCAGGAAGTACGACGCACAAAAACGCTGGCAATGCACAATTCTTTCTCATAATATGGCCACTAAAGCCACGGCTGCATTTATATAACTGAAGGGAATGTGAGCTATCAGATGTAGCTAATATTAACTAACTGAGCAATTCTTGTAATGATACCTTTCAACGCTTTGCGTGCTCATTGCCAGTTTATTTCCAGAATCTCACACAGCCATTTGCTACCATTCAAAGACAGGATTTTAATGCCGACTATACAGAAGTTCGTTTTGTATCAAGGTGGCGTATTCAGAATAGCAAACCAAACCAAACCAATCCAAACCCCATGGCACTACAATCCTTGAAGGGCCTTGGCCTATCAAGCGACCGCTGCTCAGCGCGATGGCCTGCAGATTGCGATGTGTCGTGTGGTCAGCACAACGAATCCTCTCGGCCGTTATTCTTGGCTTTCTAGACCGGGGCCGCTATCTCACTGTCAGATAGTTCCTCCATTCTAATTACATAGGCTGAGTGGACCTCGAGCCAGCCCTCAGGTCCAGGTAAAAATCTCTGTTCTGGCCGGGAATCGAACCCGGGGCCTCCGTGTAAGAGGCAGGCACGCTACCCCTACACCACGCGGCCGGCATATTCAGAACAGGATACATTTACTATTTGGTATGATCATATACAGCATCCCTTCTACCAAGAACTACACATTCGCTTGTAATGATGGAGTATGTAACTAATCATAATAACACCCAATTGCCCAGTTTATTCAACCTCGGTTAACATTTAACTACATATTAAAATAATTTAACAGTGAATCTAACCAAATTAGCATTTAGCCAACATTGTTTAAGGCTAACAATCTTTTAAACTCTGAGGGCCTTATCGACTGTCAGATAAATTGCCAGATGCGTAGGCTTTAGTTTTGCAAACTATCTATCTATCTAGGTATTCTGCCTTATGGCAGGTCTTGTCATGGGATGAACCTCTTCCACTGTTGCCTGTCCTGCGCCAAGTTTTTCATGTCCGAATATTTATTTCCTTGGATATTGTCCAACATTTGATATTTTTTCCTTCCTCTTCCTCGTGTGCCTTTCACCATTCCTTCTATTCCTTCTTTCAGTAAACAGTCCCTCCTCAAACAATGTCCGATCCAGTTCATTTTTCTCCTTCTAATGGTTTGTAACATACTTCGTTCTTCTCCAACTCTTCGTAACACCTCCTCATTCCTTACCCGGTCTTCCCATTTCACTCGTTCTATTCTCCTCCATACCCACATCTCTAGTGCCTCCAATCTTATCTCATCTTTCTTTCTCAATGTCCAAGTCTCTGCGCCATACAGCGCTATGCTCCAAATGTAACACTTAGCAAGTCTTTTCCTCAAATCTTTGTTTAGTGGTCCACAAAATAATTTTGATTTTTTCCTAAAGCCTTCTTTTGCTATGGCAATTCTTTTCTTAATTTCTGTTGTGCAATACATATCATCTCTGATCATACTTCCCAAATACTTGAAGTTACTGACTTGCTCTATTTCTTCTCCTCCTATACTAATATGACAACTTCTACCTTTTCCTCCAATTATCATACTTTTGGTCTTCTTCTTATTAATTCTCATTCCGTATTCTTCTAGTTTCATGTTGAGTTTATCTAACATTTGTATCATTTCACGTTCGCTTTCTCCCATCACAACCATATCATCTGCAAATCTTATACATTCTACTCTCCTACCTCCAACACAAACTATAAGTTAAATATTTTCTTGCGTATTACCAACGGATTTTAACTACGGCATTGTTATTCGGAAGATAAAGTAACATATTTATTGCGTTGGCAATAGTTACTGAAAATGCAGTGATATTTAGCTCTGTGGTATACCTGTTCTCTGGTGTTTTCGTTTGTTTAGTGCTATTCATTTTGAAATTGTATTACTAGAGTCCATATTCTAGTCTTATTAGGCTATAATGTGAAGATCACGTCAAGAAAAGAGTTAGGACTGAAATCGACACATACGAAGACATTTTAGAATTAATTAAATATATAAAGGAACTCAGAAATTGTTGTAGAAAATAAAAAGACTCAAAATGTTACTTGGGCCCAAAAGGTGAGATCCAGGTTATGTGAAAATCCACAGTCTGTTTCCAGTCATTCGACCGGGTCAGGAATGGAATGAATGAAGCCCCCTTCTAGTGGCGAGGATAGGAACTGTCCCGGCTGCCGAAGCTTGTCGCGCCCCTCTGGGGCAATGATTAATGAATGACAGATGAAATGAAACGATATTGGAGAGTGTTGCTGGAATGAAAGATGACAGGATAAACCAGAGTATTCGGAGAAAAACTTGTCTCGCCTCCACTTTGTCCAGCACAAATCTCACATAGAGTGACCGGGATTTGAACCACGGAACCCAGCGGTGAGAGGCCGATGTGCTGCCATCTGAGCCACGGAGGATACTCAGGTTATGTATTTTATCAAATAATTCCTACCCTACGATTTTTTTCTCCCTAATACCAATTACGAGGTTGCGCGTTACGGTGAAAGTGAAGTTTGTATTCGTAATCAATTTCACCGTATGCAGAGGAGAATCATTAATTAATTAATCAATTATTCAATTTATTGTTGCTAATTTAATAGGTAGTTAGATTATTTATTTCTAGACAATGTTAGAACAGTAAGCGGCAAGCATTTATCTCACTTTATTGTAAATACGTAGTAGTAAGTTGTTACGAAGTCAAGCGTCCTCCTTCGACGGGCGAATCACCATGAACAACGTCATATACCGTTACTACATATGAGCACCTTTTGGATTAGAACCCAAGCTTTTGGCCCGATCCCTATTGATTAGGAAATGTCTAATATCACATTTAGTTCCTCGCCAACTAATATTTAGAAGGTAAAAATATTTTGAACTATTGACATGCTAACGTCAGGCGATGAAGCCGTAACGACTATAGCTACCTAGGGCGGGTGATGTTATAATGCTTGCGTGCAACTCATATAGTTAGTGGCAACAGCTAGCTTGGGAAGTCTTTAAAAATTCTGTGATAGCTGAACAGAAAGCATGATATATTGTATAAATATAAACATAGATTACATTATAACAACTTATTTTTCGTATAGCATCAAGCTGATGTAAATTCATCACGATGTGCAGCCATCTTGATTCTTACAGCAGCGTCCCCGATAGAAGCGAAGTCCCAGATAAGAGCGTTAACTGCTTCTCCAACTTCGGCATAGCTAAATTAGAGAATATTCTCCCAGATGGCACTTAAACGAAAGTCGTAGTACACGTTTTCAACCGAACTTTCATATAAATGTGCAAACTGCCGCATAAATTTAAACTACACTTTTATCTGGCTGTCGTCGTACAGACCCTTTGTTAGCTTAACTGCCCAGCTTCAAGCAGTTAAATCCTGTTTGTTAGCTCAGAAGTATTTAATAGGCTATGGCAGGTGCACGAGTTGCAGAACTTTTGTATCTTGCATATTTCTGTAAAGAGTTAGAAACAGAAAAGATGAAATTACAATGATTTGATAGAACAACAGCTCATACGTCTCTTCCATTTACCATACAACGATACATCCTTTCTACATAGTTCCCAGTTCTGAAATGACCTCTCCTGTACCTTGCTTCTGATTTTTGCTCTTACTTGAGGACTATATACTGGAGTTAATAGATACTTTCTCAGGGGATAACCGTGATCACCCAATAGAATAATTTCTAGTTTCAAACTGTATCCTAACCTGGCAGTTATTGAAAATATTGCCATCATACGCAGAAACGGGTCAAAGTTCATTAACATTTCTAATACTCATTTTTGAGTCAGAAATAATTTGTATATTTTATCGACTTTTCCGTTAATTCAGGCTCCTTCTGCGCAGTATGTATTCAACCCGTCATTGGCATTTTCTTACTTTGCGTTTCTCTTCATGTTTTCGTATAGTTGATTTATTTGCTTAATTGAACGTGTGTTAACTTAGGATCAAATTCATTACAAATTTCCTGCCAAGCCTCACTTTTGACTTTCAGCGCAGATACATTGGTTTCCTTATTTTCTGAAATCGATATATGTTTGGAAATTATTTCCAAAATAATATTTCCCCCAAAAGAAGAGAAATATAAATCACGCATTCTCGTACTTTCGACTTTTTCCATATTGTACTTGTTTATTCAGCAAGAGCAAATTCACAGTCAAGAAAACCTCTTTCGCTCCTTGGTTTACAGTTGTATTCAGGCAAACGTACATCGGAGCGCGCTCAAAAACAAGATTCTGCCATTGCCTTCTCGATTCGCAAGAGTTATCAGCGTGTTAGCTATAATTTCCTAGGAAACGCTTGGATAAACGCAAGAATCTTAAGCTGTTGTTTAATTTTTATGACGGTATTAGCAAACAGCCTGTTAGTGTTCTTTTAACTGAGTTCGAATAAACTGGGCCAGTGTGTTGCAGATGAACGGAATTAGATACCGTACTTCAAGAGTGAGTACGTTAATAATAATATTAGTAATAATGTATGGTCTTTACTACCATCCTGGCTACAGACATATTTTTCATTTGAACCCCCTTGACACCCCTTGACACCCCTTAATACTTACGTTGTGTATTACATTTTATATGATGATGCTGGATTTAAAATTTTAAACTAGTAGTATGTCTTGTAATATTTTCTTTCCATGAAATTGCTTGTTATAATCCTGTTGGTGTAGTTGTTGTTACTTGGTAGTTATGTTTTAAGTTTACTTTATTATTACTTGTAATGTTAAGCTGGTAGTAAGCTCAACCTATAGTATTGTAAGTCGTAGTGTTAAGGACTGGAAAATAAGTTGTGTGTGAAATTGTATGTGATGATGCTGGATTTAGTATGTTTTACTATTTCTTGTCGTATTTTATTTCCATGGAATTGGTTGTTGTACTCTAGTTGTTGTAGTGGTGTTGTTGGGCAGTTAGGTTTATACTTTATTATCACTTGTAATGTTAAGTACTTGCTATAATTAAGAATGTTAAAATAGCAATATTTCTTGTAATATTTTATTTCCATGGAATTGCTTGTGGTACTTTAGTTGTTGCACTTTTCTTTTGTTGTTGTTCTTGTTGCGTAATTATGTTTTAACTTTGCCTTATTATTGCACTACTGTAAATGACCATCACCACCGGGATATTTCCCAAGTGCGATGTATTTGTTAATACTACTACTACTACTACTACTAATAATAATAGTAATAATAATAATAATAATAATAACAATAATAATATTAATAATAATAATAATAATAATAATAATAATAATAATAATAATAATAATAATAATAATAATAATAATCTACCTGTGCGTCGATTTGACTACTAGATGGCAGAGAGAACAGAACACTATTTGGGCAACCGATGTCTCGGTTTTGATTAATTTTGTCGAGAAAACACCGAATACGTCTTCAGAGATCTTTTGCATGCCGACATCGTACGATATGGAGTATCGAATGATCTTTGTTCAATCCTTAAAAAATCCCATTATCTCTGGCGGGGTTGAATCTGCAATCGTTCAGTCAAGAGTCCGACACTAGAAAACATACGTTGGTAGGAAGGTGCAAAATATGAAAGAAAAGAAACAGTAAAAATCTCCCAAATCCCTTTCAAACTGGCATTGAAAATTACGTTTGATGCCGATAAATACAAAATCCCACGATGTGAATTGGCCGAAACAAAACCTGTCCACGCAGCCAATGGGGAACCATCTTTAGGGAATGTGACCAGCAACAACGGAACTCTGTTTAATTTACATTGATTTTCAACATTTTTCTTTCACCGTCTCGCGGGAACGACTGCATTTTCTATGCGTCTGTTCAACTATCATAGGAAAACCGTTGAATACGGAAAATATCGATCAAACTTGATATTTAGCGTCTGCTAGAAATGGGCGAAGTTGTTTTTGTTCTGGAATAGTTCTATTTGTTCCCACTCCGGAAAAATACTATGTTATAAATAAAAGGTCCAAAGTAATAGTCAAGTGAAGGTAGTGCAATTAGAAAGTATCAACAATCTTCATGCATTCTAAATTAAGAACACATGATTTTTCTGTTTTTATATTAAAATATATAAAAACAATTCTACATTTACATTGTTGTGCCTTCGCCGTAAATAAGTAATTTTGTAATTTTGATCACTGTATGTTTAAATACAGCCCGTTATCTGATGACTGCAGTGAAATTTGTGCCTTTCAGATGGAAGTGTTTAGAGTTTAAGTGCCAAAAAGTACCAAATCCATCCTCTTTTCTTGAACCTATGAAAGTTTGATCAGAAATACTTTGTATAAACATGAATTCATTGCATCTAAACATATCAAAATGTTTGATTTTCAATTGCAATTTTACACTCTGAACGATTTTTGTTCTCTTCTGTAAAATTTTACTTTGGATTTGGTACCTTTTGGTTCACCGCCTGCTCGATATGCATCCGATGGCTGCTTTATACTGTCTGCTCATTCCATACTTAAACGTGAAACACGACTTGCGAAGAAACCGCCGCTAGATGGCAGCACTAAGCAGCCCCAGTTATGCGGGAATACAAGTAAATAAACACATAAGCGAATTTGAAAATCTGAAAGTTAAGTAGAAAGAAGAAAGAGTTTTACTTATAAAGTAATGCTCCAGAGATTTATAGCTTTTGGACTTCTCGAGAAGGGGGTTTCAACGGATAAGAAAACCTGGAAACTTTGTATGATACTTTCCTACATTACTAAGTTGAGGTTTCACAAATTTGGCCTCTCAGTTTCTGAGGCAAGTTCCTGGTGATTATTGTTACTAACACATTTTAAATGACTTGAGGGAATCTTGAGTACGATAGAGCCTCCTCAGCAAATTCATTTAGTCCTATAATAAGGCCAATAAATCGCGGCTGGGGATAACACAGGCCTATCCGAGTGACTGATCAAGTTCATCAATTGGGATGAATTAACTGAGGTGTAAGCATTATTCAAGCACGAATCGAATTCGGTTTCTTCTTCAATCTCACGCACGCCAATTAATCACACATTAGTGCTTGCGAAGCTGGTGCCAAATAATCACCAGGAACTTGCCTCAGAAACTGAGAGGCCAAATTTGTGAAACCTCAACTTAGTAATGTAGGAAAGTATCATACAAAGTTTCCAGGTTTTCTTATCCGTTGAAACCCCCTTCTCGAGAAGTCCAAAAGCTATAAATCTCTGGAGCATTACTTTATAAGTAAAACTCTTTCTTCTTTCTACTTAACTTTCAGATTTTCAAATTCGCTTATGTGTTTATTTACTTGTATTCCCGCATAACTGGGCACACTGATTCAGGGGGCTCACAAACATCTTCCAGTAAATGAACTTCATACTAAGGGAGCAACACTGATTCTGTTTAGTCAAATCTGGGAGAGTATATTGAGGCAGAAAATTGTGAATTTTTCTTGTGGATAACGCTAGCACCATCGGTGGACATTAAAATACCGTATTTCAGA
Organism: Anabrus simplex; assembly: GCF_040414725.1. Classification (NCBI taxonomy): domain Eukaryota; kingdom Metazoa; phylum Arthropoda; class Insecta; order Orthoptera; family Tettigoniidae; genus Anabrus; species Anabrus simplex. The sequence goes on along the minus strand of NC_090273.1, from coordinate 119,178,720 downwards.
ATTCTCCTTATGGAATTCTGAGCAGCCCGTGAGTCAGTGATGTCATTGTTCCCTCATCCATTCTCATAGCCCTAAACATGGCTTTAACTGCATCTCCTAAAAAGGCCTGTGTCAGCACATTAAAAAAGTCCTTTCTGCAGAAGATGAACATGAACGGAGAAGTATATAATGCAATAATAATGATAGCTTGATGTGTTTCTTTGGTAAGTCCTTTTCTATTGAGAGCTTCGGACGCTTCTTGTATCTCTTCAAGAAATGGGCAGAAATTATTTTTCAGGCGCTGAAGACGCTCATATGCTGGAGAAAAGAAGGAAAGAACGTCATTTTGTCCAGATTGTTTTGCTTCAAGTGCTGTGTTTTTTCGCTGGTGTCATGGACACTAAAAACTATATAAACATATTTCATAAATCGTTTGGTAGGTCCATCCTCCGAAAAATCGACTCTTGTCGTCATGTGCAATGAGTTTTCCATTAGTAAGTGCAAAGCTGCTGTGACTGGTGGTGAGAAAACTTGCACAGCATAGCACATTCATATTTTCAAAAGAACTTGGTTCGACATGCTTCCTATTTAGATTTTGAACAAGTTTCAATACGAGATTTTTCTGAATCTCCTTTAAGTGATTAAGTCATCTTCATCTGCCATGATTTGCTCAAACAACTGAGATCTGATGTTTTTAATAATGTGACAATATTTGGAAGGCAAATAAATTTGTGCTTGGAGTTGCATGGATGAACCACACATGACTTTAATTCTCCATCATCAAATTTCTTGAACGTGGAAGTATTTGCTTGGAAGTATAACATCGAATCCAGCCTTCAAAACTTGCTGAACCAAGTGGTAAAGCATATTTCCTTGTAATGCCTTTACCATGAAGTAGGGAGGCGGGATCGTAAATTTATTCCGCAAGCCATGAATTACAAAGTACAACAATTCGTTCGCGAGTTGAGGGCTTATTCCAATTTCTTCTTTTTAGACTCCCCCTGCTTCAACAAGTCCATATGATCTATCCTCTTCTTTATTATTATAGAGCAAGCGCTCTTTAATTGCCATTTAGTCGCAAATAAGAGAGCAAACTTTCTCCAGCTCATTCAAATGAGTGGCTTCTGCTTGCGACCTTTCCTTTATTAGCGAAGGAATACAGGTAGACCTCGTTATACGCGATGGTTACGTTCCGCGCAAACCGAATTCGCGTAAATCGAGAGTCATTTTATATGTAAAATGAAGGGTTAGGTTTCCGTTTACTGATTAGTTTAAAGTAGCAGAGATTCATAGTGTTTTGACAAAAAATAATCACTATCTTGTTTATGAAACGCATTTTAATACAAACTTTATAGTTTACAATTTAACACTGAAACACACAATAATAAACTAAATTCTGCATACAAGCTCCTGGTTTTGGCTTGAATAGCAGCTCCAGAGGGAGGCATGTGTTGTAGGTTGTGATGGTCAATCCAATTCATCCTTTCCACCGCTTTCGAGCGAGATTTGGTCGCTCTGGTCACATTTAAGTTAGTAAAAGATTGAACAGTTTTTCGAATTGATTCCGCATTGTCACGAATAGTTCTCACAGTGGATTCACTAAGTCCCAAAGCTTGCTGAATGTCAACGATGCGGTCCCCTTTCTCATAGGGATCCAAAACTTCTAACTTTGTTTTCAAACGAGTACGTTCTTGGTACACGCTTCTTTCCTTCGACAGGCACACTTTCTTTCCTTTTCACCCGGCGTTTTAAATATGAAACCTGTCAAGTGCAACTTCACAGCTCTACTCACTGAAACTGACGATTCACGTCTCGACATACACGACAGAATATGCACGTAGAGATGCTCTTGCCCCATTTAACCTTGGCGGGCGACGTAGTGTACGTTACAGAGTTCGGTACGCATATCTCTACCCGTCTTAAGGCATTACAGCTTCCAAGTACTGTTAACACATTGCAGCACTAGACTTAAAACCAAAATCGCGTATATGCGAAATCGCGGATTACGAATCCGCGTATAACGGGTTTACCTGTACTTGCTCCATACTTCATTGTTCCTGGAAACCTATCTAATGTACTATGTGAAGGTGACTACATTAATTTTGATCTCTGCCCATACTCGTAATCTTTCGGAGAATCAATCCGCTAACAAATACAAATACGTACAGTAGTGGCCTAGGCCTATTTTACGTTATTTCATTCCGACAGACTGGGGCCATTTCGTGCTGCTGCCTATCGTGGATATTTGTAAATGCAGTATTTCATTTAGTGCCGTATTAAAATGTTGACTATATCGAGCAGGCAGTGTTTCGGATGTACGCCTCCCAAATGTGGTATTTCTCTTTTACAACCACCTAGCTCCGCTAGATGTCACTAATGATGTAATTGCATATATTAACCGGTTAGTGGCTGGTACTCTTCATCTAATCGTTAATACACTGTTTTACAAGTAAGTAACTGAATATATTAATAGGGAGAACGATTAGTTGCTTTCAACAAAAGTAGATTTCTCGACATTACTGGTCTGAAAATAAATGCGAATACAGCAACTTCCATAGTTATTGAGTTGCAAAATATATATAAAAGATGTACTAGATCCGCCATTTCAACTTTTGATAATACTAGTAAATCCTTGTGTGTTCCTGGTGAAATGGAGATATAAACGGTATAATCATTATAAAATTTCAAAGCCATTTCTTATTAACAGTGCTGATGTTATTTTATTATTATTATTAATTATATACAGTCGTATCAGCACATATTTTTTAAGACATACCCGGTTTTCGGACACTAAGGTCCATCATCAGTTTTAAAATTTAAATTTAATTCCACATGAGTGCGTCGTCAAAATTGGTTAAATGAGTATAAAATGTAGCCCTGTTGACATCAACTGTAAAATAAATAAAAAACAAGTGTAAAAGTATGAAAATAATACATTAAACTTACAATGGTGTTGTAAAAGATGTGGACATACCATAGGAAGGATTGACTTTTCTTCGTGCTCAGGCTGTTACTTGACCATATCGAGCAGGCAATGTTTCGGATATACTCCTCCCAAATGTGGTATTTCTCTTTTACAACCACCTACACAGTGATTTGTGAGTCTTGCGTACTCCTTGGCGCTACAGTCTCTGTAGGGCCTCGGCCTCCTGGACAATCTCCACCCACTCCAGGTTTTCTTTGGTTCCGTAACGACAGTATTTTTCCGGGCTATGGTTGTTGACCCCATGCCCAACCCTCAACCTGGAGGACCAGGGTACAGTTCTTAGTCTGACTCATCGCCTTATACCTGTCCGTGTCCATCTTGGGTAGCCCTACCAGGAGCCGTAGCTCCCGCTGGCATAGCTTTAAGGGTCATTTGAGCACGCAAGTCTCCAAAAACACCCGGCAATGCCATATTGCCTACGTCAAAGTGGCAGTACCTGCGGAAGGGATTTGTGAATCACAGCATGAATTTCTGATATCAGTGATTTTAATGTTGAAAATATTGTTTAGCAGACAAAGTAGGGCCCCCATACTACGAAAGCGTAAAATTAAGGTATTTCCTAAATCGTGCCGAAAGTTGAAGGGCTAAGGGTCCAAGAATGGTTTCAAATTATGAGTCTTGCATAGCTCTCAAACAAACCTTCACCGAACTCGATAGCTACAGTCGCTTAAGTGCGACCAGTATCCAGTATTCGGGAGATAGTGGGTTCGAGCCCCACTGTCGGCAGCCCTGAAAATGGTTTTCCGTGGTTTCCCATTTTCACACCAGGCAAATGCTGGGGCTGTACCTTAATTAAGGCCACGGCCGCTTCCTTCCCAGTCCTAGCCCATTCCTGTCCCATCGTCGCCATAAGACCTATCTGTGTCAGTGCGACGTAAAACCAATAGCAAAAACAAACCATCGCCTTCTACTATGACTGCGCTAAACGTCATAGTAGAGAGCGATGAACAAACAAACACATTTCAAAAATGACTTCCGGCCTAAATGCACTTTCGGAAAAACAACCTAAAATCGCTTGTTTCTTTACTCGCTTTCCTTTGGATATAAACACTTGCAAATTATCCTCAGGTGTTTTTTGATATTATGAAAAATGTCCACACCAAATATCGTTATAGGAGCTTATTAAGTGAAACTCTGCATTAGCGCTCGTAGTGGAAGAAAAAGGCAAGTTGCCAATCTAATTGACCGAATAACGGATTAAGAAAAGGATTGTGATTTTTAGGAATAAATAAAGAATATATTCTCATACTTTATTTTATTTTATTTACCTATAATTCGTAGCTTATATCCGTAAGACTTTTTCAACATTGAGTTGCTTGCCTGAAGGAATAGAACTGTTGTGATCACAATCACTGGACCGCCTGTGTTTCTGGTGTAAATAATTTTAAGAAAATCATCCATCTAAAGCCTTGTAAATGAACAGCCTGCAGTTGGGTTGCAGTACAGAACACGACCGTTCCCAATTTACTTCTAGACTCATAAACATAATAATTTTTCATCTATGTTTCTTTTATTTGGGTATGCTGAAATCCAACAGAATACACCCTTACCTTACCTTTGATTTTCGGTATCTAGAAGTAACTTCAATTTCCCGGTTTTTTCTCCTACTATTCACGTGTATTCGGTTATACAAATTTCTCGATTTCTCGAAGCAAACGTTTCCTCTCTTGAAGCAAAAAATACTCTTTAACTCGAATATTGTACAACATGGACTGCGCAACACAATATTTGTGGTTTGTGCGGAAGAGTTAACAAGTAAAGGAAGGTTTAGAATGTTGCAGGAAGCTAATATGACGGGACCCCAAGACTTCTAGTAATCAGAAAATCGCTGTTTCTCGGGTGAGAATTCATTACCGGTCACGTACGAAAGCAAGACCGGAGATCGTGGATGACAAGCTGCATTTACGAATCTTGGTTGCGTGGTACTGGCGAGAAGTTTCAACGTCCCTTTCGTAGACAACTGCCCTGCTCATCCCAGTGGACGAACCTCCTACGGATACCGTCAGCTCTGCTGCCGAGCAAGAAGAAGAAGAAGGCGAAGAAGAAGACGAAGAAGAAGAAGAAGAAGAGTTGGAGCTGCCTTCCCTTGTACCGTCAGCAGACCAGGCGTTAAGTGCAGTGGCTGTTAATTTTTTTGATTGTACGTACAGAGTCAGTAGAATACAAATGACCAAGTGTTTTCACAGCAATACATGTTTTTGAAATGTACGTGGAAGAAAAGAAGGTTAACAATAAAGAAACAGAAGTGACTAACGGATTTTTTTCCAAAGGTGTTAACGGAGGTTTCTTGTTTCACTACTGTATGTACTGTATTCTGTCTTCTAATAAGTTACTATAATAAGGGTTAAAATTAAAGTGATGCCGTATACTGTGAGTTTGTTTATATATTTTTAAATACTGTTAAAAATACTACCGAGCTCGATAGCTGCAGTCACTTAAGTGCGGTCAGTATCCAGTATTCGGGAGATAGTAGGTTCGAACCCCACTGTCGGCAGCCCTGAAAATGGTTTTCTGTGGTTTCCCATTTTCACACCAGGCAAATGCTGGGGCTGTACCTTAATTAAGGCCACGGCCGCTTCCTTCCCAGTCCTAGCCTTTTTCTCTCCCATCGTCGCCATAAAAAATATATGTGTCGGTGCGACGTAAAGCCAATAGCAAAAAAAGAAGTTAAGTCCATAGACACATACGTCTCAATTATGTGCTACACATGTTCAAAAACAGTATTCTCTACATCTAGAAATTTCGGTAACTCGAAATAAAACTTAGCTCCCTAGCTGATTCGAGATATCGAGGTCCTACTTTATATACAAACATATTGAACCATTCAGTTCATGTTCAAAGAGTCTGGATTTTAGCCTTAGATATTGGAATTGCATGAGACCACCATGAAAGTCATTGTATAGCAGTTTATTATATTACAGAGTACAGATGGAGTGTTTCTCGTGGGAACATAGCAGCAGTATCATGATGAAAATTCCAGAGACTCATAAAAGGAATTTATTACCCAAGCGAAGCTTCTTTATTGATAGTGTTGGACGCGCACCACTTCATGAATCTCGCGAGCTGATTGTGCTTTGGAGGGAAGAAGAAATTAATTTAATATTTCCAGCCACAGAAGAGATACACTGGATTTGATAAGAGAATTGCAACCTGCATAATTTCCGGTAAATTTTGATATGCGACACGGCTATAATTATAAGTGCATACGTTGAGATACTTGTCACTCTTTGTGCGGAAGAAGCTTCCAGTCGCGGGAGTGGGTTATACAGACCACCCACACACAAGCGTGGTAACGCCATCACCAGCCTGATTATAAATACACGACCGCCGAGCGCGTCAGATTCATTGACTGTACGGCTGCTAGAACGAGGTCGTCACGCTGCGAGTCGGTATACAGAAGAGCGTCTTTATCTTCGAGCTGCATACACCTAGCACGACTGAATCTGGGGAAAAGTAAGTAATCAACATGGATAATTAAGCTGAATTATTGATATTACATGCGCTGATCTGCTGTCATGAGAGGATGTGCTGCTAATAATTAGACTGTTTGACTAGTAGCTTCATATTACTGGAGGTTCACGTTGTAACAAACGAAATACACGTATTAGTGTAGGCTCTGGTTATCTATTGTGTCAGAAAGTTCGGTCAGTGTGAAAGTCTAACATGAAACTGTTATCATGTCTTGTAAAGAGAAGATTTATGTATCAAGTCTAGACTCTGAAAGCGACTTGGTCAAACGACCGCATGAGGTATGGTGGTAGTGGAAACAGGCATCGAATACGGACTGTGTGTAATAGACATTTCTTTACCGTTTTCCCTACATCAACCCAGTACGAGATACTGCCCATTTATATTGAGGAAGCGGTAACGGGAGCTGAAGGAGACAAGGAGTCCTCACGGTATCGGGAGTCGACCCAGGAACATCAGGCGCACCTGCTCATCACGACACCGAAGGGGACATCCTCCAACCACCTGAGAAGCTGCAGGAAATGTTCTCGCCAGCCAGAATGTCTCCAGTCATCAGCCCGTATATGCCATCAGCGTCGAAGCCTGTCATGATGCAGTAACTCCATCTGTTCAATGAGGGGCCGTTCCGATATGTTTACCGATCATTTCAGGTCAGAGCTTTCCAATTTGTAAGAAGCATGCAATGTTAAACTCTACAGGATAGGAACAAGGTTGGCCGTCAGCCAACATGTAAATTATGTTAGGGAAGATCGTTGTGTACAGTATAGCTATGCCCAGGACTCGAACTCAGTTAATTTATTGTAGGTTGCATGTCGTTTATTCCTTGTTTGTGTGGTAACTTTTCCATTCGGTACTATTATGATTGAGTACTTGTTGTCTCCACTTCTCATGTCGAACCATCATGGTCATGACAGCGGTGTCAGGCAGACAGATATGGTTGATAGAGCAGCGTCAGGTACATATCTTTGAGGTCTTACGTAATTTATTGGAGATCGTGACTTATCCCTTAAACTTACTCAGGTTAACGTGTCAGGGAGTGCGAGTCATCATGTTTGAGATATATGTAATTAGCTGACTGTACAAATTGAAGTAGAGAAAGCCTTAGCGCAGTTTAATAATGTGTTATATGAGTTTCATATGCCTGGTAATGGCCAAGTAATGATAGCGCAGTGGATTGCGCCCTTGTACAGTAATAGATAAGCCCATGGGAGGCAGCAGCGAGATTATGTTGTATTGATAATGAAATAGATACGATTGCATGTAGCCCATGCATGATTATGAGAGCGCTATGTGGGCCAGTTTCCGAGAGGGACAGTAAAACACTCCCTGCAGTCGGTTTCCCAGTAGTCAGCTGGAAGCTATTTATAGAAAATAAAGTATGGCCGGCTCCTCTCACGTGCCGAGCGGAAGTGAGGGAAGGAAGGTGTGTGACGTCATGACACAGGAATGCGACAGTAAAAGCAGAATGCTGTCTGTTAAATGTTTTAGGGAGACAACGACCTTATTGTTACGGTACTAGTAGAGATTGCATTTCCATTTGTATTTGTCATTTTATACGACTAGCCCTTTATGTGTTGGTCATGGGACGACGTAGTTGAGTTCCTGTTATTTTAATGTTTATGTTAGGTATCTTGCTCTTATCTGGCCCAGGGATCGATGCTCTGTCAGAGCACTGTATAATGTATGTTTATATTTGTCAGGTGGAGGGTTCTGAGCACTGTGGCATAGAATATAGAGGAGTAGGAGGATGCTGTTAGACTAGTATTTGTACAGATATCCGTTTAATACTCCATTACTTACCCTTTTGTTACATGCTTGTTACAGCCATGAAATTTCGTGAAGGTGTTTTCTCGACCGCTAAATTGAACTGGTTATCGACGGCTCCATATTTTATTAATCCCATGTATATTTGGACAGCTCTTATATTTGTATTATATCAATATTGATTTTACTGTAATAAACCCCTTATTGTAAACTTTGAATGCAGCAAAGTTTTCTGCTATTTTTAGTTGGATCTACTCTTACTTTGCACTTTTTGGTATCCTCTTTATTTATCTAATTAGGCCCTTGTTTATACCCTGATCCCCTGAATCATGCACTCCTGAGCTGCTGAGCTTCTGAGAGTGGATACGCATCGCAAGGTAAGCTATGTGCCAAGAATACCCACTTTGGTGGACGTATTGGTCACTATAATGCACTTGGTTCGATCTCGGCGTTTGCCTGATGGGAACCAAGGCATTATCGGGCACAATATACACATTCAAAATAATTGTTAGGATAGGTTCTAACACCTCTAATTCTGTGGTAAAAAACCAGAAGTTGATATGTCAAAACTGAAAATTTTCAGCAAAATAAATTCGAACTTTATATGACAGCGTAAAATACATTACCGAATTTATTATCTTCAACTGTAGGAACTTGTAGACCAACATATTATAAATAGCAATAAATAAATTGTGTACGGTACTTGAAAGAGTGTATTAACACAAGGGCTAAAAATGACACATCAAGTTCTGGCACATGAAGGCATGCTATGCATTTGACATATCAAATTAAGTTACGAAGATATATTCTAAACAAGTCCACGTACAATTTAACACAACTGTAATAATCTTGAGTGAAATTGTTTTTTCTCTATTACGGTTACGTCGCGCATTCCTATGTAAGAAATGTCACTGTGAAATTTGTCACAAATGGAACATAATAATTGCTCTTACACAGTTGAAGTCTAAAATCTGCTGTAAATTAAGAAATATTTTATTTTTGGTGAATATTATGTATACCTACTTTACTACTTTACAAGTACTTTTGGTGCTACGCAAACAGTAACACAACACGTATGTCTTTTGTTTGTTTGTCTTACACTTTCAACAATTTCGTGTGTGATATCTGTGTTCACTGAAGTTCTTTGCTTTCGTTTTATTGCTTCAGTTGTCAATGACATAATTTCCTGAATTGTATCGCGATATGCAGATTTAATAGGCGACAAAAAGCTATGGCCCATGTACATAAGATAATTCTGTGGACTAGTGGGGTCTTACCAGAGACTTATATGCCCTCTCCTTTACAATCTTACTTCAACCTCTAAATACCCTCATTATCATGTACAGAGATCTGTACCCTTTATTTATAATACAGTTTAAGCGATTATACCCAATGAAGATCATTCTTTATATTGACACCTAGGTACTTAATGATCCCCATAAGGAACTTTCACCCCATCAACAAAGTAATTAAACATGAGAGGGCTTTTCTTATTAGTGAAATTCACAACCTGACCTTTAAGCCCGTTTATCAACATACCATTGCCTGCTGTCCATCTCACAACATTGTCGAGGTCTTTTTGCAGTTGCTCACAATCTTGTAACTTATTTATTACTCTGTACAGTAAAACATCCTTCTCAAAGAAGTCAGTAACATCGCCAACTATCGACCAATCAACGATGGGTAGATTTATTTAGCAATATAAATACCACGTATCTGAAAATGCTCTTCGTGCGTACGTGTAAAGGAAAATGAAGCTTATCGTACCGTATCGTAGGAAGGTATGTCTGCATGACAAATTTTCGCCCTCCTACAATATAATACATTATATTTAAAGTTCATTTTTCTTTACACACAAGCATAGGAAAATGATCACTACGAAAATTGCTCTGATGGACGGAATAGCCATATATGGCTGGGAGGCGTGACCAGTCTTAAAAGAAAATAATGGATAGGAAGAGGATTGTCGGATAAGTGGTATTGTTTCTTAGCCCGCGATATGCCTATTTATGCCATAGCTTATTGATACATTATCTCCGGAGTATTAAAACTGAAGTGACCGTGGAATGATAATTGTCTCAAACCATTGATAATACGAAGGTCGATCAAATATAAACGGGATTTTTATTCCTGAACATCAACAGTTGGTAGGACTCGTCCCGCGCTTCTGCTATGCTTAGGTGGGACCGTTAGGAGTAGGGAGAGCGTGTTGTTATATATTTCCTGCCGTTTCGTTAGTAACTCTCACGATGTCGGAGCAACGCATAATTATACAATTTCTTGCTTTTGAAGGAGTTACAGTGGCGGAAATCTGCCAGAGGTTGACTGCACAGTTCGGTGATCAGACATTGTCAAGGACGCGTGTGTTTGCCTGGCATAAAAAGTGCAAGGAAGGACGAGAACGTGTGGAAAATCAGCAACATGTTCGCCGTCCTCGGGCCAGCATTAAAGACGAAAACATTCGTGTGGTTAAAGACATTAATGACGACGATCGACGGGCGACTGCATCAGAAATTGCAGAACAAGTCGGAATCAGTTATGGGAGCTGTGAAGCAATCACCACAATACGGCAATGCACGGCCCCATACTGCAGCTCTAACTGTCTCCAAGCTACAGTAAATGCACTGGACTACACTTGATCATCCTTATCGCCCTGTGATTTCCAATTGTTCGGACCGCTTAAAGAAGCTCTAGGAGGGCAACGATTGGAAGATGACAAGAGTGTAGAAGAGTTCGTGCGCAACTGGCTGGTGACACGGTACTGTTCTTTTTACGATGAGGGCATCAAAAAGCTGCCCATACGTTCGGAAAAATTCATTTTCAAAGCAGGAAACTATGTGGAAAAATAAATTGTAATTGCTTTTTGTGTTTTTCAATAAATGAATATAATTAAAAAATAAAATCCCGTTTACATTTGATTTGCCGGCCCTGTGGTGTAGGGGTAGCGTGCCTGCCTCTTACCCGGAGGCCCCGCGTTCGATTCCCGGCCAGGTCAGGGATTTTTATCTGGACCTGAGGGTTGGTTCGAGGTCCACTCAGCCTACGTGATTAGAATTGAGGAGCTATCTGACGGTGAGATAGTGGCCCCGATCTCGAAAGCCAAGAATAACGGCCGAGAAGATTCATCGTGCTGACCACACGACACCTCGTAATCTGCAGGCCTTCGGGCTGAGCAGCGGTCGCTTGGCAGGCCAAGGCCCTTCTATGGCTGTAGTGCCATGGGGTTTGGTTTGGTTTATATTTGATTCCCCCCCCCCTCTCGTAGTAATCACATGGCCTCAGCTCCTGTGAGCAGTAATTTTAATTTCGGCAGCCTTCCCGTCAATTTCGACGTTCCTTTCTTTACTCTACCAGCAAGCAGGGTAAATTCACTATTTTGTTGGATAAACAACAACTGTATCAACAGAGATCTTTTACATGCTGACATCATACCACATGGAGTTCTTTCCGTCCTTCAAAAATCCGGCTATCTCCTCCAGGCTTGAACCTACAATCTTTAGCTCCGTAAGCCATCACCCTACCGCTGATCCACACAAGAGCTTTAAACCATTGTTGGTGCAGGCTAACAGCAGTTCGAGGAGGACAAAGATTGGCGTGTCCATGTAGGACACAACTTCCAGTGGTGATCTACAAAAAAGTGGACCACAAATACAATACGTTTCGTTTACCGTTAATGCCTGCTTGCTCTAAGCCCGGAGCAACAGTTCCTGGTTGCCAACTCCTTTCTCACGTCCTATCTCGATAATTATGATGAGCTGCAATTAGACACTTATTATATCACACTTTGTTGTTGGCTTTTTCCCATGACTCATTGCAGTAATGCACTGTGTTCTGATTCCGTCCCTTCCTGGCTTTGTTTTTCCTCGGAAGGGATGTACAATCTCCATCTCTTGGGTCTCTTTACTCATCATTCGGAATTGTTCGTCTCTTTTCCTCTTCCTCTTTCTCAGTGCTGGTTCGAGTAGAATTGTAATAACCTGGTACTTGACATATTCTAATTACCCTCTAGAAGCAGTTACGGCTAACATAGAGTAGGGTTGTTAGAGTTCCATTTTTTAAGCAACAACCTATGCCGCGTGGACGAAATAAAAGTGTCCCGGAAAATATTTATGACGCCGAATTGACCCTTGTTAATGAATGGGAGAACTGCCCATCACAGGAAATGCTGGAAACCGTAATTTCGATGCATCAATCGGTTGCTGTCACATGTCGGCACGTGCGCATCTCCCGCTTGCTCAACACGCTAAGGTTCGTCTGGACGCTTTAACACATGTCATCATCATCATCATCATCTGTTTACCCTCCAGGTTCGGTTTTTCCCTCGGACTTAGCGAGGGATCCCACCTCTACCGCCTCAAGGGCAGTGTCCTGGAGCTTCAGACTCTTGGTCGGGGGATACAACTGGGGAGTATGACCAGGACCTTGCCCAGGCGGCCTCACTTGCTGTGCTGAACAGGGGCCTTGTGGAGGGATGGGAAGATTGGAAGGAAGCGGCCGTCGCCTTAAGTTAGGTACCATCCCGGCATTCGCCTGGAGGAGAAGTGGGAAACCACGGAAAACCACTTCCAGGATGGCTGAGGTGGGAATCGAACCCACCTCTACTCAGTTGACCTCCCGAGGCTGAGTTGACCCCGTTCCAGCCCTCGTACCACTTTCTAAATTTCGTGGCAGAGCCGGGAATCGAACCCGGGCCTCCAGGGGTGTTTAACACATGTACAACAGTAAATTTGTGAGGATACAGATGCAGGCTATTTCTGACAATGTTTCGACACGACGATCTCTTCATTCCCACTCTGCACAGACAAACGGTGTTGAGATTTCTTCGGACTTCGTTCCAGGCTTTCCTTCACTCGAGCAATGTCTTCTGGTGTTCGAACTCTTTTCGAATAGTTACGGTTTTTATTCGCTACAGAGTCCGTTTCACAACATTTTGCAACTATATTTTGCATTGTAGACTTTGCTAGCAGTTTTGTCAAAACACTTCCAGTTTTAAACTCTTGCGCAAACAGCTTCGCACAGGTTTTCCACGAATAGTGCTCGACAATGAACACGCGCTGTTTTATAGACATGGCTACAAAGCAGATTAATCACCTCAAAACACAGGTGGAAAAAGCAGGCCTCTAGATCTCTTTGGAGAAAACGCAATTCATAACTAACATCAAACCAGCACGAATGCAGCTAAAAGTAAACCAGGGGGCAATCAAACGGACAGATAAGTTTAAATATCTCGGCGAGTGGATAGAACCAACACCTTTGAAAAGGAAGCTTTCTCGTCGTGCATGAATAGAATGGAATTGGCCTATCAAGTGACAAAGACGTTTAAAACAAAAAGTCCATATCCTTGAACGCAAAACTCAGACATTACTGCACTGTCATAAGACCAGAGGCTTTGTATGCAGTGGAATCCCTCGCTATGAACAAGAAAGGCTTGATAGAGAAACTGGAAATAAAGGAAAGAAAGATCTTAAGGAAAATTCTTGGCCAAATTAAAGACGAAGATGAATATAGACGTCGGCATAACTATGAGCTGTATACTCGTGTCCACAAGATCTCTGATGTCATGCAGAGAAGGAGAATTGCATTTTATTGCCATTTGCTAAGAATGAAATCCGCATAACAATATCGAACCTATTTTAAAGATAAGAAGATCCAGGCAACTTGGTTCAAGCAGGTCTAAATGGACCTACAGGAGATGGCGATCACTTATGAAGATATACAAGAACGCAACCCACTCACAAGGAAACTAAAAGATCACCAGGGTTTTCAAGAAAGGCCAAAGTTGAAGACGGGAAAGACGTGGACGGAGGAAAGAAAAGACCAACACCGGCAACAAATGAAGGAGCACTTAATAATAATAATAATAATAATAATAATAATAATAATAATAATAATAAAACAGTGGTTTTGGCGGCTCAGATTCAACTGTGTGGGACAGAATTTTCAAGTAAGACAGACACCGAACAAACAATACATTAATAGTCGCTCTTCCAAAACCTGTCAGTTTTGAACACGTGGTCTTGGAATCCGAAGGCCGACATTCTACCAGTGATCCGCAGAGTAATGGAATTTGCTGGGAAGCTCAGACACTAGTTAGGACGTAAGAATAAGAAAGCATGACGCTAAGTTGTACAACATAATTATAAAAAACAAAGAAGAAAATGTAGGTATTTACAATATGGAGACAACACGCAAAAATTTAAATGTTAGTGCATAAGAAGTTGATATGTAGTGCATTCACTATTACCTCAAAAACAAGTGACACAGAAGTCTACATTTCTATGTCACAGATTCCACCAGCAAACCTCATCTCTGCACGTTGGTCTTTCACCTCGCGGAATCCGAGCGTAGACTCCTCCATATGACGAGGGGGAAGACCTTCAGCAGGTGTTTTCCATTCCTTGAAACTTTCACATCTTGCATGCCACAGTATGAATTTCTCTTGCTTTGGTGCTCCTGTAAATTCTTCTTGAATGGTCTTGTGGAAGCTCTTACTTGATTTAAGCCGTGGTTGTGCTGGTTCGTAGGCACACGGATGTCGATGATGGATGAAAAATGAGGGCTGCAATTTTTTGAAAGTTATGCGATAGTTATGTTCGATCTTAGACGATCGAATCAAGAAGGACAAGCCCACGTACATGGCATTCGTAGATCTAGAAAAGGCATTCGATAATGTTGATTGGACCAAGCTATTCAAGATTCTGAAGGTGATTGGGATCAGACACCGAGAACGAAGAATTATCTACAATCTGTATAAAAATCAGTCTGCAGTAATAAGAATCGAGGGCTTTGAAAAAGAAGCAGCAATCCAGAAAGGAGTGAGGAAAGGCTGCAGTTTGTCCCCCCTCCTTTTCAATGTTTACATAGAACAGGCAGTAAAAAGAAATCAAAGAGGAATTTGGAAAGGGAATCACAATACAAGGAGAGGAAATGAAAACCTTGAGATTTGCCGATGATATTGTTATTTTATCTGAGACTGCAGAAGATCTTGAGAAGCTGCTGAATGGTATAGACAATGTCTTGGGTAAGAAGTACAATATGAACATAAATTCCAAATCAAACGTAATGGAGTGCAGTCGAACGAAGGCAGGTGATGCAGGTAATATTAAATTAGGAAGTGAAGTCTTAAAGGAAGTAACTGAATATTCTTACTTGGGTAGTAAAATAACTAACGATGGCAGAAGTAAGAAGGATATAACATGCAGATTAGCACAAGCAAGGAAGAGCTTTCTTAAGAAAAGAAATTTGCTCAATTCAAACATTGATATAGGAATTAGAAAGATGTTTTTGAAGACTTTCGTGTGGAGCGTGGCATTGTATGGAAGTGAAACATGGACGATAACTAGCTCAGAAAGAAAGAGGATAGAAGCTTTTGAAATGTGGTGTTACAGAAGAATGCTGAAGGTGAGATGGATAGATTGGATCAGGAACGAGCAGATACTGAATCGAATTGGCGAGAGGAGGTCGATTTGGCTAAATTTGACGAGAAGAAGAGATAGAATGGTAGGACACATCTTAAGACACTCAGGACTTGTTCAGTTGGTTTTTGAAGGAAGTGTAGGTGGTAAGAGCGGTAGAGGGTAGACCAAGGTATGAGTATGACAGTCAGATTAGAGCAGATGTAGGATGCAAACGTTACGTAGAAATGAAAAGGTTAGCACAGGATAGGGTGGCATGGACAGCTGCATCAAACCAGTCTATGGACTGATGACTCAAACAACATGCGACAGCTTGTGCCTGCATATGACGAGAAAGATGTCGGTCGTGTATTATATGTCAGTGAGTAAAGCAATGCCAAGCCACCTCATTTATCTTTAATTAATTTCTCATCCTGGGGCTGCGTTCATTTTCTGGAGTTTCCCAACAACCACAAAACATTCGGTGATGTGTCTGTGACAATACGACTTGTCTGAAAGTTTGTTGCGGTTTTTTAATATTAAAATAACTTGTTTAAAAGCTGACAATACACCATCTGAAATAATATTTAGTAGGTGACATATTTATATGATCTCTAGCATATATTAGAATAATAAATGAACGTAAACAAATATTTAATCACAGAGTAATTGATCTATATAATTGTTAACTGAATGACAGGGCTGAAATAATGCTCCGTCGCTTATAATAAATCACTGATGTCATGAAGCTGTAAACAGCGCTGTTTGCTCAGTGACTTGTGGGCCCAATAACTACAGTGGACAAGCTGTCATTGGCAGTAGCATCAAACACCCGTAAACAAGTTGGATAAAGTATAACGCAAATATCGAACTCACTTCACTTCCCCATTAGATCTTCTCCGCAATACCTTTATATCCTATCAATTGGATGGAGGACATTGATTCCCAATTCTGGTTAGATGGTGGTCAGGGAAATCTTTATGAGAGAGGTCCGACCCGGACAGGAATAACTGACGTCTCAGTTTCAATAGTATTCGTGAAACTACACACATATTTTGTAATGAGGCACAAAACACAGTCTGTACATACACAGTGTGTCCCAGGAGGAAAGGTCAGTATTCACAGTAATGGCAGGAAAAGTAATTTGAAGCAAAAAAATTTAATGGATATAGGCCTATGCCCTATTTCGAATGGATTCCGACTTACAACACATTTAATGTATATTTGTTTTAATGTTGAAAATAATTCCTTTTTTTGCTAGTTGCTTTTCATCGCACCGACACAGATAGGTCTTATGGTGACGATGGAATAGGAAAGGCCTAGGGGTTGGAAAGAAGCGGCCGTGGCCTTAAACAAGGTAGAGCCCCAGCATTTGCTTGGTGTGAAATTGGGAATCCACGGAAAACCACCTTCAGGACTGCCTACAGTAGGATGCGAACCCACTATCTCCCGGATGCACGCTCACAGCTGTGTGCTCCTAACCGCACGGCCAACTCGCCCGGTAAAAAAATTCTTAGCAAACAAAGTACGGACCCCCATACTACGAAAAAAGTAAAATTAAGCAATTTCCTCAATTGTGCCAAAAATTGAAGGGTAAAAGGGCCCGGAAAAGTTTCAAATTGTGAGTCTTGGATAGCCCTATCAAACTAAAAAAAATACAAATTTGGAAAATCACTTTCGGCCTAAATGAAGTTCCGGAAAAACAGCCTAAAATCGTTTATTTCTTTACTCGTTTTCTTGTTTTATTCAAATCCTAGCCAAATTAACTATTTACATAATTATTTCTGTAATGTGTTCCTTGGTTCAATACCCTCAGGAGTTTTTGATTTTTGATGAAGAATGTACGCAGAATCTAGTTATATAGGATTAAGTCGCAAGCTCACAACTGAGCCATCTCAACCTCACTCGTCCGGTGAAGCAGATTGTTAATGTATTGGACAACAGACCTAAAGTCTCGGATAAATGGTTCAAGGAAGTAAGGTAGGACCTCAAGAGCAGTGGACTGAATCAGGAGGAGATCTCTAATCGATCAATATACAGATCAGTGATCAACAACTTTAACGGCTTTTACGATTAGCAAAAGTAGAACAGCGCTGGACAGAAGAGTAAAGACGGGCTGCCAGAGAAAGATTGCAATGCTTTTGGGCTGCAAGGAAATGCCTCACGGTTACTTGACTTGGTCTCTAAGGCCCTAAATGAGAAAAAATTATTAGTAATAATAATGCATGCCGGAATGGAGAAGTTGGAAATCATAGAGAGGAAAATATTGAGGAAGATCATGGGTCCCAAATTCCAAAATAACAAACAAGATTTTTATAGAAACGAATCCCTCTACGTAAAGTCGGAGAGACTCTCCGATACCGTGAGGAAAAGGAGGATTGATTTCTATGGACACATATTCCGAATGAATCCTGACAGATTAACTAAACAGATCTTTGACTTCTTTTACAAAAAAAAAAAAAAAATGCTAAACGCAATTGGTTTAAGGAAGTTGAAAAGAATCTGAGAGATCTTAAGATTACCGAACTCATATTAAAGAATGGTACAGCCAAAACCGTGACCAAAGACAGAACTAAGAGGTTCCAAGTTAAGAAACAACACCAGAAAACCGATTCAGATATCAGAGGAGGAAAGGAGGAGGAGATCAGTTATTATGAAGCACTATTGGGAGAAGAAAAGAGCACAAGCATCTAAGAAGTGATTGATGTGACGTACCCCAAAGATGGGTAAT
Source organism: Anabrus simplex (assembly GCF_040414725.1). Classification (NCBI taxonomy): domain Eukaryota; kingdom Metazoa; phylum Arthropoda; class Insecta; order Orthoptera; family Tettigoniidae; genus Anabrus; species Anabrus simplex. Next base: position 119,160,398 of record NC_090273.1, on the reverse strand, counting down.
TCGAAATGAAGAAGATTGCATGTCGGACTCCCTTCCTGACACAACGTAATTTTAAGGTGTGGATTCCGCACTAGGGTCACTGGGATTTGAGCCTCGGTCTTCAGGGTGGTTAGCCAGCAACTAAAGCAAGGAGGAGATGAAGGAAGAGGGATGAAAGGAAAGAGAATTAAAATGTAAGGGAAAAATCTGCAAAAGCAATTTACCGTGGTTTGTTTAATACTGGCCGTTATTACTAGAAGGTTTGCAAATCAGAACGCGCAGATATTATTTTTTTTAGAGTAAACGGATTCTGAAATTAACTTTAATGAAATTCTAATTCATTATTTACGAACAAAACTTGTATATTTACTTTGAACATTAGTCTAGCTAGACCAAACTCACGTCTCGTTGCCTACTTACATAAAGCATTCCCGCGAACACAGGCTCATTGTGGTGTGAACGTTTAGATAAGCCAGCGCTGTAAAAGGCAAAAAAGAAGAAAATGAATTTAGGTAGAAAAAAGTACTTTTTAAAAAGCAGTAGGATGTATAATTACAAACAAAACGAACGTTTCTACTTCCATTGTCCGAACTGCTGTAATTCAATGCTACGTGTCCCCAACATTGGGACGTGTTCAATTATCCATAAGAATGTTCGTTACTGGCTGAGATGGACTGTGACACTGTTTGTTCAAGGTATTCAGCCAGTAATTCTCTTTTCAACTGCGAATGGCAGTCTGTGGATGGGATTCAGAGCAGTGCAGATTTCCACTCAATCAAATGATGTCCATAACGGGTGAAAACGAGAATCAATGTCAAATTTTATTTATACGTTTATAAATTTGGAATACGATTAAGGCACTTGAAAAGAGCAGAGAAACGTTTTGGAAATAAAGCGTGTGAAGCTATTATGGCAGATAAGAGAGAAATAGTAAAGGCGAACAAGTACAGAATAATCGAGGGTAGGATTTGGAACTTAGCTAGCATAAGGAGGGATGTATGCGATAATTCAGTATAAGAGATGTGGTCGTAACTTGGCCCGTTTTATAAATAAATTAGCCAAACTTGGCATGCACATAAACTTGTGCTACAAGACAACTGCTACAGTAAAATATGCTGTTTTTCTAATTTATATAAATTCAAAATTTTTAAATTCTGTAATGACTTAGGAAAATTTCACAAAACCCATCATTGCTTTGAACAGAATTTTTCTTACTGTGACTATATGAATGCAAGTAAATAACTATGAAAAAATGTTTAAATGTTTATAAGGAAATAATATTTAAATTTTCACAAGTGCCATATTCTCAGCGGATGTTGGTGGTCAATCTGGTCCAGACCTCCCTATTAACAGCTACTCTAAATAAGTCAGCTAATGATGAATTGCACCACTGGCCGGGACTTACCAATCAGTAAATGTGCCATCTCCCAGGGTCCCTCTTTCCTTTTAATTTTCCTTGAAGTATGAGTTGTTGGAGATGCTATTTATTGTTATGCCAAATGTGGCCACAGTATGCTATCTTTTCTTTGATGGCCTTTGTTACTTCTGATAGTTTTCTCATGCACTGCATACCGACATCGTTCGTTATGGGATACTATCAAGATATCCTGAATATGTCCTTACTCTGCACTATAAATATAGTTTTCATCTGACAACTCACCCCTTTTGTGAATGTGGTTACTCCGACGGAAATGCTAATCATATATTTTTCCAATGTCCTATATATCGTTCAGCTCGCCGACGTTTTTTAGATCGCCTTATCCAGCACAAATTTTCATTGCATAGCAGGATTTTTTTTTTTGCAGGGAAGAGTGGGAAGTGATACTAAGGATACCAGGCCAGATGTGGTGGTGGGTATCAATAGCGGTGAAATCGGGTAGTAAGAGTCAGGAAAAAACCACATAGGCGGAATTAGAAAGATGCCCACATGTAAAACCTGACCTACCAGTATTTCTTGTTTACTCTATAATCTGATACCCATTGCAATTTCAATAATTACTACTTTTCTTGATGACTCCAACCTCACTTTTAACTTGATATCATATTACTCTTTTATTTCTTTTTGTCGGTATGCTTCTGGCTTCCTGTGTGTATATAACCTGATCGTTTGTTTTTTGTGGTGACTCTTTCTTCATTCTCAATTTTTTTCTTTTTTTTTTTTTTTTTTTTTTTTACTGGAGCTGCTTACTATCTTCTCTATGAAGCTTATCCCTTGCATACTATACCGTTACCGCTCTATGAGTTAATCAAGTCTATCATGCGCACCTCCTTTTCCAACCCCCCTGTATTTTCTGTCGTGTGTATAATGCAGTGCTCCCATTTGTTTATTTATTTATATTTATATAGATATCTATATGGTGTTTTATAACTCTCATAAGAAAATTGACCTGGTGAAAATCACAAGGAACCCAACAGAACATTTCATGAAGAAGTAAAAAAAGAAGAAGAAGATAACCTGAACATACAACGATTACACCAAAGCTCAAAGGCATTTAACCGTCTAAGTATTACGACCGTCAGTATCTAAGCCTCCGCACCGTGATATAAAGTGGAGAAAATGGACTCGGGTTCTAAGATGAAGGATTCTGCCGTATTAGAAGTTAGTTAGTATATGTAATTCAGAGTAAGGCAAGATCCATCATTCAGCATTCATTATTATAGGGAAACCAATTTTATAGAGAATATAACAGTTCGGTTTGAGATCATTCTTTCTCAAATTATGAAATTAAGGAAGATGATTCCAATGAAGGGGATAGTAGGTCATAAACTTGAGACTACATTTCAAGAAGTATGACTGTCTGGGTGATCAGAATATGGTTGTAAATTGGATTTCAAATCATTTAGGATTTAATGTTAATCCCGTGAATATAGGTTATCATTGAATAATTCCGGCCATTATACCAAATACTGTGCTCCTATGGATAATACAGCCCGGAATAGCAATTAATTGATAATTAAAAAAATTACAATCATACGGTAATTCTTTCTTCATCCGATGGAAACCCGCCCGTGATTTCTCAATCCGGATGTTTATTTATTGATATTGGTCCCATTTCTCATTTAGTGAACAGTCTAAATAATCTGTACTATGTGCTCTTAGTTGTTGCTTTCCACTGACAAAGACCGCATTAGATTTTTCACAGCTCTTACTTAAAAGTTTTGATTTAATGGAATAAATAGATAAACACCAAATGAAATCGTGAATTTCACTGATCGTTTTCAAAAGTCCACAGTTCAAATGTTGAAAAGATCCTAGGGATATGAGCTACGAATTTTAGGAAAATAAAATATAATAAAATATCAGAATATATTCTTTATTTATTCCTAAAAATTACAATCCTTTTCTTAATCATCGTTATCCTGTCGATTAGATTAGCAGTTTGACTTTTTTCTACCACTACGAGCGCTAATGTGACTCAACGCATTGTTTCATGTAAGCACCACGATGAGCGCTATTATGAGTCAATGCAGAGTTTCACTTAAGCCCTTATAACTACATTCGGTGTGGACATTTTTCAAAAAATTAAAAAAAACGCCTGAAGATAATGAACCAGGAAAGAATTATGTAAATAAGTTAATTTGGCTAGGATTTGAATAAAAAAGAAAAGGAGTAAAGAAAGAAGTGATTTTAGGCTGTTGTTTCGTAACTGCATTTAGGTCGGAAATGATTTTCTATATCTAACTTTTTAAGTTTGATAGAGCTATCCTTCTTTTTCTTCGGTTTACCCTCCAGAGTCTATTTTTTCCTCGGACTCAGCGACGGAGCACACCTCTACCGCCTCAAGGGCAGTGTCCTGGAGCTTCGGACTCTGGGTCGGGGGACAAAACTGGGGAGGATGACCAGTACCTCGCACAGGCGGCCTCACCTGCAATGCTGAACAGGGGCCTTGAGGGGGGATGGGAAGATTGGAAGGGATAGACAAGGAAGACGGAAGGAAGCGGCCGAGGCCTTAAGTTAGGTACCATCCCGGAATTTGCCTGGAGAAGAAGTGGGAAACCACGGAAAACCACTTCCAGGATGGCTGAGATGGGAATCGAACCCATCTCTACTCAGTTGACCTCCCGAGGCTGAGTGGACGCCGTTCCAGCCATCGTGCCACTTTTCAAATTTCGAGGCAGAGCCGGGAATCGAATCGGGGCCTCCGAGGGTGGCAGCTAATCACACTGACCACTACATCACAGAGGCGGGCGATAGAGCTATCCAAGACTCACAATTTCAAACCTTTCCTGGCCTTTTAGCCCATCAACTTTCGGCAAAAATGAGGAAATTGCTTAATTTTACGTTTTTTTATAGTATGGGGACTCCTACTTTATCTGTTAAGAAATGATTTCAACATAAAAAATTAGTTCAATTAAACATTTGCTTATAGTTAACTAGCCAACTCTTACGTACATCATTCTCATTGAGACGTCTCTACAGTAATATTTCTTGATGTTTCTTTGATACGCTGAGACCGTTCTCTCAACGAAAGGACTATTTTTGAGATAAACATTTTCCCAACAGTGTCTGAGGTTTGAACTGCTGAGTCATCGTGTCATGGTTTTCATGCCGAAGTAGTCGTCCTGCGCCGTGACTCATGCCTCCACTGTTTGTACATTCGCACGTCGCGAACCTCGGACTGTGGGAACCCCGTTATGTGTGACTTTTCTCATGCAGAACAACCTTTATGACCTCATCACGTTTTGTGACCTATTCCTGGACTTCTGACACAACGAATTATCTTCTATTTCATTTACATGAAATCAACGCTCATGACTTAAGAAGGAAAAAATAAACCGCTGCATGATGCGTCAAACATATTCGAGATATCAGTCCACGACATATTGTTAAGATGGTTATGACAGGGTGACCGAATTAAGAGCATGAAAACACAGGACAATTCGACGGCCGTTGATTCTGTTAGGCCCTATTTAAGGTCATAGTTTCTTAACACGAGCATTGGGGTAAACACACAAATATGATTGTAAATAAAGGGTACAGATCTCTGCACATGGTTACTAAGGTATTTAGGGGTCGTAGTAAGGATGTCAAGGAGAGGGCATATACGTCTCTGGTAACACCCCAACTAGAGTATGGTTCTAGTGTATGGGACCCTCACCAGGATTACCTGATTGAAGAACTGGACAAAATCCAAAGAAAAGCAGCTCGATTTGTTCTGGGTGATTTCTGACAATATAGCGTTACAAAAATGTTGCAAAGTTTGGGCTGGAAAGACTTGAGAGAAAGGAGACGAGCTGCTCGACTAAGTGGTATGTTCCGAGCTGTCAGTAGAGTGATAGCGTGAAATGACATCAGTAGACGAATAAGTTCGAGTGGTGTCTTTAAAAGCAGGAAAGATCACAATATGAAGATAAAGCTGGAATTCAAGAGGAAAAATTGGGGCAAATATTCGTTTATAGGAAGGGGAGTTAAGGATTGGAATAACTTACCAAGGGAGATGTTCAATAAATTTCCAATTTCTTTGGAATCGTTTAAGAAAAGGCTAGGAAAACAACAGACAGGGAATCTGCCACCTGGGTGACTGCCCTGAATGCAGATCAGTAGTGATTGATTGATTGATTGAATTATTGATTGATTGATTGATTAATTAATTAATTAATTAATTAATTGATTGATTGATTGATTGATTGATTGATTGATTGATTGATTGATTGATTGATTGATTGATTGATTGATTGATTGATTGATTGATTGATTGATTGATTGATTGAACAGATCTCACCAGAGAGTACCATTTATTTATAGAAAAATAGTAGGCTACATTATTATTATTATTATTATTATTATTATTATTATTATTATTATTATTATTATTATTATTATTATTATTCTGTCTTCGTTGCGCCCGACTAAGCAGCGCGACTGACTACATGTTCTCGCTGTGGCTTTTCTTGCAATCTTCTCACCAGGTTTTGTTGGTAATAGTGATTGAATGGTGTGTAAAGCGGTGGTTGTCGACTAATTTTCTCAACTTAGGTCTGCCTAACACAATGTCACCTGTGATGTCTGTTTCCTGAAGATCTTTTCCAGCTTCGATCAGCCAATTGTTTTTACTTCTTTTTCATTCTGTTATTTGCTTTACGTCGCACCGACACATATGTTTTACGGCGACGATGGGATAGGAAAGGCCAAGGAATTGGAAGGAAGCGGCCGTGGCCTTAATTAAGGTACAGCCCCGGCATTTGCCTGGTGTGAAAATGGAAAACCAAGGAAAACCATCTTCAGAGCTGCCGACACTATCTCCCGATTACTGGATACTGGCTGCACTTAAGCGACTGCAACCTTCGAGTTTGGTGCTTTTACTTTCATTGATAGGGCAAGGTTCAGAATTGTTTTGGTCAATCTCTGATTACTCATTCTGAGAATATGTCAGTAAAGCATCAAACCTATTTTCCTAAATATGTCTGAGATTTTCTCTGAGTGTTGGTACAGGTCATGAAATTCCCTTATCATCCAGATTCGTGATTCCCACCTAATCCATCCTATAAGTGGTTCTCCGTGGTTTCCCACTTCTCCTCCAGGAAAATGCCGCGGTTGTACCTAACTTAAGGCCACGGCCGCTTCCTTCCCTTTCCTTGTCTATCCTTTCCAATATTCCCTCCACCCACAACCTACAAGGGCCTGTTCATCATAGCAGGTGAGGCTGACTGGGTGAGGTAGGGCACCGCCCAGCTCTGTCCCACAGACTCAAAGTCTCACGCTCCAGGACATTCCGCTTGAGGCGTTAGAGGTGGGATCCCTCGCTGAGTCCGAGGGAAAAACCAACGCTGGAGGATAAACACATTAAGAAAGAAAGAAAGAAAGAAAGAAAGAAAGAAAGAAAGAAAGAAAGAAAGAAAGAAAGCTGTTGGCTTTACTTCGCACCGATACAGATATGTCTTATTGCGACTATGGGACAGGAAGGGGCTAGGACTGGGAAGGAAGCGGCCGTGGCTTTCATTAAGATACAGCCCCAGAATTTGCCTGGTATGAAAATGGGAAACCACGGAAAACCATCTTCAGGGCTGCCGACAGTGGGGTTCGAACCTTCTATCTCCCAGATACTGGATACTGGCCGCATTTAAGCGACTGCAGCTATCAAGCTTGGTAAAGAAAGAAAGAAAGAAAGAAAGAAAGAAAGAAAGAAAGAAAGAAAGAAACAAACAAACAAACAAACAAACAAACAAACAAAAACATCAAGTTTTGCATTAAAAAAGGTTCACCACGCAGGATTATAAGTTGCCATTTTAGGTATTATTATACCGGGAGAGTTGGCCGTGCGGTTAGTGTCGCGCATCCGTGAGCTTGCATCCGGGAGATAGTGGGTTCGAACTCCACTGTCGGCAGCCCTGAAAATGGTTTTTCTGTGGTTTCCCATTTTCATAACCAGGCAAATGCCGGGGCTGTACCTTAATTCAGGCCACGGCCGCTTCCTTCCTACTCCTAGGCCTTTCCTATCCCATCGTCACCATAAGACCTATTTGTGTCGGTGCGACGTAAAGCAATAAAAAATATATTATACGTCTGTCTCACTGATTTGTTACATTTGGTGTCAACCAAACAAACTATAAACTTTACATAATGAGAAATACTGTATGCATCAGAGCTTTTGATAATAATTTTAATTTCGTGTGGGTGTTTCTAACCGGGTGCAGCCTTTGTAAAGCAGACCCTCCGATGAGGGTGGGTGGCATCTGCCATGAGTAGGTAACTGCGTGCTATTGTGGTGGAGGATATTGTTATGTGTGGTGTGTTAGTTGCAGGGATGTTGAGGACAGCACAAACACCCAGTCCCCGAGCCAAGGGAATTAACCATTTAAGGATAAAATCTCCGAACCGGCCGGGAATCGAACCCGGGGCCCTTTGAACCGAAGAGCACTGCGCTGACCATTCAGCCAAGGAGCCGGACGGAGCTTTTTGATAAATAAAGCTTAAGCACCGCATTTTAAAATATACGGGATGGTTCACGAAAAACGGGACAATATGCGTCCCGTATAATTTTTTAGAAAATATACAAATATTACGGAAATAAGACACATTCTCGTAAAATAAGGGAAGTCTGTTCGCCCTAGATTAAGACGTTTGCTTCCTAACTAGAAGGATGGGCGTTCAATTTCTAGTAGTAATACTTATTCGCTTTTGGGATGTAGTGAACGTCAGATTTTTCTACCAACTTGATGGACTTCCGCTAAATAAAACCAAGTGACATTAACTCGATTTTAGAAAAACCGAGAAAACTTTGGCATTTATATAACTTAATTGTATTGCTCTACTTGTAGGACACGCTTGACTTTTACACACACAATAACACTGAAGTCCGCCTCTGTGGTGTAGTGGTTAGCGTGATTAGCTGCCACCCCCGGAGGCCCGGGTTCGATTCCCGGCTCTGCCACGAAATTTGAAAAGTGGTACGAGGGCTGGAACGGGGTCCACTCAGCCTCGGGAGGTCAACTGAGTAGAGGTGGGTTCGATTCGCACCTCAGCCATCCTGGAAGTGGTTTTCCGTGGTTTCCCACTTCTCCTCCAGGCGAATGCCGGGATGGTACCTAACTTAAGGCCACGGCCGCTTCCTTCCCTCTTCCTTGCCTATCCCTTCCACTCTTCCCATCCCTCCACAAGGCCCCTGTTCAGCATAGCAGGTGAGGCCGCCTGGGCGAGGTACTGGTCATACTCCCCAGTTGTATCCCCCGACCAAGAGTCTGAAGCTCCAGGACACTGCCCTTGAGGCGGTAGAGGTGGGATCCCTCGCTAAGTCCGAGGGAAAAACCGAACCTGGAGGGTAAACAGATGATGATGATGATGATGAATAACACTTAAGTGACAATAAAAATATTGCATTTTATTAATTTTACGAAATAATGAGAGGGTTGGTTTCACTAGGACCGAGCAAATTGGCTGTGCGGTTAGGGCATGCGGCTGTGAATTTGCATTCAGGAGATAGTGGGTTCCAATCCCACTGTCCGCGTCCCTGAAGATGGTTTTCCATGGTTTACTATTTTCACACCACGGCTTAATTAAGGCCACGGTCATTTCCTTCCCACTCCTAGCACTTTCTTATTCCGTCGTCGCCATAAGACCTATCTGTGTCAGTGCGGCGTAAAGCAACGTGAAGTAAATAAATTGTAATATCACTAGGAGAATGACGGTGAATGCTGGAGCGTTCGCGGGTGGCAGTTCGCAGAAAATATCTAGGAATTATCTCAATACGCGTCATGTTGCTGCACGACAACGCTACGCCACACGCAGGAAGCAGCACGCATGAATTGCAGAGGCGTATACGGTGGGAGGTAATGGACCGTTCTCCCTTCAGTTACGACCTAGCACCTAGTGGTTTCCATCTCTTCGGACCATTGAGGAAGCACATGTGTGGTAAGCAATTTAACGGCAACATGGACGTGATGTGGTTCAGGAATTTCTTCCACCTCAGCATCAATCCTTTGGTGGACTAATGGACAGGAATGATGATTAAGTTGAGTAGTATTTGAATTGGACATGACTACAAGCTCGTGCAGTCTGTCGGGGAGATTTCACGGGAGTTACATGTGCCCAGGTCCACTGATGGCAATGCTATTTTGAAGCAAAATGACAGAGAAGTACTGAACCGAATCATAGCTCTGGTAAGCCTAAGAAAGTAATTGATGGGGACTGTTGAACTCCAAAGCGTACTGCACGAAGCAGTCGTCAGATATCCTTGTCAACTGTTGCAGATGCCTTTCGTTGCAGGTTAGTTATAGAACGATCTGTCGAGAAGTAATAGGACTGGTTTTCACGCACATATTGCTGCCTGGAGAATGAATGCTGACGTCGCTTTGAACGGTGCAAACAAAGCCATCGTTATTCTGTGGAGCAGTGGAATGAGGTTTCATAGATCGATGAATCACGGTATTTACTGTGGCACTCAGGATGGGCTTGTGTGGACCTGGTGGATGCCTGGCAGGAATGGTATTTATTTGCATGTGTTGCGGTGACGATGGAATTTGGTGGAGATGGTATGATGGTCTTTTGCTCTTTCGGCTGTCTCGTTTAGGCACGGAACATTTCGGAACATTAGCTCTATCCGAGAGCGCAATGAAGCATGTGTCTTTGAAGACATTTTAGACAATAGTTTGCTTCCTACACTGAGGCAACATTTTGGAATCAGACCGCTTCTGTATCAGCATGATCACTGTCGCGACCAGAAAGCAAAGGCTATTGCATCGTAGTTCATAAAAAAATCAGGTGGATGTGCTGGACTGGCTTGCTCAATGCCTCGATCTCAACACCATCTAATATCTTTGAGATGAGCTTGAGCGTTGATTGCGTGCGTCACTTTGTTCAACAACCCGGCAACAACTATTCACCATGCTTCAGGGAGAATGGAAACAAATTCCATCTTCAGTGTATCGGAACTTAGTGGAAAGCCTCCGGCGAAGATATCATGTAAAGGAAGACCTACACGCTATTATTTACATTGCTGGCGTCTTTGAAACGTACAGCAGACTCTATTAGCCAAGGAATGTTGTTCTTGGATGACCCCTTCTTCATATCCATTCCGTTTGTTCTTCCAATACAGTTAGAAAAAGGCTATGTCGCTTTAGTAGGTGCCCAACAAGTACATACGTTCTCTTTGTTACAGAGCATGATCTCTCTTTTACATCCAGTGTTACTCAGAATCCCCCTCAGTGATATTCCCTAGTTTATTTTTTAACATTTGCCTATAGCACTAGAGTTCAAACGTCTGCAGTCCTCTTTCCTCCTCTCCAAGAAATGCCTACGTTTCATACCCGTACAGTAACACACTCAAAACGTAGGACTTCCGAAATCGCTTCCAAACTTCCAGCTGCATAGCACTATAAACTATATTTATAAACACCAACTTGCTTTCCAGACATCGAAGTGGAATTGGTTATTTATAAGTAAAATTATTCCTGCGAGTTTTGAAGGTTTACTCTCGCTGTCATTTATGACAGCCTCGGTTGTAACTGTTCTCTGAACGAATCGATACCAAACGTAGTCAAGTTTCTTTGTTTGCTGTGCTTAAGCAATCTAATCTTGATGGAGCAGTTTGGCACGCACAGTGTCCGAACAAAACACTATCGTAATTGCTAGTGTGCGTGTTTATTGCTGTTCGGTGGTGGTGGGACACGGCGTGGCCTCTCTTACAGGGAGAGGTGAAGCCAACTTTATGTAAATTAATAACCGCTTACGAACATCACTTTCGGAGATAAATACAACGAGTTACGAGTGCAAGCCCCTCCCCTCAGTATGGCTCGTAATTCCCGCAACAGAAGATAAGGTGCCATACCAAGGGAGAGAGACCAAAATGATGTCGAATTACATTGCGTTATTCGATAGAACACTACAAATCTCTTATCTCTCCAGATCATAGCACACGCCTCCTGAGTGTTTCGTGGAGCTTTACTAGGCATTCTCTAGATATTCGTATGTGTAGAAAGATCCAAGCATGGGGTTACTGATAATCTGTTGTATGTTCGATGCTTCAAAATGTTTTTCACAAAGAGAATGCATCCAAGATATACACGGCCAGTCGAAAGAGGTGGCTTAGCAGGAGGGTCGCAGTTTGAGAACGTGGGCAGGTGATCACAGGGTCCATAGCCAAGTATGACATTCCTTTCACTCACATGTGTAGGGCCCCGATGTTTATACAGTAATAGGTTAGAATGCAAACTTACTGAAGCGAGTAACAAATAGATTCTACCTGCAAGACGGTAATGTTATGAGGTTTGCATAAACCCATAATGTTTATAAGACATCATACTTGCTTCCTTCTGATTAGCATTGAGTGTTGAACCATCTGGTAACGTGTGTTAGCAACCTCGGGACCCCGGCAGGGTCTGAAATTGAATCATCTTATTTTTCCCTCTAGATAGAGACTATAGAATACATCTACGGACCAAGCAAGTGGTTTCATGGTTTGGGTCACGTAGCTATCAGCTTGCGTTTGGGAAATAGTGGGTTCGAGCCTCACTGTCGGCAGTGAAAAAGTTTTCCCGTGGTTTCCCATTTCCACACCAGGAAAATTCTGGAGCTGTTCCTCATTTAAAGCCACGGTCGCTTCCTTCCTACTCCTAGGCCTTTCCTATACCATCGTCGCTATAAGACCTATTTGTGTCGGTGCGGCTTAAAGCAAATAGTAAATTTACCCACGGTACCCATTGCCTGCCATAAGAGGCGACTAAACGGTCCCTTTGTGGGTGAGCTCGGTGGAATAATAATAATAATAATAATAATAATAATAATAATAATAATAATAATAATAATAATAATAAACTAAAATTTAGCGGAAATGATGGTCATGAAAGCAGAAATTCTAGACTGGTCTGCATTTCACAACATGATTTGAAAGTTCGTAGGTTGTCAGGAAAAAAAGACATAAAGCGTGCAACTGTCTGCTCGGATGAAGGAAGGAAACAACATTTTGACGGTTTTCGGAGACACCGAGGTGCCGGAATTTTGTCCCGCAGCAGTTCTTTTACGTGCCAGTGAATCTACTGACACGAGGTTGACGTATTTGAGCACCTTCAAATACCACCGGACTGAGCCAGGATCGAACATGCTAAGTTGGAGGTCAGAAGGTCAACGCCTCAACCGTCTGAGCAACTCAGCTTGACCAAGCCTTGTAGAGTACACATCCTAAGTACATGAAAATAATGATCTAACTGTTTCCTGACATTCAGTCCTCTCAGGCATCTTCCCAACTGACAGCAAAACTTTATTCTTGGAAACGCTAATGTTCAATAATATTATCTGCGTCTCTTTCCAAGCTCCATTATAGTCTAGGCTTTCAGCAGCCTGCCATTAAGATCAAGTCGTGGGTTTAAGCCAAGCTTACTCCGTCCCTGCATAGTAGAAGGATTCTTAACCCTTAAATGCATAATGTATTATTTCTTTCAAATATGATTGTTTTTCACTCATTGTTTTATTGTCAGAAAAGTATTTTTAAAATATCGTCAGAAGAAATATTTGTTTAGAACAGTCAAAATGTTCAGAGTTTGATTATTTTACGTAGAGGTATATGCAAAGCTGTACGATTGCTGTAGCTACTGCCACTTTTAAATCTTAGGGATGTCCTGGCTCACGGATTCTCTGAGATGAACAAAATGTTATTTGTTTCACCTTAACTGTTTAAAGCTTACACTTCACTCCAGGTGATCAGTAAAAAAGATCATGAAAGACTGTTCTTTTTTAGTACGTTAGCGACCCCTAGCGAGTTCGTCTGCTCGGTAGGAGTAATTTCACACTAATTGTAAAATCATAAAAATGATACGATGAAAAGTAAACCCTCCTTTTCACATAAGCAATGCTGTGCATTTAAGGCTTAAGACATGATAGAAGTGTTTGGTTGATTGGCTCTGAAAAGAGCTATTGCGAGGTGTCATTTGTTTATGTACTATTGGCCAGAAGATCTTAGGAGATAGTCTAATCGCCAAGTTTTGATGTTCATTTCAGTACTGAAGAATCGAGTCCAGACACCTACACTATGCAGGCGCACTAAGGACAGAAATCAGCTTAAAAAATGAGACTATTCAGTGGTTGGACAATTTAGATTGAAATTTATGAAATTGGTTGAATGTATAGTTTTTGGTTTTCTTCTTCGATTACTTCTTTATTTTTCGTTTTGTATTTGTTTGTATAACACTGTGTAGTAGCCATAATATAAATAAATAAATAAATAAATAAATAAATAAATAAATAAATAAATAAATAAATAAATAAATAAATAAATAAATAAATAACAATGAAATTTACCAAAACATAGAAAACATATCAGAAACAATAAGAAAAAGGAGATTGCTATTTCTTGGACACATTTACAGAATGGATGACAATAGACTAACTAAACGAATCTTCAAGTACCTTTGGGAAAAGAAACCAACTACCACCTGGATTCAAGAAGTCAAGAAAGACCTGGAAAGGAACAACATACGAGAAGAAGAATTATTGGAAAGAAAGATTTTTAGGAAGAATGTCTTACAAATGGAAGGATTCCAAGGGAGAAAGGAAAAGAAAACAGACACAAAGTGAACTGAATACAGGAAAAATAAGCACAGTGAAACAATGAAAGAATACTGGAAGAAAAGGAGAGAACGAAGGAGAAAGAATTGAAATTGTAACGTGGTCCTTAGAAGGCCGGAACGCAAGAATAATAAATAAATAAATAAATAAATAAATAAATAAATAAATAAATAAATAAATACTACCTACCTGAATCTCTCCCTGCTATTTTACATACCTTTTAGTGAACGATTCATGTAAACCGAATCATGTAAACGATTAATATAGGATTATTTTTCGTGAAGTAAGTTCATTGTTAGAAAATGTAACAAAATCCTCCTTGTGAAATGTTCACTCTTCGAATTACTAATTCTTGGCAAAGTCTTCGGGAGAAACTTGACTTCCTCACTTCTTCCAACTCCAATACGTAGATTATTCAAAGACCATCTGATGACCCAGTTCCCTCAGTGTAACGGGGCTAGATCTCTAGGTGAAACTATACAGCTGATGAGACGAAGTGTTTTGTGTCTCCATATACAAAAGCGTGGATGTTTCGACCGGCTGACTTGAACTTTTCTGGGTAAGAGCTGGGCTTAGTGGCCAAGCGACGGGTAGGACTTAGATTTTGTAGTCTTAAATCCTTCACTGTTTAATGTTACATCTCTATGAATGTTCGGTAGATAAATATTCTAGTAAGACTGTACACCTTATCAATGGATATGGCTTGAGGCAAAGGGTAATCAGCCGATGGCTTTCCTTCATGCTACATCAACTTGATTAGCATGGGAAATCGCACACTGTACAAGCAAGCGCCGTCTGCTACAGAATACCATAAAGCTAGAGTGGAGGTTCAGAATATATACTTCAATGCTTGTTCTAGACAATTTGCAAAGTAGTAAAAACTCAAATGATAAACTTGAAATGAGTTGCCCATTTTCAAAGCGTGTTATGTCCATGTAAACATGAAGTTGGGATATGAAGATAGACATATTTCCAGTTCTATACTGCAGATGGATATGTGGTCCTTGTTCAATATTTGTAAATCATTTTTTGAATAAACTGGGGTATTTACAAATGCAGTAATGTAGAAATGTAATATATAACGATTCTGGAAATGCATGGACATTGAAACAGGTTGCTCAGGAACTGTAACAGAACAGTAACGTAGTAAATAAAATAATACTTGAGAAGAAATATTGTATACATTATTTTATTACGGTTTTATAACATATTTCTTTTTTACTTTTTAGATGAAAATTTCATGCATTTCTTCACAATAATGAACACAAACAAACATAAGATCGGCATTGCTTTGTATGAGGTAAGTTTTATGGCTTAAAATGACCATTGAAAAAAATAATATATTGGAGTTAAATGCACCTTGAAACACAGCATCTTTTATCCTTAGGATACCTGGAGGACATAACATTCTTGTCACCTATACCTACATTTTAAAATCATTTCTACCACGGATAGAACGCTTTTAGCGACTTTCTTTGCAGTCTTTCCGATAGAGGATTTGTACTAAGGACAAACACGGGGCAAAAATCAAAATTTATTCTCTGGTGGACAAAAACACGTTTCACCAATAGCTACTTAAAACAATACTTTTGGACTGGAAAGGATAATTGACTATGTGGTTGCAGGTGTCTCCTATTTATTCGTTTGATTATTTATTTAAATGAAGGCAGACAGTTTAAGTTGACCTATGTGACAATGATGAATACATGCATATACGTATGCAGGGTGGTCGGAAAGGACGTTAATAGGGTGTATGAGTGTTAGAGGGTTGGTCATACTGATAAATAATATGAAATAAATAATTCGATATCGTAGCGTTGTCAATTTATCAGCTGCTGAAGTTAGCCAATCAGGTGACTTCGCGGGCGAATTTAAATGGACTTTGCGAACAGGTGTTGATAAACCTGTACATGGCTTGGGACTGGCATGAGGGCTCCAGTCGAAGAATGAAACTTCACCAGGAGAGAGGTTTGAATACAGACCTGTGACTCACAGGATCTCACAAAACAAGTACGCTACGCTGACACTGGCTGAAAACCAACGGTGCCTTTGTGTTTGATGCTGACTTCTCAGCCTGGTTCTCAAGCCGTACTTAAGATGTAGCTACATCGCACTTTGATTTACCATAATATTCGGTCGTAGAATCCTTAACAAATGTGACACTTCGCATGCGCAGTGGACTGGGTGAGTACTTTAATTTCCCAGACTGATCGAGTTCTAAATCTGCCTTCTCTATGGTCTGAGCGAGTTCCCATATACACCGCGGAGACAGCAGTCGTTAAACATTACCGAGCTGGATAGCTGCACCGCTTAAGTACGGCCAATATACAGTATGCTGGAGATAGTGGGTTCGAACCTCACTGTCGCCATCCCTGAAGATGGTTTTCCGTGGTTTCCCCTTTTCACACCAGGCAAATGCTGGGGCTGTACCTTAACTAAGGCCACGGCCGCTTCCTTCTCATTGCTAGCCATTTCCTGTCCCATCATCGCCATGAGACATCTGTGTCGGTGCGACGTAAAACAACTTGGGTTTAACATTGGATAGAACATGTTTTACAATCATAGGCAATTACATTTTGAAGAGGCTTCTTTCAGTGTGGGTTAGGATATTATTATCTGTAGTAAATTCTCTGAAAAATAAAAAATAAGAAAAAGAGTGAAGAAAAATGAGGTCTTTATTAAGATAAGTTCAAAATTTCAAGATTTTTAAGGATTTAAACTAAATTTAAGCATACATTTATACTTTTCTAAATATTTTGAGTGTGATATGATAGAATCTGAGGATGTCCTTTTAAGAAAGAAACATGTCACTCTATTTTAATGAAGCTTTTTCTCAGCTGTGAGCTCACATTCGGGAGATAGTGGGTTCGAATCCCACTGTCGGCAGCTCAGAAGATGGTTTCCCGTGGTTTCTCATTTTCAATTTAATTAAGGCCACGGCCACTTCCTTCCCATTCCTATGCTTTTCCACTTCCATCGTCGCCATAAGACCTATCCGTGGTGGCGTGACGTAAATCAAATAGCAAAAAATTAAGCTTTTCTTTCTCAGATTCAATTCTGTTACCATATGCTTTTTCAGGTAGCTTATACATTTTTTAGGAGTATTCAAAATTAGTTTCGGCAGACTGAAGGACCTAACATTTACAATAGGTTTCGGAAGTTTATGACCTAAATAAGTGCAAAATATGCAAGCAAATATGCAAGCAAATAAGATCTAAAAACCAGCCAAATATTGCCGAAAAAAGGCAAAATATGCCTTATAGGAATTAATGATAGGTAGCGAAGTATTACTAACTTTAAACGTCTTAAGTACCAAAACCTACGTGGGTTCGAATCCCCCGTCAGGAAGTCGTAAAATTTAAGAAATGAGATTTCCACTTCCGGAGGTGCATATGACCCTGAGGTTCACTCAGCCTACACCAAAAATGAGTACCAGGTTAATTCCTGGGGGCATAGGCGGCAGGGCGTAGATCTAACCACTCTACCCCATCAAGTGCCAAGGTTACGGATAGTGGAAGCCATTACCTTCCACCCCTCCAAGGGCCTTCATGGCCTGTACGGAGATGACTTCGCTTTGCTTTGCTTTTGAGTACCAAAACCTGGTTAATGATAATACAGCAGACAGATTAAATCATGCAAACTGAAAGAGCTACAGTTCGTTAAAACTTTCAATATGCATTCGCATTAAATCGCTTTACTAGAGCTTCCTTAAGTTCAGACGCTTTACCAAAGAGAATTGTTCCTTCAGTACGGCTGCTGAAGATCTCTTCACCGAACTCTTTCACATAATTTCTTAATTTTACATCTTCACTGCAGTTCACGTTAGGTGTGATAGCATTCACTGTGTGACCAATCTGTTAAAATTCGTTGGTGGTGAACGGGGAAAAGGGCTGTAACTAGAACCGTCAAGGATGAACTGGACGAGAGAAAATATGGAATTTCTTTGTTTGCTAATTGCTTCTCAGCTAAATATAAGGAGTAATCAAGAAGTTTCCGTTAGAGTGCGTTGCTGCAGCTGACATGCAACGTAGCGCGACTCCAATGCGGATATACAGGGTGGGCCATTTTAATCTATCGGAGCAAATATCTCTAATCGAGAAAAACACATGATATCAGAAAATTAAAAGTAAATGTAAACGAAATTTTCAAAATTGATATCCTGGGGCATCATTATTTCCCGAGGCACCGACGCACTCCATCCCCACTTACGGGAGTGGAAATTATTTCAAAATCTGCAATGAGAAACCTTTTTTTAAAATAAAATCTTGGATTTCCAGTACCGAATCAATGTTTTTATTTTATTATTGATACAAATTTATTTTTAGATGGCGCTGATGAATTTTAACCAATTTAATTTTTGTCGATTACCGCGCCATCTGTCAGCCAAAATGACTTTAATTATAGGTCAAATTGGGGTATTTTTTCTGGGGAATCCAAATCTGCAATAAAAAATGGGGGTTCCTATTTAAGATTTCCTTCTCCCCCAGGGGTTGTGGGTAGGGGTGGAGTTTGATATCATTGGATGTCCCCTGCGGAAACAAACAACTTTTATTACCCATTTTTTTGATCCGATGTGTAGTTTTCGAGAGATTTGCTCCGATAGATTAAAACGGCCCACCTTGTATAAGCACGGACATGTAGTCAAAGGGATTAGTGTGGCAGTCGTGTCGTTACGAGGTGCGTGCGTTAAATGCGGCCACCTGAACTAGGTGAGTCCAAACAGGACCAATGTTCTGTTATTCTATTCTTGGCTGCCGAAGGACAAACATCGGTAGACATCCATCGGAGAATGAAGACCGTGTATGGGGCAGCATGTCTGTCGAAAACCACCGTTGTGGAATAGTGTATCAAGTTCCGTGCGGGTCGCGTATCGATACAAGACATCGGTCGATCTGGGAGACCAGCCTCATCCTTTTCGGACAACAAACGGGTGATGGATGAGCGCCCTGTAGTCCTGATCTCTCCCCCTATTATCACGACTTCGGTCCCCTCCAGAAGACCTTGAAGGGTCAACGCTTCCTGTCGGACGAGAATGTGCAGCAAAATACGGTGTTTTACCACATGGGGATCTTCAAACTGGTGCGTCGGTGGGATGAGTACGTCAATGTTCACGGCAATTTTGCCTGATTGGCATCCCGATTCACGACTGTAAGGCAGTAGAATGGAAACTTCTTGAACGTCCCTTATATCTCTACTGAAGTGACATCCTCCTCAATGAGACTGTCCACACAGCAGCTCTTTCTCGGAATCAGATCTTCTAAAGCTGTTCCAGGAAAAGGAAGAGAAGTATGCCTACTAGAGTGTTTGGAAATCCTGTGTTTGAAACTCGACGTAGATAACTTGTACCTCATAAAAATATACCTCAATTTAAGTAAGATTACTCAAATTATAACTAAATATAACCTTACGTAGGTAAAACCAAACCAAACCCCATGGCACTACAGCCCTTGAAGGGCCTTGGCCTACCAAACGACCGCTGCTCAGCCCGAAGGCCTGCAGATTACGAGGTGTCGTATGGTCAGTACGACGAATCCTCTCGGCCGTTATTCTTGGCTTTCTAGAACGGGGTTGCTATCTCACCGTCAGATAGCTCCTCAATTCTAATTACGTAGGCTGGGTGGACCTTGAACCAGCCCTCAGGTCAAGGTAAAAATCCCTGACCTGGCCGGGAATCGAACCCGGGGCCTCCGGGTAAGAAGCAGGCACGCTACCCCTACACCACGGGGCCGGCTTTGCATTAGTAAAAGGAGCAAAATATGACCGAAACAATGAAAACGGACGAAGTATTGAACCCATGACCTTATGGTGCAAGGGTTTGGTACAAGGGTTCAGTATGCCTTTATAATCAATATAAAATTGCTTTCAACGGGTTCAGGGACCTATCATTCACATTTTTCTTTGAAATTTCGGGTAAAACATGCTCAGTAAGTAAATATGACTTTTCCTTAATATCCAAACCTTAGTTATAAATTACCTATATGTTTAGTAAAATAATCTGCAAAAATAGACTTAGCGGGTTTTGAATGCGTTCTCTACAATTGAAATTCATGTCCCAATGTCAGTCACGTTAACAATTCGTATGCCTAAGATACAAGAAAAGATACGCGTAAGGTCGAACGTTATTTGGGTTAGATAATTGAGCGTGGGCAACTGTCAACCTGTGTTCCTAATTTGTCGTTGGAAATGTCCCCAGGCAGGAAATGTACCACATCCGCGCTAAAGATTACGTTACCAAGCTTAGGTAGGAGAAGACGAATTCGCTGCTGCAAGCTCCCACACAGTTTAGGAACCATGCTAAAGTCAGTTTCCTGTCAACCTACTCTATGCTTTCGCCTATATGGTGGATGTAAACTCGTCCGAAGGAAATGGGTAATTAGAATCAGAGATATAAACTCGTCGGGGTGCAAAACAGAATACAGAACATTTTTTTTCCATTTTGCTCAGGCTTAGGACAGTCAGCTTGTGTATTAACATTTTTAACACCTTAATGTTGTAACTTTGCAGGCCTTGGTCAATGAAAATTAAAATCATCCAAACTCTTTAGGCGTTTCCAGTCGTGAAATTATCAGCGATTGAAACATTTTTGAGAGCTCGAATGTTCTTAACAATTGATGAAATTAAGTTATGGTTTCCTTGTGGGAACTTAATTTTTAATGCAAATTAAATTGACGAGAAGTGATTTAAAAAAGTAGCATGGATATATTCCCAGCTTCGTAATTTTGTTTTTTGGCTTAACGTCGCACCGACACAGATAGGGCTTATGGTGACCATGGGACAGGAAAGGCCTAGGAGTTGGAAGGAAGCGGCCGTGGCCTTCATTAAGATACAGCCCCAGCATTTGCCTGGTGTGCAAATGGGAAACCACGGAAAAGCATTTTCAGGGCTGCCGACTGTGGAATTCGAACCCACTATCTCCCGGATGCAAGCTCACAGCTGCGCGCCCCTAACCGCACGGCCAACTCTCCCGGTAGCTTCGTAATCCTCAATAGATTGGCGTGTATACAAATTGTTTCTTCCTAGTATTGGTACTGTTCAGATCCGGCCTGATCATGGTTTTCCATCTTAATTTAGGTCTTCCCAGAGCTGGCTTGCCTTCTACTGCCTACTCTCCACTCCGTGCACCATACAATCTTCTGGTCTTCGCTGACGGTAACCGAGCCATCTCGGTCGATTCTCCCTCAGTTTCTCAGAGATTGATATTACTCTCAGAGACTAGCGAGTGGTGTCATTGGGAATTTTGTCTAGCCTGGTTACTCCACGGGCTCATCGTAGCATCTTTATCTAAGCCACTTGAAATTCCTGTTCGTCTTTGTTCTTTGTAGGCCAGAACTGGACGGACAACCATTTTGTATACGAAGGTTGGAAATTAAATAGTGGCAACTATTTATTTACAACAGATACAAAAGAGTTACATGTTAGCAACCTTTACTGTCCTTCAGTGTAGTCACTAGCATTGTGTATAACCTGTTGCCAGCGATGCGGAAGTCGTAGTATACCTTTAGCAGAGCCTGTTCTGTTGATGGTGCGAATGAAGCGGTCTACTGCCTGTCGAATCACTGCAACAGTTCTGAAGCGAATGCTCACGAATCGTCAGGTTTCGATCACTGTCCAGTAATGCGACAAGAGCATGCACTTCTTCTTCACTCGTAGGACGACCTGCCCGATGAATATCTGCCACAGTTTGCCGACCATCGTTGAGGCTTTTACCCAACGTGCCACTGTTCTGTAAGGCAATGCAGATTCCCCGCAAGCCTCTTGAAGACCTTGATGACACTGTCGTGCTGTACGACCTCTGGCACATTCAATCTTGATCCAAGTCCGTTGTTCCTGTTTGAAAAACATAGTGACAACGTTACGTTAGACCGCTAGCTCACAAGTGACTGTGTTTCTCTCGCTTGTGCGCACGCAGGTGATGTGGGAAGGGCGAGTCCATTTGCTCTGAGGTAAGGTAGGTATGTCACCAACGTGTGCTATCAGCGACAATATTAAATTCCGTTGCATAGTATCTCCACAGCAGTGTTGCCACTATTTAAGTTCCAACCCTCGTAATTTTGCCCTTCTGGTAAAGAGGGACCTTCCTGTCACATTATACTCTGCTAGCTATGCTATTTTCAACAGGTTTATGACATAAATATATATTATGCCTGGGGTTCAACCAAAAATTTGTATACCGTGAGGTGACAAAATGTGTGACGGAAGTGTAACCATAGCAACCGTGCAGGCTGTGATGTATGGTACGGATGGATGGTCAGACAATGTTACCTAGGAATCGTGCAGGTTATGTCTTATGCCTGGTTGACATCTGAAATTAGTAGCCGTTTATGGGTGTCCATGTCCGAAATACATATTTATGCTCATTTGATTTTTGCAAAAGGGAAAAGTGTTTTCTTTCTTTTTGTCAACAGAATATCTTTGTGAAATCTCCTGTAGTTCTCGTCATATTTGAAGTACACAAACAATTAATCTCTTGATTAAACCTACACAACTTCTGTTTCCCTCACTCTTCTTCTTCTTCATCATCTCGTCTTGTCACAAAGCAGTCCAAGAACAAACTGAATCCAGGCAGCCTGCTACCAAAGACCAACGGATGTGATCGGATCTGGTAGCAATGAGTGAGTGATCTTTGGTAGGAACCAAAGACTACATTGCGCACTCTTTAACAATGTTATAGTGGTCTAAAGATCGATTTTTTAAAAATAGAACATGTATTTTCTGAGAAATGAAATATTCAGCTTACATTTTACAGAGCTCATCCTACGCCGAACAAAGTAAGGGAAAACGTGTCGTTCCGGGCAAAACCATATGGATGAAACCTGATTTAATAGGACTTGCGAGTTCCACTCGAAAAATGTATTTTATTTCAAACAGAGTGTCTGAAAAGAACTGTTATGTTACTTTGAATTATTTTTGGTATAACTACAACAGGACTTCATTAGATATGCAGGCCACAAAAAGTTGAAGGACAAATAATTTTGACCTTGTCTACTTTGAACTAAGAATGTATTCTAGGTTGCAGAGTTGTTCTCGGAACACAAGTGACTACGGCTGGTCCGTGGTCCGACAGCTCTGCTTTCTGTCCGACTAACGGAGTAGAGCGGACGTGGCCAGTGCTCTACTGTGGCTCTACGCCTCTGTAATTGGGAGACGGAGAGGGGCTGGTCTCCACCGCCGGCTGTCCTGAATTTTTTCCCCGTGGTTTTCCATTCTCCTACATCAAGACAAATACCGGGACAGTTCCTAGTATAGGCCACGGCCGCCAACCCCCTCACCTCCTCCGAACATCTCCCTAGCCTGAGAAACGGCGCACAGTGTGTCGAATCCCAATTCTAGGTGGAAAAAATGAATAACGTCGTTTTTAGTGCTGGGATCCTATTAAAAGTTGGCAATATACCCTTTTCGAGGTCGCTGAATTTATATCTGGCATCGTCTAAAGTGTACGATCTTCGGTGGTAAATATATAGGGGTGAGGGGCAAGGGGAGGTGTAAAAGATGACCGAAAGCAACAAAGGAATCGTCCAGTTTTGGGATTAAAAATCACGATTTGGATGTGTATACTATAGTTTATGACAGTGGTAAACATACTATTTAAAACTGGATAAAGTATGAATAACAATGAGAATTTCAGTCCAGTATTCTTGTTACACCTACGATGGTTTATAGAAAGCTGTGAACTGCAGTCCAATTTCCAGCCAGAGATGGCATCTGCTCTTTTATTTGGTTTTCAATTAACTCAACTTCACGTTTGACGATTTCAGATCTTCCCTTCTCAAAACGAAATGTTATTGGCCGTCAATAACGCGTTGATGAAGGCCTGGGATTTGTCCAAATGACAGTTTTATTGGCATCATTCAGGTGCAGTTTTAAAGGAACGAAACAGATTACACACAAATACTCATCTGTGTTACTGTGGTCCTAAAATTTTTCTTTGTACACACTGTTACCTGAACTTCCGTCACATCCCCATTTGCTGATAAGGGCGGCAGAGGAGTCAGTACTTTGCACAGATAAGGTATCAACTAAGCGTTTTACCATTAGATCTAATATTGCCTGTAACTTTACAGTAGCTGAGGTATCGCTAAGTCATATCTTCCTCCGCAGGATAAAACGCAGCTTTAGCTTTATTTAAAGCATAATATGAGGGGTAAATAAAATGCCATAAATCCATGGCACGTTTCCACATTAATGTATAACCGTACAAGGTAGACTTGGTGTCAACGTATAGCGCTAACGCTTCCTCCGGTGTAAATGGACGCTTGTCCTGCTCCTTTTTATGAGCAATTAGAGCTTTCTTAATTTTTGTGCCTCTTGTTGGGGAAGAATAAAGCTCTTTCACGTTGCTGCATCTCTTTTCCCGTTTGGTCGAAAAGAATCTTCAGCAGCAAACGCGACTTCCTCCAAACTACGCGATTCGGTAATATCACAATCATTTTGCTTCTTCGTCTTTACGGAACAGTCTTTAAATTCCTTAGGGTGACGGCCGGCTTTGTTAGGGACACAACTTATTTTCGGATCATACGCTGGATCAATGTCGTCTTGTTCACTTAACACGATAAAATCCGTCCCATTTATTCAATCACCGAATTTTTCTCGGAATCGTTGTTCTCTTCTTCCTGCACTCTCCCATTTTTTGATATTATGGGATATCAATTTTGTTTCTTAGCTCCTGAACCTGAGTGTCAATAAGAGTTGTAGGCTCAAATTTATTCATAACATATTGAAATATGACTTCTGAACGCCCCTCTTTATGACACGACCGCCAGGCGTTGAAAAATTCTTCTCGCGGCAACGCCCACATAGTCACTGAAAATAAGAAAATAAACCATCATGCACATTCGTGCGCAACCAAACCGCTACAGATCCTGAATCTACATTACATTTCCCATCGAATGACGTTTAAAGTAAAGTGGCACTATGAGGCACTCATAAAGTTTTTCCGATCAAAATCTAAAAACAATCGAAGTTTCTACAACAGCTTCCTTTTACAACGCATTGTAAATAATTTATTTAGTGCATAACGCTCATATTACGCATAAAAGTGAGAACACATACCACTTTTCACTATTCCATGAGCCACAGAAGACAGCACCTCGTTGAACTCCCTAGAAACACAACGTTCGGTTCACTCCGACACCTCCCATCAACTGAGCTGATATCCGCCAGGAAGACATTTCAGCACCTGTCCGCTCCATCCTACACACCAGAAAGCGGAAAGGAAGACCGAAGGTCACCATCTGGTTTGTTCACTATCGAATGAGCCAGGTTTTGCTTTGGTTTGCGGCAGTGAATTTTTTCCACCTAGATATGGGATTCGACACACTGTGCGGCGTTACCGTCTATGTGGCCCGCCGTCCCCTTCAGGGACGGAATAAAATCTTGTTCAGTTTTAGTAACTCATTCTACCTTTGGAGGGCTGAGTGGCTCTGACGATCAAGCGTTGACTTTTTGACCCCAAGTTCGTGGCTTGCCTCTCAAACGTTCTTTTAAATTCCGGTAAAACTACTGTCACGAAGCTGACGTATTTGAGCACCAGCAAATCCACTGGCCTGAGCCAGGATCGAACCCGCCAAATTGAGTTCAGAAAGTCTGAGCTATTTAGGCCGCTTTAGCGAAATCAGATGCATTACTGAGTAGCGCACACATTATAGCAATCATTAATGTGAATATTAGTAAGTTGTACTTTAAGGTAACGTCGGGCTTTAAGGGTTGTGAGCGATCAATCAGATACGTGGAAACAAAATGGGCTGTCTTTTCCAACTCCAGCAGAGTGTGACGCGGCGGAGCTGGACGTCAGAGACTTAAAAGAAATAGTCTACTCTAGAGAGGAAAAGAAACCACTTTAATGCAGCAGTTCACTTCAACTGGCCCTGATTTTATTGAGCAATCAGTGAAGGAGGTCGTATTTTACCTCTAAACCAGGAAGATCCCCGCAAGAATTAGACTTAAAGGTGTAGTAAAAGGGAGAGCATTAATAGAAATGAAAGCGTAGCAGCTTTTATCCAATCTCACGATTGGTCTGGGAAATACATTAAGGATGTGTCACTACTCAGATTAAGGTCTTTCACTATATTACGTAACTGAAATTACTTCCGAGTCTGTAGTATTAAAGTTTAGAATGGTCACTTTTCTGGAACTACAGTATTCTGTAGTAACTAAACTACGTGTTTTTAGGACCTTAAGAGTGAACTAAAATAGACTCTCAAAATTATCTATTAGGCTTTCAAAGTACAGATTTAGGCATCTAAAATATTGTTTCAGGTAGCTAAAGACGGTTTCATGCACCTAAAATGCATTGCTATCTACTCAAATGACATTAATTGTAATTAAATTAACATTAAGCATAATTATATATAGGGTGTAACTGAACTATAGCGACAAAAATGAGGGATGCTCTTCGTGTCATGTAAAGGACGATGGTGCAATCGGATTGGCGGTGGATTTTATGTTTCTTTGTTGCCTCCGCGTGTGCGATTAAAATTGATAAGCTCGCCATGTTTGCTGTGCCAGAGCACAAACAGCTGCCATGCTTCAGCGAAGAGAAGGGAAGGGAGGTGAAGTGGGGTGTATGATGGAGACAGAGATAATGTTCCGCGCGTATTCACAAGGATTGTCCTTCTCTCTTACAGGCAATATCCGCAGTTCGTTTATTTAACAGCCGTAACTGCACACACAGTACAAGAACAAACTGCTTTTAAGACACACTTGTCAGTCAAGGAATGCGCCAGATCGTTTCTCCTCTCGTATGTTGGTTGCAGTAATGTTATTTATTATTTGACATGCTCGAAGATGAGTAGTATAATTGGATGGTTCTGGCGCCGCCACCGCCACCGGGCTCCCAGAGGCCACCTCCACCACCACCACAGCCAGAGGCCTCCCAGATGCCTCCTCCACCACCACCACAGCCAGAGGCCTCCCAGAGGCCTCCTCCACCACCCGCGGGAAATTTGAATTTGTAAACAAAGCCACGTGCTTTTTGACAGCTGCCATCGACAACAACGCATCACTAACCTCAGTACTGCCATCTTGACGGGCCTAAACCTCAGTAGTGCCAACTTAACCTAACTAGCGCGAGATAAACAAACCCACGTGCTTTTTGACAGCCACGTGCTTTTTGAAAGACAACAACGCATCGCTAACCTCAGTACTGCCATCTTGACGGGCCTAAACCTCAGTAGTACCAACTTAACCTAACTAGCGTGTGGTAAACAAAGCCACGTGCTTTTTGACAGCCACTTGCTTTTTTGACAGCTGTCATCCGCCATCTTTAAACCACAGAGCACTGTGCTGCCCTCTTTATCGTAGTAGCTGTAAATTCGTCACCTGTCATCGGCAGTGCTGCCATCTTGGCGGGCCTAAACCTTAGTGCTACCAACTTAACCTCACTAGCGTGAGATAAACAAATCCACGTGCAGCTGTCATCCGCCATCTTTAATCCATAGAGCATAGTGCTGCCCTCTTTAGCTACTTACCTTCCACGTGCAGCTGTCATCCGCCATCTTTAATCTATAGAGCACAGTGCTGCCCTCTTTAGCTACTTACCTTTGAAATGTGGTGGCGGATAATTTGAAAAATGCTTTTTGACAGCAGCCATCTTTGAGCACCGTGCTGCCCTCTTTAGCTAGATACCTGTGGTAGTAGACAATTCTACGTGACAGCAGTCATCTTTGAGCACCGTGCTGCCCTCTATATGGTGGCGGCAAATTCTACATGCTCTTGTTTGGAAACAAACTCACGCGCTTTTTTGACAGCCGTCATCCGCCATCTTTAATCAACAGAGCACAGTGCTGCCCTCTTTAGCTACATACCCTTGAAATGTGGTGGCGGCAAATTCCACGTGCTCTTGTTTGGAAACAAAGCCATGTGCTTTTTTTGACAGCTGTCATTCGCCATCTTTAATCAACCGAGCACCGTGCTGCTATCATGCGGGCAATTTCATCAGCTGTCATCCGTCATCTTTAATCTACAGAACACCGTGCTGCCCTCTTTATGGCTACTACCTTAAGCACGTAGTAGCGGGCAATTTGAAAAGTTCTGTTAGCTATCATCCGCCATCTTTAATCAAGAGAGCACAGTGCTGCCCTCGTTAGCTAGATACCTTTGAAATGTGGCGGCAGCAAATTCTACATTCTCTTGTTTGGAAACAAACCTATGCGCTGTCATCCACCATCTTTAAACCACAGAACACCGTGCTGCCCTCTTGCGTCAGCTGTCATCCGCCACCTTTAAACTATAGAGCACCGTGCCGCACTCTCGCGTCAGCTGTCATTCAAGGAATACCTTTGTTCTAAGAAGATATTACAAGAGAAGTGATTAAGAATATAATCGAACACGGTACTCGATACAACATATGATTAGAACATCGGTTGATGTGTTTACAACATATCTAGCGTATACCTTTGTTCTAAGAGAAAAAGTAAGACAAAAATTTTGAATAGCTTACGTAAGATAGCAACTCTTATAACTTCCTTTACTTTCCTAAGGCATAGCTTTATCGAACGCAATGTTGCACATACCGCGTACCTGCATGTTTATACTTGAACACATACTGCTGTTCATATTTCGATATTGTAGAACACTGCATTGCAAGACTAGAATCAAACACTTTTGAGGAAAAAAAAATTCTGTTTTCGGCATACTTACCGAACTAGACGATAACATACTTACGAATTTAATCAACATCTTCCTTCTTGCTCTTATTCTTCTTCGAGAGGAAGGAGTAGGTAATACCTAATCTAAAATAAAAGAATATGCCAATTCTACATTATTTATTTACATCTTGTATGTACAAGTTTTATCTCGAATCGTTTTACCGTAGTGATGTTTGCGTACTTCTCGATGCAATTCTTGAATGTAGAAGTTTAAACTTACCGTACTACGCTCTCAGCGTACCTCTCCCTACAATATGTACAGTGAATTGTGATGTAAGACAGCGTAACGTAAGTACACACCTCTAACATAATGTTAACACACACATCTGCTTTGTGTAAAGTAGTACCGATCAATACTACTATGCCCCCAGGCTAGAGTGTTGGTAGAATTTGGAATGACAAACCGTTTGCAATCATCGCTATTAAGGGCTACCTTACTAATTAAATGAGTGTACAACTGGTGCTTCTTGCTTCTAATGACAGACATTTGCTTATGCAAAACAGGTGGATTACTTTTAATGCAATTGTTATAGTTTTCAAAACTTAGCTGATTCTGAACGACATTCTTTTTAACCCCCTTCAATCTCTTTATTTGTAATTCATTTAAGAGTTTTATGCAATATGACTTGGATTTAGTACCTACAAATGAATCGATAATATTCCCAGCACATTCATCTTTCATTTTACCTAGAACCTTTTTGTTCACTAGCGGTAGATGATATTGATTATTTGCAGGATAGTTACTTGTACCAAACCTACCCAAGTCTGGCTTTATGTCATTGTAATAGTCATCAGTTTTGATTTGATAAATAAACGAATCGGTATCTGTGTAGAGCAATTGCGCATTATGCGCGTACTTCTTCATCATATAATCGTAATGGAATTCATACATGAATGTTTTAGCCAATTCAAGTACTGCGAAGCCGACGTAGGTAGGTTTGTCATACTTAACCTTAACACGATTCATCTGTATAATAACTAAATTCTCATGTATGATGGTGCAGCTGTGGAAATTTGGTTTACTTATTAAATAGTTAGCACCATACCTTTTCTTAATATTCTCCCAGTTTGTAATCAACTTTACATCAGCGCGTTTTACAACATTTTCCATAGTCTTTCCAAACACACTGTTATTCATGAGCTTGTAGAAATCTTTTTCAAACTCGTTAACCGCATTCGTTCTTAAATTATTGTTCAGATCGATATATGGTTTTAGCCACGGTGACTGATTAAATTCTAGTGCGCGATGAATTTTGGATAACTTCAAACCATGCTGCAAACACTGTTTTAAATTTCGGTAATGAATGATATACTTAGATTTATCGCACAAATTAGCAATTAGCATTTTCGTCGTTGATGCGATGTACGGGGGCTTCATATTTTCAGGGCAGAACGGTAGGTCATTATGAGAAGTGTGTAACTCTTTAGGATACTGTAAGTCAACTTCGAGGAAATAGCCTTTATCAGCTTCATCGCCTAGGGCGTGCAGCTCTAAAGCATCAATTTCGCACTGCGTTAGCCAGCGGAAACCACTCACCGGTAGATGCTGACTCATCGCCCACCCATACTGATTATTAGCATCGAGATAAACGATATACTGAGATTCCTGACTAGAATCGAAACTCGGCATGTACTTATTATTTGCCTTGGAATACCGCCCGCTGCACTGACTTAGACCGCCTCGAATAGATGATTTTATAATAATAATAATAATGTTATTTGTTTTACGTCCCACCAACTACTTTTACGGTCTTCGGAGACGCCGAGGTGCCGGAATTTAGTCCCGCAGGAGTTCTTTTTACGTGCCAGTAAATCTACCGACACGAGGCTGTCGTATTTGAGCACCTTCAAATACCACCGGACTGAGCCAGGATCGAACCTGCCAAGTTGGGGTTAGAAGGCCAGCGCCTTAACCGTCTGAGCCACTCAGCCCGGCGATGATTTTATAAAGTGCACCATATCAATATCAGTTATCAGTTCCAAATTCACATGCGTGTATTTTAACATCGCGTCCCAACTTAACCCAGGTGCAGTAAAATACTGACATGGGTCAAGGCTGTAGGTTTTCTTAGAAACACAGCGAAAATTTTCAAAAACATCAGCTAACAAAAGTACATCTGTCTTTAAATATAAATCGGAGTATTCACCTAGCGTTTGAATGCGGAACTGCTCCCAGATATGTTGTGCATGTAAATAGTCATCATCACTAATATCCGCTGAATTCAGCGAGCTGTAAAAGGATTGTTTCGCTGGTAAGGCACGTTCTTCGAGGCGTTCTAAGCAGTCAAGATATTCATAACAAAAAACACCCTTACGCCGAAGTAAATTAAACTGCGCTTCTTCGGGAAAAACGCGTCGAATTTCCGTAAATTGTTCAGGCTGTAAATGACTAGAAAGTTTATCGAGGCTACTCGCCATAAAGCGAAACGAGTCAAGGAATCTCAGTTTTATAGAATCCTCAGCATCTACTTTTACAGACTTTGCAAACGCAATGTACCGCTCTTTATTCTGAGGGATTATATCTACTTTTTCATCCGAAGCTCCAAATTGTGAAATGATGAAATGAGAGTCGTAACCAGATAAGTAATGAAAAATTACAGGGATAAATTTAGGAACTCTATACTTAAGATTACAGCTATAATGAGCGGCACATCTGTAGAAACCAGTTAAATGATCATGATCAAAACCTTTCGGGTCATTTTCGGAAAATTCCCTATCACAAATGCTACACTTTGTAGCACGTTCATGATTATTTAACTGTATTTCGGTGAGTGGCTTCATAGGAATATTACTATTTAGAATACGACCAAGACGAACTGCATCACTTTCAAGTCTTTCTAAAAATACTTTAGCAGCATCATGTCCTCGATACAGCTCTAACTTGTTAAGCGTACTATCGTAACTACACTTGATGTAATACGCTATACGGGACATGCATGTGCGTAGTATTAGTGAAAGAGTTGTCAGGATTAGTAAGCATGTGTTGCATGGCGTGAGGATGGCTTCAAAGTCTGCATAAATCAAGAACGGTACCCACATCTGCTTGTGAAAATTTGTAAATTTTAAAACATTATTGCCTGTAGTAGATATCTCTGTACGTACATGATTGCAGTCATTCTTGGAATGCTTCGTTAACTGATCTTGAGTTCTAAAATACTGCAAGCATCCATCACATAGCCACTTTTTACCATCATGTTTTGACAACTGACTACCAACAAGTCTACTCAGATTTTTAATCCAGCAAAAGTGGCTATTTTCACTGTTTTCAATATAGAGTAAGTTAACATGAGTACTCTTCTTATGACATGTATAATACAGAGGACCTACTACAGACTTTTTCTCTACACCATACACATTAATGCTAATGTTATTTAGTTCCTCAAAGCGCTTAATATCCTTTATCTGCACAGGAAATTCTATACTATCGAAATTTAGCTGCGTTGAATAATGTGGATACGATGATGTTCTATTCGCTACATTCGATTTAGCAGGATTTAAAGCCGACATCACCGCCCATGCAAAACATGCCTCGTCATTGTTTTGGATGTTTACAACAGCTTTTCTTTGCTGAATCCATGTCGGCAGCTCGATGTGTGAAGATCCACGCATAGGATTGTACTTATTGATGTTAACTTCTAGATACATTATTTCAACTAAAGCCCACCCCCATTCCTTTTCCTGAAATTCCTCGCTCTTAGTTGAAATAATGTTAGAGACATCCCTAACTACATCACCAAAATTAGTCGACTCACTTATGACAAAATTCTTCGTATTAAATGATTTAATGTCCGTTATTTCGGATTCATCCGTGCTTTTAATGTACAAGGCGAAAAGTTCAAAATTAACTTTAAATAAACTATGATTGGACAAAGATTTAGCAAGAAGCTGTTGTACATCCGGTTGAACACATTTTTAAAAGTTTGAAGTGCTCTGAAACTTTTGACTGGTGCGAATTCGGTAACTAGCAATCCTACTTTTAAATGCTGTATTAATTTCCTCGATGTTTGCGTTACTACCACTTCCACACGCATTATTTTTATGTGCATTACTCCGTAAGTGTCCCTGTAAATGCGAAGATGGTACATCAGTGTTACAGTGCTCGCAGTGAATAGTCTGAAGTTCATTTTTCCTAGGCTTTTTACTACTAGTACTTTCTACAGCTACATCAGTAGCTGCACGCTTTTTCCCTACTACTACCTGAGGGCAAGTAGATATTTGATGTACCTCTACTAAGTGAGCCTGGTATTGCTCTACATTAGCGAAATACACCCCACAAACTTCACATAAAGCGGATGTTATGCTAGGGTGTTTTACTTTTTTATGTCGCGTACGGGCATCTACCCTCGTAAACGATGCCTCACACTGCTCGCAGGTGAACGCATCAGACGCCTCACGATGTTTCGATTTTTTATGACGCGTAAGGGTATCTCGTCTTGTAAAAGTTACATCGCACTGCGAGCTGGGGAACATCTGAAAAGAGAACAACCAATAGAGATTAGGTGAAAGTTACGATGTTCGGAAGAAACCAAGTTTCAACGTATAGAGGTCGGACATAGCTGTGAGTTTGAAATTATAAGATTAACCTCGTCTATAGCATGAGGATTGAAGAGAATAACTATTTATCAATAGACTAAAGTTACGATGTTCGGAAGAAACCAAGTTTCAACGTATAGAGGTCGGACATAGCTGTGAGTTTGAAATTATAAGATTAACCTCGTCTATAGCATGAGGATTGAAGAGAACAACTATTTATCAATAGACTAAAGTTACGATGTTCGGAAGAAACCAGGTTTCAACGTATAGAGGTCGCACATTGCTGTGAGTTTGAAATTATAAGATTAACCTCGTCTATAGCATGAGGATTGAAGAGAACAACTATTTATCAATAAACTAAAGTTACGATGTTTTAGAAGAAACCAAGTTTCAGCCTGTTGAGGTCAGACATAGCTGTGTGTGTGTTTGGAATTATAAAATTAACCTCGTCTATAGCATGAGGATTGAAGAGAACGACTATTTATCAATAGACTCAAGTTACGATGTTTTAGAAGAAACCAAGTTTCAACGTATAGAGGTCGGACATTGCTGTGAGTTTGAAATTATAAGATTAACCTCGTCTATGACATGCAGATTAAAGAAAATAACTATTTATAGACTAAAGTTACGATGTTTTAGAAGAAACCAAGTTTCAGCCTGTTGAGGTCAGACATAGCTATGTGTGTTTGAAATTATAAAATTAAGCTCGTCTATAGCATGAGGATTGAAGAGAACGACTATTTATCAATAGACTCAAGTTACGATGTTTTAGAAGAAACCAAGTTTCAACGTATAGATGCCGGACATTGCTGTGAGTTTGAAATTATAAGATTAACCTCGTCTATAGCATGAGGATTCAAGAGAACAACTATTTATGATTAGCTTAAAGTTAAGATGTTCGGAAGAAACCAAGTTTCAACGTATAGAGGACGGACATTGCTGTGAGTTTGAAATTATAAGATTAACCTCGTCTATGACATGCAGATTAAAGAAAATAACTATTTGTCAATAGACTAAAGTTACGATGTTTTAGAGGAAACCAAGTTTCAGCCTGTTGAGGTCAGACATAGCTATGTGTGTGTTTGAAATTATAAAATTAACCTCGTCTATAGCATGAGGATTGAAGAGAACGACTATTTATCAATAGACTAAAGTTACGATGTTTTAGAAGAAACCATGTTTTAACGTATAGAGGTCGGACATTGCTGTGAGTTTGAAATAATAAGATTAACCTCGTCTATAGCATGAGGATTGAAGAGAACAACTATTTATCAATAGACTAAAGTTACGATGTTCGGAAAAAACCAAGTTTCAACGTATAGAGGTCGGACATTGCTGTGAGTTTGAAATTATAAGATTAATCTCGTCTATAGCATGAGGATTGAAGAGAACAACTATTTATCAATAGACTAAAGTTACGATGTTTTAGAAGAAACCAAGTTTCAGCCTGTTGAGGTCAGACATAGCTATGTGTGTGTTTGAAATTATAAAATTAACCTCGTCTATAGTATGAGGATTGAAGAGAACGACTATTTATCAATAGGCTAAAGTTACGATGTTCGGAAGAAACCAAGTTTCAACGAATAGAGGTCAGACATTCCTTAAAATCTTCGCACTGCAGACTGTTACTCGGATGAATAAAATGCGTGCGTTCAAGCCTGTAACTCGAATGATAATATTCTGGTCGTATCTAAAAAGAAACGAACAAACATATATGAATGTAGTGTAGGGTACATCAGTTAACCTAGCTATCTTTACAACTCAAAGTTCGAAAACATACCTAAAAATGCACGTGTTGCAGACTGTTACTCGGATAAATAAAATGCGTACGTTCAAGCCTGAAACTCGAATGATAATATTCTGGTCGAATCTAAAAAGAAAAGAACAAACATATATGAATGTAGTGTAGGGTACACCAGTTAACCTAGCTATCTTTACAACTCAAAAGTTCGAAAACATACCTTAAAAATGCACGTGCTGCAGACTGTTACTCGGATGAATAAAATGCGTACTTTCAAGCCTGTAACTCGAACGGTACCTAAAAAAGAAAAGAACAAACATATATGAATGTAGATGTCTATTACCTAGCGTAGAAGTTGCTTTGCAAACAGTAACTAACAGTTCCAGCTTACCTTAAGATAAAGGCTGAAGAATAATATTCACAGCAGACAGTACTTAGACGGGAGATGTGTACGTAATAAACGCATACAGAGAACTGTGAGCGCTTCACGCAGACTGCAGCGAGTCAATATGCTGCTTGTTACCAAGCGGATGTGAAAATCGCTGACAACTGCAGTACAGTCGGAACTAAATGTTTATGCAACAAGAGCTCTCCTGAAGGTCTTACACTGAGTCCCGCAGGCTGACGTATTTAAGCCGGAATCGAACCTTTAGTTGATGCCGAGGTGTCAGAATTTAAGAGTTCTGCAGCGGATCGAGCCTTGGAAAGTTAGCACGCGATCCTCGAATTCTGGACTTAAACGGGAGGGTACTAAGCTACATCCGCGGTATTCCTTACCTGTAGGCACTTAAAGGTATTGAGCTAAAACTACATTTAGCTAGATCATGTAATTACACGTTATGACGATCGCGCAGGTCCCTCGCCTAGCATTTGCTATTTTTACGGCTTCCAACAGTAGGAGTTCGAACCCGCTATCTTCCGAAGTAGCGGGAATGATTTGGGGGTACAAGAGTGTTGAGGGTGATTCATTTGTCGGATGGAGGTGTTAAGCTGTGTGCAGGCTTCTTCGGTAGGAGTAGGCTATGTGCCGCTACCGGGACATCTAGTTATAAAACCCGCTACAACAAATTTATCGCGTATACTGCGTTTTAAAATCGTAGTCAGGAAGGGTAACCGGTCGTAAAACTATGGTGTATGATCTAAGAGGCGGGGTGTGCAAAAAAGCTAGCATTAAGTAAGGGCTGTTGATGGGGGCGTTAAACCTTATGCAGACTCCTTCGAAAATGATTTTGAGTACAAGACGTTGATGGTGATTTATCTGTCGGATGGGGGCAATAAGCCTTGTGCAGGCTTCTTCGGTAGGAGTAGGCTATGTGCCGGTACCGGGATATCTAGTTATAAAACCCGCTATAACAATTTTATCGCGTATACTGCGATTTAAAAGCCTAGTCAGGAAGGGTAACCGGTCGTAAAACTATGGTGTATGATCTAAGAGGCGGGGTGTGCAAAAAAGCTAGCATTAAGTAAGGGCTGTTGATGGGGGCGTTAAACCTTATGCAGACTCCTTCGAAAATGATTGTGAGTACAAGAGTGTTGAGGGTGATTCATTTGTCGGATGGAGGCGTTAAGCTGTGTGCAGGCTTCTTCGGTAGGAGTAGGCTATGTGCCGGCACCGGGTTTTACCCTCTCCCTACGGTAGTATATTACATTCTTAGGTAGTTTCCAGGGCGTGCAAAAAGCCAGCATTAAGTAAGGGCTGTTGATAGAGGGGTGTTAAACCTTGTACAGGCTCCTTCAACAGGAGTAGCCTACATGCCGGCGCCGTGCATGTTCTTTCGATAGGAGTGGGCTATATGCTGGCACTGTGTTTTAACCTCTCCGTACAATCATGATATTTTATGTTAGGAGCTTACAAGGGCTGAATGCTACTCAGCTAAGAAGACGTTCTATGAGTTACAAGTAGCTTATCACCACGCAGTGTCTTCGTTCAAGGTTAGTGCAGCCGGAAGCCGAGTGTACAATTTCAGTCAACACATGCATTCTACACCTCGCTCTGAATGACTGCGCCGATACAACTTCAAAGATTGTAGAACAAAAAAAATGTAACCCATAGCCTACAGTTTGGTTTAGTGTGCTTGCCTCTCACCCGGCAGTCTCGGGTTCGATTCTCTTGGGAATAAAAATATGTTTTACAGATTTTAAATCGCAAGAATTTGTTTTAAGACTAGTTGCCCTTCCTGACGCAAAACTGGTAGTATCTAGCCTCTTACATCATACACTATTGTTTTCGACCGGTTGCCCTTCCTGACGTCAAAGAACTCGGATTAAGAATCTGTTTTACAACTAGATGCTCTTTTTAACAAGAGAATCGGGGATTTACAGCTAGACGCTCTTCTTAGTGCAAGAACTAAGATTTTAAATCGCTGTATCACGAACTATTGTTTTACAGCCGGATGCCCTTCCTGACGCAAAACTAAGATTTTAAATCGCAAGAATTTGTTTTAAGACTAGTTGCCCTTCCTGACGCAAAACTGGTAGTATCTAGCCTCTTACATCATACACTATTGTTTTCGACCGGTTGCCCTTCCTGACATCAAAGAACTGGGATTAAGAATCTGTTTTACAACTAGATGCTCTTTTTAACACGAGAATCGGGGATTTACAGCTAGATGCACTTCTTAGATTTTAAATCGCTGTATCACGAACTATTGTTTTACAGCCGGATGCCCTTCCTGACGCAAAACTAAGATTTTAAATCGCAAGAATTTGTTTTAAGACTAGTTGCCCTTCCTGACGCAAAACTGGTAGTATCTAGCCTCTTACATCATACACTATTGTTTTCGACCGGTTGCCCTTCCTGACATCAAAGAACTGGGATTAAGAATCTGTTTTACAACTAGATGCTCTTTTAACACGAGAATCGGGGTTTTACAGCTAGATGCTCAAAGCAGTATCTAGCCTCTTACATCCTACACTATTGTTTCACGGTATGGCCGGTTGCCCTTCCTGACGCTGAAAGACCGGGATTTAGCCAGTTACCCTTCCTGATGTAACAAGACTAGGATTTATTTTTTTAGACTGCACTTGGCTAGAAATAGCCACACGAAATTATTATATAGAAAGAGAATTGCTAGGCGGATAACAACTGACGCAAGAGTGCGGCACGGTGATTAAAGATGGTGGAGGACAGCTGTCAAAAAAGCATGTTGATTTGTTTCCAAACAAGAGCACGTGGAATTTGCCGCCACAACAGGGAGGGCAGCACTGTACTCTGTTGCTTAAAGATGGCGGTTGATGGCTGTCAAAAAAGCACGTGAGTTTGTTTCCAAACAAGAGCGCGTGAAATTTTTCAATTTGCCGCCGCCACATTTCAAAGGTATCTAGCTAAAGAGGGCAGCACTGTGCTCTCTTGATTAAAGATGGCGGATGATAGCTAACAGAACTTTTCAAATTGCCCGCTACTACGTGCTTAAGGTTAGTAGCCATAAAGAGGGCAGCACGGTGTTCTGTAGATTAAAGATGACGGATGACAGCTGATGAAATTGCCCGCATGATAGCAGCACGGTGCTCTGTTGATTAAAGATGGCGAATGACAGCTGTCAAAAAAAGCACATGGCTTTGTTTCCAAACAAGAGCACGTGGAATTTGCCGCCACCACATTTCAAGGGTATGTAGCTAAAGAGGGCAGCACTGTGCTCTGTTGATTAAAGATGGCGGATGACGGCTGTCAAAAAAGCGCGTGAGTTTGTTTCCAAACAAGAGCATGTAGAATTTGCCGCCACCATATAGAGGGCAGCACGGTGCTCAAAGATGACTGCTGTCACGTAGAATTGTCTACTACCACAGGTATCTAGCTAAAGAGGGCAGCACGGTGCTCAAAGATGGCTGCTGTCAAAAAGCATTTTTCAAATTATCCGCCACCACATTTCAAAGGTAAGTAGCTAAAGAGGGCAGCACTGTGCTCTATAGATTAAAGATGGCGGATGACAGCTGCACGTGGAAGGTAAGTAGCTAAAGAGGGCAGCACTGTGCTCTATGGATTAAAGATGGCGGATGACAGCTGCACGTGGATTTGTTTATCTCACGCTAGTGAGGTTAAGTTGGTAGCACTAAGGTTTAGGCCCGCCAAGATGGCAGCACTGCCTTTGACAGGTGACGAATTTACAGCTACTACGATAAAGAGGGCAGCACAGTGCTCTGTGGTTTAAAGATGGCGGATGACAGCTGTCAAAAAAGCACGTGGCTGTCAGAAAGCACGTGGCTTTGTTTACCACACGCTAGTTAGGTTAAGTTGGTACTACTGAGGTTTAGGTCCGTCAAGATGGCAGTACTGAGGTTAGCGATGCGTTGTTGTCTGTCAAAAAGCACGTGGCTGTCAAAAAGCACGTGGGTTTGTTTATCTCGCGCTAGTTAGGTTAAGTTGGCACTACTGAGGTTTAGGCCCGTCAAGATGGCAGTACTGAGGTTAGTGATGCGTTGTTGTCGATGACAGCTGTCAAAAAGCACGTGGCTTTGTTTACAAATTCAAATTTCCCGCGGGTGGTGGAGGAGGCCTCTGGGAGGCCTCTGGCTGTGGTGGTGGTGGAGGAGGCATCTGGGAGGCCTCTGGCTGTGGTGGTGGTGGAGGAGGCATCTGGGAGGCCTCTGGCTGTGGTGGTGGTGGAGGAGGCATCTGGGAGGCCTCTGGCTGTGGTGGTGGTGGAGGAGGTATCTGGGAGGCCTCTGGCTGTGGTGGTGGTGGTGGAGGTGGCCTCTGGGAGCCCGGTGGCGGTGGCGGCGCCAGAACCATCCAATTATACTACTAAGATGCAACGCTGCCGCCGCACGATTGTGTATTCCTTTCCTCACAACATTGTAAATGGAATGAAATACTGAACGAAGAAAACAATACGTCCAATGTTGTTATTACAGTAGATGTTCAATATATCCCCCCTCCTAGCTCGGTGCAAGTTAACAACGGTGCAGTTGTGACCCTTGGACTCTGTTCAGGATGTGTGGTGTGTCACCCCTCATATTCCCCATTGCCACCTATGCTGCTGTTAGTATATATATATATTAGTATATTAAAGCGTAAGATATTTTAATATATGTTAATTTATATGAAGGAACTACGCAAATTTAATGTTCGCCTGTTTATCAAAAACATGTCCTTTTGAGATGTATTTAAGGTCGGGCCTGCCCCCTGATAATAAATTAAAGGGCCGTGGTATTTTGACCTGCAAAGGTAGCATAATCATTAGTCTTTTAATTGAAGGCTGGAATGAATGGTTTGACGAAACATTAACTGTCTCCATATAATGAATAGGATTTAACTTTTGAGTCAAAAGGCTCAAATGAATAGGAGAGACGAGAAGACCCTATAGATCTTTATATGAGATTATACATATTTTGTTTAGTGGTATTGTTAATATGTATTTTATCGTATTTAGTTGGAATGACACAAAAATAAATATAACTCTTTGTAATTTAAACATTGATTTATGTGTATTTGATCCGTTAATAACGATTATAAGATAAAGTTACATTAGGAATAACAGCGTAATTGTTTTTTGAGAGTTCATATCGACAAGAAAGATTGCGACCTCGATGTTGGATTAAGGAATATGATTAGGCGTAGAAGTTTAATTAATAAGTCTGTTCGACTTTTAAATCCTTACACGATCTGAGTTCAGACCAGCGTAAGCCAGGTCGGTTTCTATCTTTATAATAAATGAATATTTTAGTACGAAAGGACCAAATATTCAAAATGATTTTTAATGTAAGTGATAAATATTAATACTGCTTTGGCAGAGGAGTGCAATGAATTTATAATTCAAAAATGTAAGAGTATTACAGGTAGTATTGTTAATAGAGATTTTAATAAGAATGTTAGGGGCTGTTATGTTAATTATTTGTGTATTAATTCCCCGTTGTCATGTGACATAGGACCATAAAATGTAAGCGGGTTTAACTCTCATTAACCATTTCTGGGACACACGAAGGTGTCTTAAATTCAGAGAGAAAACACATGAACGTCGCCGTGCACAGTCAAGCGCAAAGAACTAAGGAGGTATTTATAAGAATACAAACACCCAGACTCCGAGGTAGAGCAGTTCACTACATCCTCGACTCTGCCACGAATCTATTGCACTATTTTCTTGGGGTTTGGTAATTTAAAGGAATCAACAACCTGAGCAGTCTTTTATTTCGCCAACCAATTTATGATTCCTTTTCACCCCTTATTCTTCTAACCCTCTGGGTGTTGGGTTGGTAGAATGACATCCCACAGTATATACACCCTGTCGTCGTAAGAGTCGATTAAAAGGGGTCCACAGGCTCTTAACTTGGGAGCGTGGGCTGGCGAACACGGGACCTTTAGCTGAGTCCTGATATTGCTTTTAGTTACTCGGCCAGGCTCCTCACTTTCATCTATCCTCCCCGACTTCCCTTGATGAACTCTTTTTTCCTTTCCAACCACGAATGTATTAGAGCAATCGAGGCCTAGATAATCTTTCATTTACATGCCCTTCGTGGCCCTTGCGTTTCTTTGGCCGATACATTCATTTCTCAAAGTGTCGGATCTCTTCCATTATTTTCACTCTGATTAGTGTTAACCGAGCTCGATAGCTGCAGTCGCTTTAGTGCGGCCAGTATCCACTATTTGGGAGATAGTGGGTTCGAACCCCACTGTCGGCAGCCCTGAAGATGGTTTTCCGTGGTTTCCCATTTTCACACCAGGCAAATGCCGGGGCTGTACATTTATTAAGGTCACGGCCGCTTCCTTCCCAGTCCTAGCCCTTTCCTGTCCCATCGTCGCCATAAGACCTATCTGTGTCGGTGCGACGTAAAGCAAATAGCAAAAAAACAAAAACAAATATTAGTGTTAATAGAGGGTGGTTGCCTAGGAATACTTCCTCTTAAAACAATCACCACCACCACCTTTTTCTTCTAGATAACTGGTTACTATAACAAATGAACAATAATTCCACGTCAGCAATGCTCGGCGTCGATACTTGGAAATACAAGACTTAATTCCTGAATATCTGTGCTACGATAAGTCGTAGAGCAAAAAATATTCAGACATAAGAGACAGGACAATTCATTTTCTACAGCGTTAGTTACGTACAGGTTTTAAATTTAGATGATATTCGTCATTTAATTTTCGACCTCCTTTATATTGCTGTGCTTCTCTAATACTAATCAAATAATGTATAGCCTACTGCACACCCCTCATCATCATCATCTAGGTATTCTGCCTTATGGCACGTCTTGTCATGGGATGAACCTCTTCCACTGATACCTGTCCTGCGCCAAGTTTTTCATGTACGAATATTTATTTCCTTGGATATTGTCCAACATTTTTTTCCTTCCTCTTCCTCGTTTGCCTTTCACCATACCTTCTATTCCTTCTTTCAGTAAACAGTCCCTCCTCAAACAATGTCCGATCCAATTCATTTTTCTCCTTCTAATGATTTGTAACATACTTCGTTCTTCTCCAACTCTTCGTAATACCTCCGTATTCTTTACCCTGTCTTCCCATTTCACTCGTTCTATTCTTCTCCATACCCCCATCTTTAGTGCCTCCAATCTTCTCTCATCTTTCTTTCCCAATGTCCAAGTCTCTGCGCCATACAGCGCTATGCTTCAAATGTAACACTTTTCCTCAAATCTTTGTTTAGTGGTCCACAAAATAATTTTGATTTTTTCTGAGTTTAAATATTGAGTTCCGACAGATTCTGTTAAGCTATTTTGCACCTGATTTCATCATTATTTAGGCAGTAATAGGTTAGAATGCAAATCAGTCATTAATAAATCACTTTGGGAGTGGCGACCCCTTCGTACTAATAGCCCATATATGATTCATTCATTACATCCCCGACCCCGTCAAAGACTGGAAAACAGGTTGTAGGTTTTCATTTTTCAGGTTAAAATGCAAACTAATTTGGTCAGCAGGAAGTATCGTCTAGCCTGTTCTTTCATAATGCAGTGTGAGTAACATAAATTCTAGGGGTTCTGATGGGCCGAGCCCCTAATGTATATGCAAAACTCATAGCTTAACCGTTGCACATGCTATGGTTGTAATACTGAAAGATGCGTTATGACAGTCCTTAGAGGGGGGGGGGTCCGTTTACTGTCTGCCTAGGTATTCTGCCTTCATCGAAAGAACCGAAACTGATGTAAACAAAGAAAATCACGTATCCATCCGCGGTCTTCACTTTGATTGGAGAATGACCGCACTACTTCCGAGCATGTGGCAAGAGCAACGTGGGGTTGTCTAGGAACTGCCATTACCTCGCCTGATTGCCGCGATTACATCAGACTGTTGCTGGATGCCACTGATGGCAACATGTAGATGAAATGCAATGATGATATTATGTATACCAAGCAAAATGAAGTGAAATGTCGTATGGCTTCTTTAGTACCGGGATATCCCAGGACGGGTTCGGCTCGCCAGGTGCAGGTCTTTCTAATCGATGCCCGTAGGCGACCTGCGCGTCGTGATGAGGATGAAATGATGATGAAGACAACACATACACCCGGCCACCGTGCCAGGGGAATTAACCAATGATGATTAAAATTCCCGAACCTGCCGGCAACCGAACCCGGGCCCCTGTGACCAAAGGCCAGCGTGCTAACTATTTAGCCATGGAGACGGACGATACCAAGCAAAATAAACGACAAGCGATTGCATCACGTCTGAATATTTAACATCTCAGAAAATAAATAAATTACGGAATTTTGATGGATTTGAGGTCATTCCCAAAATGTAAATACATAATAAATCATTCAGGGCAGCACTTATAAGAAAAAATTCACACTTTTGATATTGAATATTTCAATTAAATTAAATTGTACAAGTGAAATATAGTTTTGAAAAGGGAATATGAAAGACAATTATAAAAAGCACTTTACCTAATTAGAATATGATAAAGGACGAAAACCTTCCAGGTCGGATTCCTCTCCCTCTCTCTCTCCTCTTTCTCACTGTTGCTCGTATCCTTCGGATTAATGACAAGACGTTCGACAGTTATATCGCACAGACCGTCCGATTCCCAGAATCTCAACTGTTCCGTCACCACGTGATAAAAAGCTCTCCACATTACAGCTGTTATACACTCACCAGAGTTTCGTTAATATTCTGACTGCTGAGGGCCAATTGTATAAACATCACTGACTGGAGATCAGTTTTAATCTAAGTTCAGAAAATAATCTGAGATCAGACCTGTGTCGTGTTGTATAACACTGATCTAAGATCAACTAATCGAAGTTCAATTTTAATCCCAGTTCATATGTGAGCGCTTGGCAACAGCGCAACAGTGTCGCGAGTCGAAGTTGAGCAGTGTGAATGTTTTCATTCGTATTCGTATTCTGTGTGCCGAGCGAAAGAAAGAAATAAAGAAAAAATGCCTGAAATATTTGCATTCAACAAGTAAATAGA
Source organism: Anabrus simplex (assembly GCF_040414725.1). NCBI lineage: Eukaryota > Metazoa > Arthropoda > Insecta > Orthoptera > Tettigoniidae > Anabrus > Anabrus simplex. The sequence goes on along the minus strand of NC_090273.1, from coordinate 119,116,146 downwards.
GAAATCATACATTAATCCTGTATTATGTCAGTTAAATTTGTCGGCAAGCAATATGGCTACACTTCTTTATTTCTTCTGTTTCAGGCTCCTGCTTCCAAATAAGCTGATCTCCACATCTCGACCTCGAAGTCACGGACGCCTAGCATAAAATGAAACTGAGACCTTAAAACTTGATAACGAAATTTAAAAAATCGAAATTTAAATGGAAAGGAGAAAGTTAAGCCTGGACAAGAAGGAAAACTGGGTGTAATTGCAATTTTCGTAATAGCCAACTGTAATTTTTTTGTAAATATTGTTACCTAAATACATTATTAATAATTGATGCCCTTATAGCAGTGTTTTCTCTTCCATGAACATCATTTGCAGCAGGTACTGGAATTTCTTCGAACGCTCTTCTTGCAGCGAACACAGCCTCATCTCTTTCAGGGACCTCATTTACTGCATTTATAGCGATATTGTGCAAGACGAATGCTGCAACTATGATTACTGGAACACGAGCTAACTTCACTCTTAGCCCACTGTCTTTTCACAACCCCCAAATATTCTTTCTATTGCTGACCTGGTTGCCTTATGGCCTCGATTATAAGCTACGATATTCAGGGACCTGAGCCTAGCATCACAAATAACTTGAACATTTAACGAAAGCCACCCATAACGATTCCTATAAACTTCTGCATTATCGCCACAAGGAGATATTATAGGTATGTGGGTACAATCTATAGCGCCTATAACACCAGCGAAGTGTTTTACATCGAAAAAATCACTCATGATTTTCCTCACGTCATTTTGTTCGGAAGGCATTTTGATAAACTCGTGTTTCAGTGCAGCAATAAGATTAGATACGCTCTGAATGGCTCTACAGACTGTCGCTGCGTCTACATGCAGTAAATCACCAACGACTAACTGAAAACTACCCGTGGCAAATAATCTCAAAGTTAGTAACAACATGTGCATTGAAGTTAGTAGGTTTTAAGTAGAATATCACGTAACCTTAGTTCTAGCCGTTCCACGGCATCTTTTCCCAAGTGATCCCTCAGTTTAAACTTCTTATCACTCAATTCCCTCATTGGATTTCCTCTTTCACAGAACACACTAGGAGCCCGACGAAATTAATCATTTTCATCATCAGAAGATATATCCGAGAAGAAGATCTTTTACGACAAGATTTTTAAAAAAAGCCTTTCTTGACATTCTTTTTTATTTGCTTCAGGTCCTAATTTCAACCGAGAACAGTAACCTGGAAACACGGCGTCCGCCATTTTTCATTAAAAAGATCTTGCTAGCTAATACTTAAAGAAAGCGGCTAAGTTAGTTTATCACGCAAAATAGGAAGTTGTTACGTCCTTTGACTGGTTGTGTTATCTTAATGACAGCCATTTTTAACTAATAGAAAAATGGTTTCTTAATTCTTGCACCGGTTACTCTAATACTCAGTGAATGTTTAGCAAGAAAAACTTTTATACATATGTTCTTACAAAATTAAAATTATGCTCTTTATGATAGTGAAGCATTAGTTTTTGTCCTCAAATTTAATCTTCTCGCACATGGTTTAATGTTTTTTAGATTCAGAGGACTTTTATCAAGAGGACGTATATTCATAGTTTTAAGACAGTTGGTGCTATTGTTTAAGTTTAGGGCATAGGTTAATGTTTATGGATCCCGTTTTTAATATGGTCTTGTCGGTTTTGTAAAATTTGTATGTATTTTATGCATTGTTTATTGTAACTTTGTCTATGTATATTTTTCTTATTTTTGGCTGATGATGATGCACACCCAGCATCGAAACCGGTACCGAGTAAAATAAAATGTTATAATTTTTCTTATAACATTATATGGTATTGAATAGGTGGACCTCTCTTGTTTTCATTAGATATCCGAGAAATCAGAGTAATCAGACATCTGTAAAATACGAACGGCATAAGATAATAACGTAAGCAATTAATCGAGGTTATGTTGTATAATTATTACATTACATTACATTACACTGCGGACAACTATAGCTAGCAATGTATGAGGTTGGACTTCAGTGTATTTTTAACCATTTATCACAAAAACACAGGTAATATTTTATTAACAATCAGCTGTTCTTGTATCTCAAGTAGAAAACAACTCCTTGAACTAAGATCAAAGAGTTTGATCGGAGAAATTTCTCCAGTCAAAGTTGATCGTAGTTCAGTGCGAATTGATCTCAGAATAACGTTTATACAATACAAATGTACGAGTTTTGCGTGAACCGAGATAAATTTCGTCTCTGATCAAAGTTGATCGTAGTTCAGTGCGAATTGATCTCACAATAACGTTTATACAATACAAATGTACGAGTTTTGCGTGAACCGAGATCAATTTCGTCTCTGATCTAAGATCAAACGGTTTATACAATCGGCCCTAAGAGTTTTATTATTACACGTAACGTATCCATTCACCATGCTCCACACCAACTCCATGGAGGTGAATGTAGGTAAATTTTCCATCCAGGCTTGGTGAACGGACGATGTCATTGTGGTTAAAGATCCAGTACGGTGCGAACGTATGATGTCATAGAGTGGGCAACGCATATAGGCTAAAGATTCAACATGGCGGGTCAAGCATGAGGGCATGGGTACCCGACATTCTTCGCATTGAATTACTCGCTTGTATTAATGATAATGGATCGGTTCTTGCATATTGTTCTGACTGAAATTATTGGATAAATTATATTTTGGACATTGTGCACGTAGGATCGCTTTATGCTATGATCTGGCTAAAGAGCTATTTTGATGTCTCCGCGCAGGGTGTTCTGCGATAGCATCATCCAGTAAACGTTCACATGAACACGTGTTCATATTTACAGCATGACTGGCTTTCTCGCTAACGGCGGTATAGGAGAAGGGAGCAGGGGATTTGCTTGCTATTGGAACGTTGGCGGACCCACTGCGGTTGCCATGCAGGGCCGGCTCGTGATGCTCACTTCTGCGTTACGTTCAACAGAATACAGCGGTCTGAACAAACAAGAAAAGCGATCCGGAGACTAAGGGAAGGAGAAAGGAATGCTGGAATATGGCAACACCGTGCAATGACACGTGCAATGCTCCTCCCTCCAACCCTATCTGCAAAAACGTTTCTTTTAATACAGGTATAGTGAATATTTGTTACTCGTTTCAGTAAGTTTGCATTCTAAGCTAAGTTATTATTGCCTAAAATTCCAGGCTCTAGTCATCACAAACAAACAAACAAACAAACAAACAAACAAACAAACAAACAAACAAACAAACAAACAAACAAACAAACAAACAAATAAACAAATGGACAGGCATACAGGCAAAAATGGAATCTAACCTATGTTGGAATGTTTATACTGATACGTATGTGGCAAAAAATTGAAGTGTACAAAAAAAATCTGTACGCAAGCTCAAAAAAGAATGGGCGCATGGTACTGTATGTTCCTAGCATTTAATATTTAATCAGACTTAATTTTAATTGTCATTAAAATAAAATTCGCCGCCAATGTAGATACAAACCCTGTTGATACCCACAAAATCTTCCGGGACTATATCTGTATTTCACAGACATGTGTAGGCTTCGGCTTAAGAGTGGATGGTTCTTACTACATTCGGGTGGCGGAGAGGCTGGTTCCCACCGTCGGCTGCCCTGAGAATGGTTTTTCATTCTCCTGTACCGAGCTCGATAGCTGCAGTCGCTTAAGTGCAGCCAGTATCCAGTATTCGGGAGATAGTAGGTTCGAATCCCACTATCGGAAGCCCTGAAATGGTTTTCCGTGGTTTCCCATTTTCACACCAGGCAAATGCTGGGGCTATACCTTAATTAAGGCCACTGCCGCTTCCTTCCCACTCCTAATCCCTTCCTGTCCCATCGTCGCCATAAGACATAGCTGTGTCGGTGCGACGTAAAAAAAAAAACAAAAAAAACAAAAAACAAATAGCATTCTGCTGCATTAATGCGAATGTCGGGACAGATCCTTTTGTAGACCACGACGCTACCCCTTCCCTCACATTCTCCGCACCTCAAATCGCCTACAGATCCCCTTGGACTGAGAGAGGGCGTTACCCTCTAGGAGGCGCACCGTACCTCTTCAGTGTATCAAATGAAATGATCCTTTTAAAATCTATAGGTTCAAGTGTACCTGCTTATACCAGGTGGGCAAAATATAACTGGCGCAGAAAATACTTACAATAGGGCCTAGGACTGACCGGAATTACCCTTCCTAATGAACATCACGGAAGATGATGAAAATGGCCTCATCTGAAGAAATGAAAAAGTGAGAATCCAAAAGTCCGGACTCCATTCAGAAACCACCAGTAGAACACAACACGTGAAGGTTCGTCTCGAAGCTTTAACGCTCGCACAACAGTAAATTTATAAGGATACAGATGCAGGTCCTTTTTGACAATGTTTCGACACGACGATCTCTTAAAATTCCCATTTGCAAAGATAATGGCGTTGAAATATTATCGGATTTCATTCCAGGCTTTCCTTCACTTGAGCAATGCTTTTTGGTGGTCGAACACTTTTCGTATAATTACGGTTTTTATTTGCTTCATACCCCGTATTACGCCATTTTGCCACTAGGTTCTGCATTTCACACTTTGCTGGAGGTTTTGCCAAAAACACTTCCAGCCTTAAACAGTTACGCAAACAGTTCGGCAAAGGTTTTACACGAATCGTGCATTGCATAACACTTGACAAAGAACACGCGCAGTTTTATCGTGAGCACCATTTTGTGTTGCAATCAACTGGTCACTAAACACGTCCATTCCTCTCACTCACTCACTCATACACATGCAGGAAATGCGCACGTCCAGACACGTGGCAGCAACCGATTGGTGCATCGAAATCGCGGTTTCCAGCATTCCCTGTGATGGGCATTTCTCCTGTTTATTAACACTAGTCAATTCCGCGCCAGTCTTATACATATTTTCCGGGCCAATTTTATTTTGCCCACCCTGTACAATACCATGCCTTCACTTTTTTAGTGAGTGTACATCTTGGTGCACCCGTAAGTCACTTTTCGTGATTATCACTAAAACTAGAGCATCCAGCCCCCACTATTGGAGTTAAGATATCTAGCACAGGTGTGCCTTTTCATTCAAGGTTGTCTTGCCTGGAGAGAAATGTTCTGAATAATAAAAGGGAATACCTTAAAACACCTGCTGAGTGCTTGTCAAATTTAGCTGTCAACACCCTCATATGTGTTAGCACTTCTCTTTATCCATAGTACAACCCGCATTATCCATGTTCCACTAGATTACGCATGAATTACATGCCTGTTAAAACTTTATCACCTCGTTTAGACAACAACTAATTAAATATATTAATAATGGGCTATTAACATAGTTTTGTTGATAACATAACTTACACAACCAGGGCAGTGATAAGGTTCAGCATTTCGCATTCCTGCCTTTCACTCGCTTCGTATCTTATAGATTACATAGGAACAGACAGATATGTTCAAATGACACGCCAACATCAATATATGGTCGCTATTAGCCGCGGGCGACTAGTGGCGCAACTAGTTGCTCTGGCGAGTCACGGACCATTGGATCAAATGGAGTATATTAGCCGCGGGCGACTAGTGGCGCAACTGAGCAACTAGTTGCCGGCCGTCATCTGAGCCGGCAACTGCTCTGGCGACTTTATGTTTTTTGACGAGAGTTTAATCATGATGTAAACATGGTATGTCCACACCTCCGCCAAAGAAAGAGTTGTGATTCGCTGAGCTTGATTTTACTGGACGACACAAATTGCACTCTTACCTTAAAAGGTACTCGTCCACGTTGCAAGAAAACTTGAGTGCCACTTTTGGGTTGCACAAGAAAATGGCACGCATTGTTTACACACGGCACGGAAGTTTGCCTTTTACCTTGTTGTGCAACACGAAAACTTGCGCGCTCAAAGAAATGTGTTTGTAGTTCGTCGGGCAGATTGTGCCTCAATCTTGCTTTAGGGAAGAGGGGTTTAAAAATGAGGACTTTCAGAAAATAATGCTAACAAATATGAACATGGTCATTATTACACTTGAAACGGATAGTTGTTCGAAAATTTCGTCACAATAGTCAGTGTAAAGACACACGGCCGTTTCGATTTTATTTATATAGATGAGGAATCTGGTGTACGTACAACACCTTTTGGGCTGTGTCCGCTGGACATGATTTAGGAATGGATTTCGATCAAGGTAGGTCGATTTCCAGTATTCCAGTAAGGTTGATCTTGTATATATTGTTGGAGAGTAAAATCACTATTGCGGTTCCCTATAAACGCCCAGTCCATTGCGGAAATTTGAAATGGTATGGACCTAAAAGCCTACCTTTGGACAGGTGGATGCTAAATATGAAGTTTGGTTAACATATCTCCAGCAGTTCTTAAGTTATAATAAATATGCTTTACACGCACCCGCTTTTGAGTTAAGGCAGGTGGGACTTGTACTGAAAAACCGTCCGTTAATGATCTCTCCCTTATTAATCATCGTATCGAAATGATGCATATGAGAAAAAGTTTTAGAAATTGATTTATATTAAGGCAGGTAGATTTCCATTAAGTTTGGTTGTGTATATTTTGTGGGAATGCAAAATCACCGTTTCGGTTTCGTATAAACCTCCAGTCAGTTCAGGGATTTAGAAACAATACTGGCCCTAATAATAATAATAATAATAATAATAATAATAATAATAATGGCGTATGGCTTTTAGTGCCGGGAGTGTCCGAGGACATGTTCAGCTCGCCAGGTACGGGTCTTTTGATTTGACGCCCGTCGGGAACCTGCGCGTCGTGATGAGGATGAAATGATGATGAAGACGACACATACACCCAGTCCCCGTGCCGGTGAAATTAACCAATGACGGTTAAAATTCCCCACCCTGCCGGGAATCGAACCCGGGACCCCTGTGACCAAAGGCCAGCACGCTAACCATTTAGCCATGAAGCCGGGCAATATTGGCCCTAAAACCTACCCAAGGACAGGTGGATTCTAAATATGAAGTTTGGTAGAAATATATCCAGTAGTTTTCAAGTTATAGGCAAACAGAAAAACAGACAAACAAACAAACAAACAAACAAGGAGACAAACAAATAGACAAACATTTAACAAAGCTAAAAAATATTCACATGGTCATTATTACATCTGAAACGGATAACTGTAAAGAAATTTCGCCAAAATAGTCAATGTACAGACACACGGTCGTCACGATTTTATTTATATCGATGACAGATAGGCATGGGCACGTTTGTAAGTGCAGACCTTCACTTCGAGATTTACTGCTCCTGAACGGTACATCATATCAACAAACGGCTTGCACCATCAGACGCCCCTTTTATTACTCTACATGTTTGATCCTGAACTATTTTCTTGTATCTCCCATACTTATGGGTTCAATTGAGTTACGATATCTGAATGGGTTAAAATTTGGGTACATTTTTTAACATTTTACATTATTTTTCACATACTTATGTGGAAGCTAGAATCATGAAATTTGGTTATCAAACAGCCATTGGTCGTGTCAATGTGCGTGCCAAATTCGATGACTCTATATTTCCTATAAGTATGTCAAACTATGTAATATACGTGTAAAAAGCACAAAATCTACGAATAATTGAGGAAAACAGCCAAATCTAACGTATAGGGCGAGGGAGGAAGAGAGAGAGAGAGAGAGAGAGAGAGAGAGAGAGAGAGAGAGAGAGAGAGAGAGAAGACAAAAAGTCATAGGACCAAAGTTGTAGGTCACTCCAAATTGAACTGAGATTGTGCAATCCGTTTTGTGATAAGACTTACCGTTTAGCCGCGAAGTACATCGAAACGAAGGTTCGCACCGTCATTGAAATTGCTTCCATATTTCGATATTCATCGAGGATGAAAAGTGCAAAATGTAATGATCTTGGAAGTTTTCCGTCGGTTACAGACTGAAATATATTATTTTTCCTAATTTCAATTTTCTAGCTCGTCTGGCAGATTGTGCCGCAATCTTGATTTGGGGAGAGGGGGATAACATTCAAGGCATTCAGGAAACTGTAGCTAAGAATATGCAGATGGTCATTATTACCCCTTAAACGAATAGCTGTACGAAAATTTCGCCAAAATAGTCAATGCATAGACACACAGACGTTAGGATTTTATTTATCTAGGTAGATAAGGAATCTGCTCCACGTACAACACCTTTTGGGTTACGTCCGCTGGACTTAGCCTGCAAAACCGACCGTTCATTATATCTGCCTTAATAATCCTCCTGTCGAAAAAATGCACATAAGAATTTCATTCATAAAAGTCGTTCATCGTTACAAACTCAACAGTTGTGCACTTCACTGATAGGAAAATAAATCCAGGGTGTTATTATCCATGAGAAAGTAATAGGAGCTTAACATCCAAGGAAACTTAACGCAAAATGATAGAAGATTATATCTTTCATCAGAATTGTCTTATTCTGGGAGCATTGTGTGAATACAGAGAGTTTCATTGCTATCTAGTATATCATCTACGACTACTGTACTGTGCATGCATCCAGAAATTGGCTTCGCTAATCTAACCTCAATTCGCTGCTGACGTCAAAGCTGAAACTCAAACCAAACTAGAGTGCCATGAAGTGCGGGCAGGTTTCCTGTAATATTCTCTTCAGCACTGTGCGGGTTAATGTAATGCATTTTCTAGAAGCCCTACAAAATCTACAAAATAATTTAAACCCCATATCTGCTACCCTGCGATGTAGAAGTCGGGAATGCTTCAATATCAGTAAGTTCCATGTGGCCCCATGAAGTAATTGAAGACTGCCAAAACTGCTGCATTTCCAAAATATTCCCAAAATACTGTTTCTACAGGTTTGTCGTATTTTTCCCCTTATGATCAAAGTGAACAGAAAATAAATGAAGTTTTGTCGGTATCTCTCCCACTCAGAACCTACAAAGGCATCTATGGACAACAGTTTGCCCACCCCGCCAAAAATATTATTTTATAAGATTTCTCATATTTTGTTATTTAAGAGCCCAATAAACAGCATTTTGTAAATGACTAACTTAGGCCGATGTCCTAGATGTTATTCCCCTTTAAACAACAAGCAACAAAGTGTATAAATTTGGACTTGGGTCTTAAGAGGTTAAGTCGGATCCTCATAGTACAAATCACTGATTTAATTTTCAACAGTTATCAGAAGAAAACGATTATTAAAAATGAAATAACAATTATCTGAAATATGTTGAACCACGTGACCTTGCCATGGTGGAGAGGCTTGCGTGTCCCAATGAACCAGATAGCCGAGCCGCAGGTGCAACCATATCGGATGGGTATCTGTTGAGAAACCAGACTAAGGAATGGTTCATCGAAAGGGGGGGTAGCAGCCTTTCGGAAGTTGCAAGGGCGGCAGTCTAGATGATTGACTGATAGGCCTTGTAATAATACTCAACATGGCTTAGCTGTCTTGATACTGGTACACGGCCTGAAAGCAACTGGAAACTACAACCGTAACGAACTGCCGAGGACATGTAGCTCTCTCTGCAAGGGGGGCATGGAGAGCTGCATCAAACCGGTCTATGGACTGATGACTCAAACAACAACATGTTGATGTACGCCTATTTATTTCAAATCTTCTAAAATTAATACTGTACCTGTGTTTAGAATTTCAAACTTAAGGTAGGGGTGAAAAATTCCATCCTCGCACCTAATTCCGTCCCTCTAAGGATTTCCAGTTTGCACGATTGGTACCTAATGTTTGGCCTCGCACATACGCGTAGCCTCATCCCGTTGTCTTGTGAGAGTTGGTTGTGTGCACCTCATTTAGTTTCCGTGTTCGAGGAGGATTCATTTTTCACGCTGAGCTGAGTTAGTGCAGCATTCAAATTAAAAGCCTCTTATTCCTAGAGAGAGCATTGATATGTGTATGAAATAATGGACTGCATTTCTGTCCTGAGGTGTAGTTCCTGCCGTGTAATCGCTACAATGGGGTGGTTGGAGTAAGTTACTATAGCGGCCATTACAATAAATCAGGGAATGTTCGTAATTTCGTCCCCATCCATTTTATTTCTTATGTATGCTCTTTATTATTATCATTATTATTATTAATTATTATTATTATTATTATTATTATTATTATTATTATTATTATTATTATTATTATTATTATTATTATTATTATTATTATTATTATTATTTTTAAGGTGGGAAAAAGCAAGCAGTGGCATAAGGAGTTTTTCGAATTTCTCCATCTGGTCTTTGAAATTCGTGTTTAGTGTTTGTGTTGCGTCTGGTGCTTCTGGTTTAATCACTGCTTTACAATGTTTAACTTTGGACCCCCATGAAATGGATTTCTTGTTGTATGTATCTTTTGTTAGTCGAAGGGTCATTTAGGGACAAAATAATGGGTTGTTACAAACGTGCAAGTAAAGCGTTTAACAACTCACTAACAACGCTGAAAGACTGTGTTAGAAAGAATACCAAGAAAACATTTTACATAAATGGCCTTCAAGTAATTCATTATGGGAAAAGTGTTCGGTAATGTTAGAAAGGAAAAATATATTAAAATATTAATGTTAAATATATTAAAAATATATTAAAATAAATATATTAAAATTAATTTTAATTTTCATAAATTTGCTGAGGGACGAAAGTACGAACACCTTACGTTATAACAGTTTCATTGTACCTTGCCCGCAAGCGGAGAATATATTCAGTAATTCATATATATATACACCAATTGCTAGCCTTGTCCATAATATTTCTGAATTTCTTCTTTCTTTCTTTCTTTCTTAATCTGTTTACCCTTCAAGCTCGGTGTTTCCCTCGGACTCAGCGAGGAATACCACCTCCACCACCTCAAGGGCAGTGTTCTGGAGCGTTAGAGTTTGAGTCGGGGATACAACTGCGGAGGAGGACCAGTACCTCGGCCAGTTGGCCTCACTCGCTATGTTGAACGGGGACCTTGTGGATGGATGGGAAGATTGGAAGGGACAGGCAAGGAAGAGGGAAGGGAGTGGCCGTGACCTTAAGTTAGATACCTTCCCGGCATTTGCCTGGAAGAGAAGTGCGAAACCACGGAAGACCACTTCGAGGATGGCTGAGGTGGGAGTCAAATCCCCTCTACTCAGTTGACCTCCTGAGGCTGAGTGGACTCCGTTTCAGCCCTCATACTACTTTTCCAATTTTGTGGCAGAGCCGGGAATCGAACCCGGGCCTCCGGGAGTGGCAGCTAATCACACTCATCAGTACAGCACAGAGGCTGACTCCTGAACTTCTACAAGTCTAAGTCTGCTAAGGGGACGAAATATGTGCCCCCTACCTTATGTCCTGAAATGCAGCTGCTTTTGACTTAAACTCTTTAACCCTAGGAAGAAATATATTTTTATATACCTAAAGAACACATCGTCAGTGGCAAAAATGTGGAATTCTGGGAATTTAGAAAATATGATAGGTTCAAGTCGCACCGTCGTCCGTGGCTTCCCATTTTAACACCAAAGAAAATGCTGGGGCTGTACCTTAATTAAGGCTGCGGCAAGTTCCTCCTCGATCCTAGCTCTTTTCCGCCCTTGTATCACACAAAACCTTTGAAGTGTTAGTGCGAAGTTAAACCACTAGGGAAAAAAGGAGGAAATACTTACAAATAGAGAAGTAAGAGCTATTGTGTACAAGAATACCTTTTTTTTACGTCCCAATAACTACTTTTACGATTTTCGGAGACGTCAAGGTGTCGGAATTTTTTCCAGTAAATCTACACACACGAGGGTGAAGTATCTGAGTACCTTCAGATACCACTGGATTGAGTCGGAATCGAACCGACCAAGTTAAGCTCAGGAGGCCAGTTATCTACCGCCTGAGTTGCCTAGGCCGACGGATATTGTGTATGTATGTGGACTGCCCTCAACAGCTCTGCTATCAGATGTTTCGTAGATGAGACATCACTGAAGAGGCCTAATAGGGAAGTCAAGAATGAGGTAGTTTTTCGTTGTTTACCTCACTGATCCAGAAGTTGCTATTTCGTATCATCTGCCAAGCCCAGTGCAATACACGCATTAACCGACCATTTGAGCGAGATTTCCACACCATTTATAACAAGGATTGGCTAGCCCGCTTGGTAGCCATAATGTTTAATGAGTCAAGTCTTTAAGGCTCTGATATCGTGGTTAGCCGGTTCGAGTCCTATTCCTTGAAAAATATTTCACCTTCTGAATGTTGTCCGGCAGGGTAAGACAGATGGTGATGTACAATTTCTAATAGCTAGATTGCGTGCCAAATGTCTGAATTCAATTGCAAACCTCTCCTCAGTGTTCATAATATGGAGTGAGAGCATACGATGCTGTTTATGGTGATTCGTCTGTCGGATGGAGACATTAAGCCCTGAGCACACCTCTTTCTGTTATTCGACAGGAGTAGGCTATGTCCTGACAGCGGATTTCACCCTCTCTCATAAGCATCATCATCACCATCATCATCATCATCATCATCATCATCATCATCATCATCACCACCCATTGCACTCCCGGCACTCAAAGCCGTACGCTAAAGAGATATGGACTGGCTGGACAAGGAATCGTATTGTTAGCATTGCTCATACTTCAGTCACCTTCACATTGTCACAATAATAATAATAATAATAATAATAATAATAATAATAATAATAATAATAATAATAATAATAATAATAATAATAATAATAATAATAATACTGTCCGACTCGTTGGCTGAATGGTCAGCGTACTGACCTTCGGTTCAGAGGGTCCCGGGTTCGATTCCCGGCCGGGTCGGGGATTTTAATCGCTTCTGATTAATTCTTCTGGTTCGGGGACTGGGTGTTTGTGTCCGTCCCAACACTCTCCTCTTCATATTCACACAACACACTACACTACCAACCACCACAGAAACACGCAATAGTGATTACATCCCTCCATAGAGGGTTGGCGTCAGGAAGGGCATCCGGCCGTAAAACAGGGCCAAATCCACATGTGCGACACAGATCGCACCCGCGACCCCACAGGTGTGGGAAAAGCGGTAGGAAAATAATAATAATAATAATAATAATAATAATAATAATAATAATAATAATAATAATAATAATGTTATTGGCTTTACGTCCCGGCCCCGTGGTGTAGGGGTAGCATTCCTGACCCTTACCTGGAGGCCCTGGGTTCGATTCCCGGCTAGGTAAGGGATTTTTACCTGAATCTGAGGGCTGGCTCAAGGTCCACTCAGCCTACGTGATCAGAATTGAGGAACTGTCTGTCGGTGAGATAGCGGTCCGGGTCTAGAAAGCCAAGAATAACGGCCGAGAGGAATTGTCGTGCTGACCACACGGCCCCTCGTAATCTGCAGGCCTACGGGCTGAGCAGCGTTCGCTTGGTAGGCCAAGGCCCTTAAGGGCTTTAATACAGTGGGGTTAGTTAGTTAGTTATTGGCTTTGCGACCCGCTAACTAATTTTCCTGTTTTCCTGAGACGCCGCGGTGGTGGAATTTAGTCCCGCAGGAGTTCTTTTACGTGCCAGTACATCTAGCTACACGAGACTGGCGTATTTGAGCACCTTCAAGTACCCAAGGACTGAGCCAGGATCGATCCTGCCAAGTTGCGGTCAGAAGGCCAGCGCCTCAACCGTCTGAACAAATCAGCCCGGCTTTCATATTGTCAAAGTCAAGGATAAGACTAAGGAAAGTCAATGAAAGTAACAAATTTGTTCTAGCCTCCTGCGAGGATATAGAAACTATTATCAGCATCCGCTCCGCATCCGCTCCGCATCCGATCCCACTTCCGCATCAGCGATGGTTATTCGGGGATATTGCGGATGCCTGGCACCAGCCATCCCACAATGACGGGTGTATGAGGAATTTTCCTCTTGAGACAACTACCGACCTATTGAGCGATTCTCTGTCGGAACTCTTGTTCCTTCCTTCTAGTAATTGCAGGCACTAATTGTTGGGCTTAGTTCAGATTTATGACTTTTCCAGGTATTTTTATATCACCATTCTCCCGTTGAAGGGTCGCCTCACCACAAGCAAAAATAACTACAAGAAATGCGGGAAAGACTGAATTATTGTTATTTCTTTAGTATAACACCATTATTTTGGGAATTACCAGCAACATTATCAGCACTGCCATACAATGTGCATCCGCCAAGACACTAACTTCGCGGATATCCGCATCCGAGCACGGCTCTACCTATAGGAGGAGATGTAATAGGGCACTGTAAACACTAGGTCTCGCCAGCAAAGGCCTACCGTATGTTTCCTTACCAAGTCTAAAGTTTATCCCAACAAAGCCATTGAGGATTTCTGGGGAGAAGTTTCAGGATTTACGGGCTCTGAAAGCATTAGTATATACAAGAATGAAGTACAAGAAGAAGGGGAACCGTTATTTGTTGTGCAGAGGAACAATAAAAGAGACTTGACTAATAAAAGTTTGTGATGAGACAGAAGCATTTAGAGTCAAATAACAAGAAAGCGAATCTAAAGTTAAAGAGATGGAGGTGGAAAATAAATTTCACACAATTGTCAAACTACTAAATAGAAAACGGAACGTACAGGAAATGATAAATTTATTTTGTGCAATAAGATGTATTTGGTTCACCTCTGTGATGTATTAGTTAGCGCGATCAGCTGCCAACCCCGGAGGCTTGGGTTCGATTCCCGGCTCTGCCACGAAATTTGAAAAGTGGTACAAGTGCTGGAACGGGATCAACTCAGGCCCGGAAGGTCAACTCAGTACTGTAGAGGGGGTTAGATTTCCACCTCAGTCATCCTCGAAGTGTTTTTCCGTGGTTTCCCACTTCTCCTTTAGGCAAATGCAGGTATGGTACTTAACTTAAGGGCACGGTCTCTTCCTTCCCTCTTCCTTGTTTATCTCTTCCAATCATCCCATCCTCCCACAAAGCCCCTCTTCAGCATAGCAGGTGAGGCCGCCTGAGCGAGATAATGGTCCTCTTTCCGAGATGTATCTCCGGTTCAAAGTCTCACGCTCCAGGACACTGCCTTTGTGTTCCAGAAAACTCTGGGCTGAGGTCCTGACACACCCCTGATTTTCAATGGATAATCAAATAAATACCAGAAAGTTTTGATTGGCCGAAAAATAAATGTACAATATTTTTCATTGGCCAACATCTTAAGTTGGCGGGAAGAGATAGAAGTGTTATAAACTTTAGCATACCGAAAACAAAGTACAAACAATTCAATTACTCTAGAATTTTAATAGTTCATTTTCACACCAGAGGGCACAACATAAGTTTATAGGAGCGACATTTGTTGAGAAATGTTCAAACTTCTTGTACTAGTTGGAGCCAGCTTAATATTTCAGATGGCATTCTCCAGGGAGCTTAATTTAAATGTACGGGGTGGGTGTACCTCCGGTACAATTATTATTATTATTATTATTATTATTATTATTATTATTATTATTATTATTATTATTATTATTATTGTCGATGCTGTTCAATGTAATAATGAAAACATTGTATCTTCTATCTATATAAATAAAATCGTAACGACCGTGTGTCTGTACATTGATTATTTTGGCGTAATTTCCGTACAGTTATCCGTTTCAGGTGTAATAATGACCATCTGCATCATTTTTAGCTTTGGTGTCTGTCTGTTTGTTTGTCTGTTTGTCTGTTTGTCTGTTTGTCTGTCCTTCTATAACTTGAAAACTACTGGATATATTTCCACCAAACTTCATATTCAGAATCCACCTGTCCTTGGGTAGGTTTTAGCGCAAATATCGTTTCTAAATCCCTGAACTGAGTGGGGATTTTTACGAAACCGAAACCGTGATTTTGTACTCCCTCAAAGTATACACAACCGAACTTAATGGAAATCTACCTGCCTTAATGAAAATTAATTTCTAAACTTTTTTTCTCATTGCATCATTTCGATAACAGGATTTAATAAGGGAGATATCATTAACGGACCGTTTTTCGGCACAAATCCCACCGGACTTAACGCAAGAGCGGGTGCGTGTAAAGCGTATTTCTTACAACTTGAAAACTACTAAGATATTTGAACCAAACTTTATATTTAGCATCCACTCCTCCAAGGGTAGGTTTTAAGGTTTATACCACTTCAAATTCCCGGAATGGACTGGGGTTTTATAGGGGACCGAAATGGCGATTTTTACTCTCCCACAATATTTAAAGTACAAGACCAACCTAACTGGAAATCGATCAAACTGTTTGGAAATCCAATTCTAATTTATTTTTCTCATGTGCATTTTTCAACGGGAGGATTAATAAGGGAGATAACATGAAAGGTCGGTTTTCAGGCTTAGTCTAGCGGACATAGCCCAAAAGGTGTTATATGTGGAGCAGATTCCTTATCTATCTAGATAAATCATATCGTAAGGACCGTGTGTCTGTGCATTGACTATTTTGGAGAAATTTTCGTACAGCTTTCCGATTAAGGGGTAATAATGACCACCTGCATATTTTTTAGCTATAGTTTCCTGGAAGTCCTAAATTTTACCCCTCCCCCTCGCCCAAAATGAAGATTGCCTCACAATCTGCCACATGAGCTGAAAAATTGAAATTAAGCAAATTTATACGTTTTAGCCGGTACCTACGGAAAACTTCCAAGATCTTTTAAATATTTCACTTTTTATGCAGAATAATATCGAAATATAGGCAATTAAATGACGGTGTAGACCTTCGTTTCGAGGTATTTCGCGGCTAAACGGTAAGTCCTATCACAAAACAGATGGCACGATCTCTATTACTTAGTTTGACACACTTATAGAAAAGGTAGAGTCATCGAATTTGGCACGCACATTGACACGACCAATGGCTATATGCGAACCCAATTTCATGATTCTAGCTTTCACATAAGTATGTGAAAAATAATGAAAAATGATGAAAATGTATCCAAATTTCACCCCATTCAAATATGGTAACTCAGTCGAACCCATAAATATATGAGATACGAGAAAATGTTTTAACACCAAAAATGTAGAGTGATAAAAGGGACGTCTGTGGGAGCAAACCGTTTGTTGGTATGATGTACCGTTTAGGAGCAGTAAATCTCGAAATGAAGGTTTGCACTTTCAAACGTGCCCATGCTTATCTGTCATCTGTATAAATATAATCGCAACGACCGTCTGTCTATACATTGGCTATTTTGGCGGAATTCCCGTACAGTTATCCGTTTCAGTTGTAATAATGACCATCTGCATATTTCTTAACTTTGGTGTCTGTTTGTCGGTTTGATTGTATGAGTTTTTATAACTCGAGAACTGCTGAATGTATTTCTACCAAACTTGATATTTAGAATCCACCTGTCCTTGTGTAGGTTTTAGGGCCAATATTATTTCTGAATACCTAAATTTATTGGGGGTTTATCCGAAACCTTAACCATGATTTTGCACTTCCTCAAAATATGCACATCCGAAATTAATTGAAATCTACAATCCTTAATGGAAATCCATTTCTAAAACTTTTGTTCTCACGTGAAATTTTCGACAGGAGGATTAATAAGTGAGATATCATGAACGGTTGGTTTTGCAGGTTAAGTCCAGCGGACGTAGCCAAAATGTGTTGTACGTGGAGCAGATTCCTTATCTATCTATATAAATAAAATCGTAACGACTGTGTTTGCCTGTACATCGACTATTTTGGTGAAATTTTCGTACAGATACCCGTTTGAGGGGTAATAATGATCGTCTGCATATTTTTGGTTTAATTTCCTGAAAGTCATACTTTTACCCTCTCACCCAAAATACAGATTACAGCATAATCTGCCAGACAAGCAACAAAATTGAAATTTGGCAAAATTATACGTTTCAGCCTGTGACTTCACAGATCATTATTTTTTTCGTTTTTATCCCCGAAGAATATCGAAATATGGAAGCAATTTTAATGATGGTGCAGACCTTCGTTTCGAGGTATTTCGTGGGATAAACGGGAAGTCCTATCACATAACGGATGGCACAATCTTCGTTGAATTAGAATTGATCTTCAACCTTGGTCTTATGACTTTTTGTCGTATCTGTATCGCTTATACGTTAGATTCGTCTCTACTTCTCGGTTTTAAGTAAATTTGGACTCTTTATATAATTCATACTTTCAATCACTTACAGGAAAGATAGTATGATCAAACTCTACACGAACATTGGCCCACCCAGTACCCATATGTGAGCCAAATGCTATGTCACATAATTATCCGAAAAGTCATGCAATGTAAGATAATCTTACACAAATTTCAACCTATTCAACGTTTCTGACTCAATCTGACCCATGAATAGATGAGATGTGAGAAATTTTCACAGGACCAGCAATTTAGATCGCTAAATACTGCGCCTTACGGAACAATCCTTTATCAATATGACGTACCGTTTAGCAGCAGTTAATCTGTAAATGAAGGTCTGCGATATTGTAAACATGCGCATACTTTCGTATGTCCATTTATATATATTCATTGATGTCGATTTGTAGCGATCGAGAAAGGGTGTGTCTGCTATTGTAATCAGTACTCCCTGCACCGACTTTGACTGCTAGCAGTAGGAATGGGGTCCTTCTCCAACTCCTGTGTAACTGGCATTAGTAAGGAGGGCCTACCATTTTAATGAATAATTCACTTCTCGATTTGTATTGCAGAAGGCAAGGGATCATGCAGTTTTGTTCGAAAGTCCCCAACCCTATTGTGTTTGGCTCTAGGCCAGGGTACCCGCCATTATAAACAAATGTTCCAATCTAAAATTTGACTAGCATTAGGCACAGTGGCCTGCTATTTTCCTGGAAACTCACTAATTCTGTGTGACTGGCAGTAAGCTGGCTCGCAGCAGTAAAAAGGGCCTGTCATTTTATTGATAACTGCACAACTCAATTTAGACTGGCGGTAGGGAAGTTGTCTGCTATTATAATAAAAACTCCTCAACTGTAATCTTTCTGAAAGTCGAAAATGGGTCTACCATTGTAACTAAAACTCCCCAAATCGATTGTGACCACGCAGTAGGCAATGGGGCCTGCAATTGTAATGTAAACTTGCCAACTCGATTGTGAAAGGCAGTAGGCAAGTGAGCCTGCCGTTATCATCACAACTCCGCAACCCTCACTTTACATTGGAAACAACGTATGGCGACCTCCCCATGCTATTTCTCGGATAAGGCTAAGGGACATGCAATTTTAAAACAATCTCATTTACTGCACGCACAGTATTTACGTCGATATCCGTATACAATGTAGAATACCGTAGCGAAGCACGGGTACATTTGCTAGTTACGAAATAAACTTGTAACTTTCCTTATCAGGAAACGTTGGGCCCAATTCTTGTGGGGGGGGGGGCGAGCTTCTTAGCGCCGCTACTGTAAGTATCCTTTGTCTTATAGGCAACCTCTGAATCGAAGATATGTTACTTCTTCTTCTTCTTCTTCTTAATCTGTTTACCCTCCAGGGTTGGTCTTTCCCTCGGACTCAGTGAGGGATCCCGCCTCTACCGCCTAAAGGGTAGTGTTCTGGAGTTTGAGACATTGGGTCGGGGGATACAAATGGGGAGAATGTCCCGTACATCGCCCAGGCGGCCTTACCTGCTATGCTGAACAGGAGCCTTGCAAGTTGTGGGGAGACGGGTAGGTTGGATGGGTTAGACAAGGAATAGGGAAGGACGTGGCCGTTAGGTACCATCCCGGCATTTGCATGGAGGAGAGGTGGGAAACCACGGAAAACCATTTCGAGGATGGCTGAGGTGGGAGTCGAACCCACCCCTACTCATTTGACCTCCCGAGGTTGAGTGGACCCCGTTTGATGTGTTACTGCGTAATAAATATATAATAACTGAAATGAATATATTCAGTGCTGATACCAAATTACAATGGTGTAACAATATGTTATGGTGAAACTTTCAGAAGACATTCCTCACGCGTAGAAGAAGAAAATATGTTATCTGGACATGGGTCCGGAAATGCTTAATTTCCAAGTTAGAACTTATTTTCTACGACTCTACTACACAGTACATTGATACTGGCAAACACCATACAGGAACAGAACGTACCAACATACCACACAAAATTCTTTCTTTCATGAAATGTTCGAAATACGCTCCGTTAGCAATGATAAATGCACACGCAATACTCACGGGTTGATGCAGACCTGTTTCGCTTGCTAGAGGCAACGCAGCATGATGCGTATTATTCTCCGAATTCGAATACATTTTAATTAACAGACAGTATTACTGAGCTAGCCGGGTGGTGTAGGAGTAGCGTGCCTGCCCCTTACCCGGTGGCCCCGGGTTCGATTCCCGGCCAGGTCAGAGTATTTTTACCTGGATCTGAGGGCTGGTTCAAGGTCCACTCAGCCCATGTGATTACAGTAGAGGGGCTACTGAAGGTGAGATAGCGGCCCCGGTCTAGAAAACCAAGAATAACGGCGGACAGGATTCGTCGTGCTGACCACACGACACCTCGTAATCTGCAGGCCTTCGGGCTGAGCAGTGGTCGCTTGGTAGGTCTTAGGGCGACGATGAGATATAAAAGGCCTAGGACTGTGAAGAAAGCGGCCGTGGCCTTAATTAAGGTACAGCCCCAGCACTTACCTGGTGTGAAAATGGGAAACCACAGAAAACCATCTTCAGGGCTGCCGACAGTGGGGTTCGAATCCACTATCTCCCTGATGCAAGCTCACAGCTGCGTCCCCCTAACCGCACGTTTTATAATTAACAGAGAGTATTACTGTGGTTTCTACTCCTTGACTTTGCTGTCCTCCTTACTTCACTCCGGTCACCATTTTCCGTTTCTCCATACTGGAGAGACTCGTCCAGTATTTTGCTCTTCAATTCTGACTTTGGCGTGATTTCCAGCGTGCTACGTACTGTACACTCTAGTAGTAATTAATATTGTAACTTTAATATAAACTGGATGAGATTTTTCTTCTCTACTATAAAATGGATTAAAAAGTGCTTGTTATCCGCGGTAAGATTTTACCATCAACTATTCTCAATAATTAACTAACGCAGTTTGTCTGCCTTCCTTCTCTCCCTCTATACATACCTAGTTTCTCTTCTTTTACTCCTCCCAACTTCTGTGTTAGATTTTTGTTACCACTTAGACCTGTGTTATTCTTCTTCTTTCTTCTTTTCCTGCCGCTTTTTCCCACACCTGTGGGGTCGCGGGTGCGAACTGCGTCGCACATGTGGATTTGGCCCTGTTTTTACGGCCGGATGCCCTTCCTGACGCCAACCCTCTATGGAGGGATGTAAGCACTATTGCGTGTTTCTGTGGTGGTTGGTAGTGTAGTGTGTTGTCTGAATATGATGAGGAGAGTGTTGGGACGGACATATACACCCAGTCCCCGAGCCAGAAGAATTAATCATAAGCGATTAAAATCCCCGACCCGGCCGGGAATCGAACCTGGGACCCTCTGAACCGAAGGCCAGTACGCTGACCATTCAGCCAACGAGTCGGACAGACCTGTGTTATTAAGTCTATTAAATAAAATATTATCTCACCTGAAAATCAGTAAAGTACGAAGGCTTTTATACTTGAGACCTAATCCACCATTGTTCTGAAACTATGGTCCGTGGACTCCTAGGTGGCCGCGATGAAAATCCAAGGGGTCAACCATAATAACGTACGTCGTAAATACCTACTTCTTTGTCCAACCTTTGTCCTGTATCTCTACGGGGTCGGGTATGAGGTCAGCGTCGTATGCCTTTACTCAATATGAGCACTGTGGGGCGATTTGGAATTTAATCTAAGCTTTCGGCAATTGTATACCACCACCTCCCCTATCCTGCCAGCCAACATTCTGATGGTGAAAATTATTTCGAACAACCGGACTCGAACTGGATAAGCACGGTGTCAGACCGTTTAGACTTCAACGCCTTAACGATTTTGGCCACCAGGCGGGCTTTGTAGGTACCTACTTTCTACCTTAATTAGTCTGTTTGCCCTCCAGGGTTGGTTTTCCCTCGGACTCAGCGAGCGACACCACCTCTACAGCCTCATGGGCAGTGTCCTGGAGCGTGAGACTTTGGGTCGTGGATACAACTGGGGAGGATGAATAGTACCTCGCCCAGGCGGCCCCACCTGATATGCTGAACAGAGGCCTTGGTGGGGGGGGATGGGAAGATTGGAAGGGATAGACAAGGAAGAGGCAAGGAACTGGGCGTGGCCTTAAGTTAGGTACCATCCCGGCATTTGCCTGGAGGAGAAGTGGGAAACCACGGAAGACAACTTCCAGGATGGCTGAGGTGGGAATCGAATCCACCTCTACTCAATTCACCACTCGAGGCTGAGTGGACTCCGTTCCAAACTTAGTGCCACTTTTCAAATTTCGTGGCAGAGTCGGGAATCGAACCCGCGACTCCGGGGGTGGCATCTAATTACGCTAACCGCTGCACCTCAGATGTGGACAAGTTCCTACTTACAGAGAAAAAATGGACATTTGAGTAGTTAGTGTGCGTCCCATTCGAGCAAAGATGAAACTGAATGTGTTTTGGAAACCTGATCCGCCAGCCCGAAAAGTATTCAACAAGTTTGAAAACGTTGTAAATGTGACGATACTGGCATTTACTGTGGTGAGCATTGGATATGATCAGGAGCCCCACTGTGTGTTGTGTGGCGATGTTTTATCTGACGAATGTATGAAACCGTCGAAATTAAAACATCTCCAAACTATACATGGCTGTGCAGCTAACAAGCTAATCGCCTACCTTCACAATAAACTCGTTGAACTTAATGAAACGAAGAAAGGACTCACGAATAGTGTTACGGGGGACGGGGAAAATGTAGTTTACGCAGCATCAGGTTTCCCTATTAATTGCAAAATATGGCCAACCATAGTCGACTGAAGACTATTGGATCCATGACATTCACTATACCCTGCAATTTCCAGGAAGAAATTATTACGTTTGATGCCTTTCATGACAACATAACCGTGTGAGTGTACATTTTCTGCCGTAATACAAAAGGAAACGAATTACAGAAACAGAGCTAATGTAGAAGCTTATATTCAGCTGGAGTGAATACGCATATAAAACGATTGATCTTTACAAAACAGCACCATCCGTTCCATTCATCGAACAACTGCACCAATTTTCTCAAGAAAGCTTCCAGATACAGACTTGTAATTAGTATCCAAGTGTCACATTGTTTTATAATTTTTATGCATTTAGAAACGATGTTTATGTAAATGAACTTAAACTAAACTTTAAAAGAAAGTAATTTATAGTCATATATAACACAAAAAGATAACATGTGGTAACATTACAAAATTCTATTTTTGGTTAATGAATTCTGAATGATGTTCGATTATTTAAATGAAATAATCGAATGAGATTCAAATGTCATTCAGTTGTATCGCACAGAATATGGGATGCGTCATGAATCAATATTTCGGTTTAAGTGTGTCAGATGGACAATCGATTGAAATAAGCGAATGGATGAACTCTTTTGAAGAATAGAAATACGCCTTTTTCCAAACATATCCCCAAATGTTGAAACTAAGTGAGTGTATTAACTGTCTTAATAACATCACTTTACATTTGATTATTTCGAAAGCATTCACTACTCAATTGCCTCATTCATTCGAATGCAGTTCCGAATGAATAATCGAAAAAACAAATCGAATGGAAAAATTCACTCTTCGATTGCCTCATTCATTCGAATGGAGTTTCGAATGAATAATCGAAAAATAATCGGATGGAAAAAATATACACTATTCGATTACCTCATTCATTCGAATGAATAATCGAAAAATAATCGAATGGTAACTCTAATAGAATAATCGAATAAAATGAAATAATCGATTCAGCGATTATTTTGTATTCGATTATCCCATTACTTCTTGGACATGAATGCGATATGCCGAGGGGGTCTCAGAAACAAGAATTTTGGGAAACCCTGGTCTAGACGTTGGTACAGTAACTTTCTGCGGGGTTGTTTCCAGCTCTGCAACGAATTATTTAAATCTTAGATACAGGCTGTATCAGAAGTTAATACTCAAACTTCTAGGGATGGTAGAAGAGACCAAAACGAACATTTAAAAATAGATAATCGTTGGTTTGAAACGAACTGTTGACTTCAAATTTCGAAATTGTACTTCTTTTTCTTATTTTCCTACCGCTTTTCCCACACCTGTGGGGTTGCGGGTGCGAACTGCGTCGCACATGTGGATTTTTTTTACGTCGCACTGACACAGATAGGTCTTATGGCGACGATGGGAGAGGAAAGGCGGCCTAGGAATGGGAAGGAAGCGGTCGTGGCCTTAATTAAGGTACAACCCCAGCATTTGCCGGGTATAAAAATGGGAAACCATGGAAAACCATCTTCAGGGCTGCCGACAGTGGAGTGCGAACCCACTATCTCTCGAATACAAACCACACAGCCACTTGCTCGGTCGTGTATTTTCTCTCAGGACGGTAGAATAAGAAGTGAAATCAAATTAAGGTGAAAAGTTAACGCAAATACATCACTGTTCCTGTAGGAAAGAAATAAGCCCTTTTCGGGATAATTGGTGGCTTAAAAGGTTTCTTCCACTTTCTCTTCTACTATTGATTTCCACTTAAATGACGCTCGTAGTGCTGCTTAAGTGAAACAATGCAATGACTCATATTAGCGCTTCTAGTGGTAGAAAAAGACAAACTGCTAATCTATTCAATCGGATAACGATGATTAAGGAAATGATTGCAATGTTTAGGAATAAATAAAGAATATATTCTCATACTTTGTCATATATTCTTCTTCTTTTTCTTAAGACGCCGTCTCCGAGCGGAGTTTGGCGATCCACGTAACTAGCTCTGATCTTGACAGTGCAGAATGGAATGCCACTTCTGAAGTACAGCAGTGCCATCTTCGAAGGTCTTTCAGCCATGAATTTCTTCTTCTCCGAACAGATCTCTTCCCCTGTATCTTTATTACGATAATAAGCTGTAATAACTGATACCTCTCGCCTCTCATGATATGTCCTAGGTATTGCGTTTTCCTCTGTTTTACGGTGAGCAGTAGTTCTTTTTGCTTTTTTCATCCGATTAAGGACCTCGACATTTGAGATTTTCATTACCCAAGGTATCCGCAAAAGACGGCGATACAGGTACATTTCGAAGGCATCAATACGTTCTTCTATGATTGGATTCAGAGTCCAGCTTTCACATCCATACAGGAGAACAGAAAATATATAGCAGCGTATCATACGAATTCGTAGCTGGAGGCTGAGATCTAACCTCACAAAGGATTTATTTATGGTAATGAATTGTTTCCTGGCCTGCTCAATTCTAGATATTATCTCCCGTTTCGACTTACATTGTTCGTCCAAGACGGTACCCAGATATTTGAAAGAAGACACTTGCTCAACTATTTTATCTTATATTGTGAGATTTGTCCGAATTGTCTTTTTAGATAACACCATCAGTTTCGTCTTTGAGGGGTTAACATATACTTTTACCGGGCGAGTTGGCCGTGCGCGTAGAGGAGCGCGGCTGTGAGCTTGCATCCGGGAGATAGTAGGTTCGAATCCCACTATCGGCAGCTCTGAAGATGGTTTACCGTGATTTCCCATTTTCACACCAGACAAATGCTGGGGCTGTACCTTAATTAAGGCCACGGCCGCTTCCTTCCAACTCCTAGCCCTTTCCTATCCCATCGTCGCCATAAGACCTATCTGTGTCGGTGCGACGTAAAGCCCCTAGCAAAAAAAAAAATAACATATACTTCAAACTCTTCACTGTGCTGAACTAAGGCGTTTATCAGGTCATGTATTATTTACCTAAAATTCGTAGCTGTTATCCCTAGGAAGTTTCCAACACTGAATTGCTTGCCGGAAGGACTAGAACTGTGTATTTTTTGGCAAGCCAAACTTCTTCCAGAACTGCTTGAAAAATGCTGGTACCATGTCGCATGCTCAACCAAATCACTTCAATCTCTTGTACATGGTATGTATGGTGTTATTAATAGCATTTAAAGTAATACATTCTTTCAAAGACGCAATATATTCACGATGCATACAACAAATCTACATTTAGATTGAGCAACCTCCCTCCCTATTAGGCCCCTTCGAAGTCCCTAAATAAGAGGTTTCAGTATTTTGTATTTGGTGGAGTGTGTAGATATGGCATCGTGGTCTAAAAGCGCAAAGGTGTCCCTGCAATCCCAGTTTAATTTATATTCTCTTCTGTTCTTATCCTCCATTCAAATTAGCAGGACACAAACAGTGTTTACATTTTAAATAGCATCCAACTAGAACTCGAAACGGCAATTAGTTGAGTTTATCAGCGGAAGTTGATGTACGGTACACAAAGCTAGGAAACGTCCCCTAAATTAAGTATAACGTGATGAGAGGGAGCCATGAAATATTTATGATATTTAAATATATCCTACAAGTAACGGTACAGATGTAGAAATAGACTTTCACAACTTCTGTGAATCATTAGATTCGACCAGCCTATGGGTCATATATTTAGCATATGTTTACACCTGTATTTGCTTTGCATGCTCTGGTTGGCCAGACGCTTTTTCGAGTGGGCAAACTTAAATCGGTCTCCTAGAAAAGAAAAAGAAAAGTAGCACGGCATGCCTATTTGAGACACCCTTCCTTAATTGATGGCTCTTGAAGTACACAAAAAACATGAGTTAATTTATTACTTGGAAGAAATAAAGAAACAAACAAAACCTGTGGTATGGATAGACCAGTCTGCACTGTCACCTAGCCACATAGCCTGCAGAATATTGCGGTGCTAGGTGGTCAGCGTCGTGACATATTAGCCGTATACCTTGGCTTCCATTACCGAGCCTAAAAGAATTAATGTTCAGTTCTCAGCCCGAAGCCCGGTTTCATCCTCGCCATGGACTGTCATAGATGGCCTAGGCATCACTGAAGAGGCGTACTGGGGAAATGAGGAGTGATGTACTTTCCCGTTGCTTTCCTTACTGAGCCAGATGTTGCTATTACATATCAGTCTGCCAAGTCAACTGACCATCTATGACGGCTAATGGTGGAGTTGTTGAGGATCCAACCAGCTTTCAGGCTGAGGACTGAACATCTGCATAATGTAGGGGGCCAAATTCCGTTCCCACACCTAATTTCGTCCCCCTAGGGATTTTCAGTTTGCGCGGTTGGTAGGTAATGTTGAGCACACCCGTTGTCTTTGTGAGAGTTGGTTGTGTACACCTCATTTAGTTTCCCTGTATTTTTCATGTCGAGCTGATTTAGTGCAACATTCAAATTAACAGCCTGTTATTCCTAGAGTGGGCACTGACATGTGTATGAAATACTGGACTGCATTTCAGTCGTGTGGTGTAATTCCTGGTGTGTAATCGTTACAGTTAGGTAGTTGGCGTGAGTTGCTGTGGTGACCATTATAATAAACCAGGGAATGTTCGTAATTTCGCCCCCCTTTATTTGATTTGTTTTTTATGAAGCTTATTCTTATTTTCAGGTGGAGAAACGCATGCAGTGGGATAAGGTGGCTATGAAAAAGGCTGTTAAGGCAGTGAGGGAGAAGATAATGTGTTAGTAAAGCGTTTAACATCCCACGAGCAATGCTGAAAGACTATGTTAGAAAGAATACCAAGAAAACATTTTTCATAAATGGCCTTCAAGTAATTCATTATAGGGAAAGTGTTTGGTAAGTTTAGAAAGGAAAAATAATTGTACTTTTCATAAATTTGGTGGGAGACGAAATTATGAACATATTTTTCGTAGTTTAGTTTTTGTAGTGTTTACGTTTATGTCAAATATTGACTACCTTACGTTATAACAGTTGCATTGTAAATTGCCCGTAAGTGGAGAACATATTCAGTAACATATATACCAATTTCTAGCCTTTTCCATAATATTCCTGAATTTCTACAAGTCCAAATCTGATAAGGGGACGAAATATGGGCCCCCTGCCTTACATTCAGTTCATTCATTCCAAGTCATGGACATCTCCCACTCATAAGTAGATGTTTCAAATAGCACATGTGATAGACTAGTGTCGCAGACAGTGCGATATTATCTCAGTTTTTTTTCCATTCTGCAGTACCTCCATTCAATAATGAGAAAAATAAAGTAATAATTTATATGTTATATACTGTACCTCGGACTTCCAGATAAAATACTGGATTAAAAAGAGATATTGCAATGTGTATTAACATTAATCAACACACTAACTGGAATTTTCCCCCGTTATCTCTCAGATTTTATAACGTGTAATAAGCTGCCTTTTATTTACCCTGCCAGTAAAACGAGAGATCTTTATTCGCTTATTTAACAAAATGATGATATAACTAGTTCTTGGTTCAAAGTAGTTTCTGGGACAGTAATCTTTTATCCTGAATATATTTATTTATCTTATTATTTTACAAGGAAGACTTTGCCTTAATCGCAGACTGAGTGAAAAATTGTAAGTTAATCTAATACTCTGTCTTTAAAAGAAATGCAGTGAGCATAGTAAGAAAATTACCATTTTCAAAATTAAAATGGTAGCAGTTGCGTAGAAATATGAGAGGATCGAATGTCAGGTATGGAATACGAGACTGTTACAAGTGGGTAATTTCAAATACCGATACTCAGTGTGTAATTTACTTTTTTCTTACAACTGGCTTTACAGATAGGTCTTATGGCGATGTTGCTAAAGGAAAAGGCTAGGAGTGGAAAGGAAGAGCCCGTGGCCTTAATTAAGGTACAGCTCTAGCATTTGCCTAGTGTGAAAATTGGAAACCACGGAAAACCATCTTTAGGGTTACCGAGAGTGGGGTTCGAATCCACTATCTCTCGACTACAAACCATACAGCCACTTGCTCGGTCGTGTATTTTCTCTCAGGACGGTAGAATAAGAAGTGAAATCAAATTAAGCTGAAGTAAAGTTAACGCAAAGACATGACTGATCCTGTAAGAAAGAAATAAGCTCTTCGACGAAATTATATTTAGATCGGTTTGTTTTCAGGTGAGCTTTTTTGTCAGTTTTGAAAGCTGGGAGGAGTTGAGATATTTTATTGTCAAGTTAGAAGCAACGGATAATCGAGCGAGTTAGCCGTGCGGTTAGGATTGCGTAGCTGTGAGCTTGCATTCGAAAGAGGGTGTGATCGAACCCCACTGTCCGCAGCCCTGAAGATGATTTTCCGTGGTTTCCCATTTTCACACCGGGCAAATGCTGGGGCTGTACCTTAATTAAGGCGACGCCCGCTTCCTTTCTCACTCCAGGGCCTTTCCTATCCCATCGTCGCCGTAAGACCTATCTGTGTCGGTGCGACGAAAAACAAACGGCAAAAAAGAATTAAAGCCGCGGCCTCTACCTTCCCAATTCTAGCCGTGTCCCATCCTTTCGTCGCCGAACCCCTTCAATGTGATAGTGCGACGTTAAGCGTGAGCCTGCAGTCGCGGCATATCGTGTATCGCATGAAGCGCCATCAAATATTAACGGACTTTTCGGTCCTCCTGTATATTAGCACCTCTTGAGGAGTGCATGTCTATTCAGCTCTGAAATGGTCCCTGTCACAAATTAAACAAACGACCCGTCAGCTAGCAAAAGCAAGTCAAACGGAACTGTACGTTGGTTTGAACGGCGCGCCGCAAGAGCAGTGTCAGCGAGGACCTACAGGGGGTGGGGGTGGGGGTGGGGGTGGCGATTAGAATGGGCATATATATCAAACGCGTGAGGCATCGAATCAAGGACCGTACCTACGTAAGGGACTTGAGAACCTTTTGCTTCTTGGTTTATAGTCACAGAAGCAACAATGCAGAAAGGATTGGGACAAGGCTGCAGTTTGTCTCCTCTCATTTTCTGTGTTTACATAGAACAGGCGATGAATGAAATCAAGGAAGAATTTGGAAAAGTAATCACAGTCCAAGGAGAGGAATTCAAAACTATGAGATTTGCCTATGAGACTGCAGAAGATCTGGAGAAATTGCTGAAAGGTTTGGACAGAGTCTTGGAAGAAGTACAAGAAAAAATAAATAATTCCAAAATGGAGTGTAGTCGAACAAAGTCAGGTGATGCAGGAAATACCAGCTTAGGAAATGAAGTCTGAAAGGACGTAGATGAATATTGTTACTTGGTAGCAAAATACGAAATAATGACATTAGTAAAGCCATAAAATGCTGACTAGCACTAGCGAGGAAGGCCTTTCTTGAGAAAATAAATTTGCTCACTTCGAACATTGAAATTAGAGAGACGTTATTGAAGAGTTTCGACTGGATCGTGGCACTGTATGGAAGTGAGACATGGACAATAACGAGCTCAGAAAGAAGGTGAATATAAGTTTTTGAAATATGGTGTTACAGAAGAATGTTGATGGTGAGATGGGTAGAAGAGGTCCTGAATCGAATTGGTGAGAAATTTGATCAGAAGGGAGGCATAACGATAGGGCACATCTTAAGATACCGAGGGCTTGTTCAGTTGGTTTTTGAGGGAAATGTACGCAGTAAAAGCGGTAGGCGTAGACCAAGGTATGAATATGACAAACCGTTTAGAAGAGATTTTGGATGTAGTGATTACATAGAAATGAAAAGTGAGATCAGGATAGTGAGATCGAGCCCGTCTATGGATTGATAATCCACACAACCACAGTCACAAAACAGAACTCTGTTATAATAAGCTCTGTTTACGTTGCATGATGCATCAATGCATACATGCCTTTCGGTGTTAAGATGTTGTCAAGGTAAAATGAATACGTAATGGGGTATTGTTTGGTATGCAGTCGAACATCGATATCTCGAACTCCATTACTCGAATTTTCAGTATATCGAAGTAACTTAAATTTTCCGGCCGTTTGTCCTATTCTTCACGTGTATTTATCTATTACTCGAAATTTGGTTCCACGAATTTGTCGATTTCTCGAAGCAAACATTTCCTCTCTTGGCGCAAAAAATACTCTGTAACTCGAATTTTGTGCAACATTCACTGTGCAAATACGGCATTTGTGGTTTGTGAGGAACAGTTAATAAGTAATGTTTACAGTGATGCTGGGAGCTAATATGACGGGAACCGGAAAACTAAAACTTCTAATGATCGGAAAATCGGCGAAGCCTCGCTGTTTCTCAGGTGTAAATTAACTACCGGTCACATACGAAAGCAACTCCCGAAGTCGCAGATGCCAAGCTCCATTTACGAATCTTTTTTTTTTTTTGCTTTTACGTCCCACCGACACAGATATGTCTTACGGCGACGATCGGATAGGAAAGGTCTAGGAATTGGAAGGAAGCGTCCGTGGCCTTAATTAAGGTACAGCCCCGGCATTTGCCTGGTGTGAAAATGGGAAACCACGGAAAACCATCTTCAGGGCTGCCGACAGTGGGGCTCGAACTCACTATCTCCCGATTACTGGATACTGGTCGCAATTAAGCGACTGCAGCTATCGAGCTCGGTATTTACGAATCTTGGCTGCGTGGTATTGACGAGAAGTTTCAACGTGAAGGGAGGAAAGGTTAACAGCATCAAATCGAAGAGACTAAGGGATTTTTTTTCCAAAGGTATTAATCGACTTATGTTTTTTTGTCTCAATACTGTGTGGACTGAACCCTGTATTATAAATGTTACTGTAATAAGGGTTATAATTTAAGTGATGCCGTAAAATAGAGTTTTTTTGTGTATTGTTAAATACTGTTAAAAATAATGCATTCAGTATAAGCCCATGTATATATCGAATCAAGGACCGTACCTACGTAAGGACTTCAGAACCTTTTACATGTTTGTTTATAGTCTCCTCTCATCTTCGATGTTCACATAGAACAGGCGATGAATGAAATCACGGAAAAACTTGGAAAAGTAATCGCAATCCAAGGAGAGGAATTCAAAACTCTGAGATTTGCCTATGAGACTGCAGAAGATCTGTAGAAACTGCTGAATGGTATGGGCTGAAATGGTCCCTCACACAAATTAAACCAACGACACATCAGCTAGCAAAAGCAAGTCAAACGGAACTGTACGTTGGTTTGAACGGCGCGCTGCAAGAGCAGTGTCAGCTTGGACCTACAGATTCCATTATGTGCTCTACATGTTCGAAAACGGTATTCTCTATATCTCGAAATTTCGATAACATGAAATAAAATTTAGCGCCCGAGGTGATTCGAGATATCGAGGTTCAACTGTAGTTTCAACCGTTAAGGAGGACTGGAAACAGATCATAGTTGTTGCTAAAATGATTAGTCTATCAATGTGTTTAAATAAAGATGATTTGTATAAGTCCCTCGGGCACTACAGTTGGCAAGCCTTTTCACCCTCGACCAATGAACGTTGTTATGAAGTAACTCAGGGAAGTACTGTGACATGTGCGTATTGAATATGTCGGGGCTTACCCGTTGTTGAGCCACACATCTTCCTCTCACTTCATTATGTAATCACGTGTAAACCTCGTCCTTGACTATGACGCAGTAGTTCGTGAGACGATGTTTCCTCAGTGACAGCAATAACATTGAATACTGGGGACACCTCACTGCTTGTATTATGATTTATGAATGTTGCATTATTGATCCGTATCAGAAGTATAAGACACGAACAATTCTACGTAATAATAATAATAATAATAATAATAATAATAATAATAATAATAATAATAATAATAACACCAAGATACGTCACTATGAAACAGTTCTGAAGCCAGTAGTTCTATATGCAGCCGAAAGCCTGTCTCTAAATGCCAACAAAAGACTCCTTGATGAACTGGAGAAAAGTGAACGCAAAATTGTGAGAGGAATCTTGGGATCAAAGTACAGAAATGGAATCCATCAAAAGAGATCCAACAAGGAAGTCTACAGCAAAATAGAGAAAATTACCGACACAATCAGAAAAAGACGGGCACGATTTTACGGTCATCTGAAAAGAATGGGCGGAAGAAAGTTAACTAAAGAAATCTTTCACTTTTTTTTATTCAAACCCCAAAACCACAATTCCCTGGTTTAGAAATACCAAAGAAGACCTGCAAATGCTACATATCTCAGCTGAAGACGCCCTTAACAGAGATCTCTTCCGCAAGAAAATATTGACAAATGGGCTAAACCGAGACGAGCAACCGAAGAGAAGACACGGTGCCCCTTGGACAGAGGAGCGTAAGCAGACCCACTCACAAAGAATGAGGGAAATTTGGGCTCTAAAGAAGGCCAAGTTCAGTGTCAAATGCAACAAGACTTAACGTGGTCCTTGATGGCCCCAGCGAATTATATAATAATACTAATAATAATAATAATAATAATTGTACCGGGCGGTACACCTCCACTCCGCTAATTTAAAAATTGCGCCAGGTGAAACTCCTCTGCTGGAGGAAGTCTGAACTTTATCTACGCTGTTACTTCTTTACCTTCTCAGAAGATGTCACCACGTGGAAAATTTTGAGTTTTTGAACTGTGTCATTTTTGATGTGTTTTTGTTTCGCTTGAAGTAAGAAGTGTGAACTTTCTCTTCTAGAGGACACTACTGAAGATCTACAATAGTGCAACCTAGTGCGGAGTCAAAGAACTATTTTTTTGGAGAAAATTTAATTTCAAGAGTTTGTTCTTTGTTAAATTTCTTTCTATCATTGTTTAAGTTGGCAATATTTACCCCTTTCTTCCCCTTGTGTTGAACCTAACCAATCCCGAATTTCTTAAATTAATTTCTATCCAATCAGATGTATCTTCCCCCAACTTGAATCTGTTGCGGGGTCCTATCCAATAAAGAGTTTGTGGGAGGGTGTTTTCTTTCCCCTAACGCCTAGAAACTTCCGCGAGAGTATTTAAACTGCTGATTTTTGGGTCTCTAGGCCACTTCTGTTCCATCTTTCAGTGTGTTAAGTACATAGCAGGGGGCGGGAAGCTCCTCTTTCTTCTCCAGCCGTTCAACACAAGGTAATGGCCGATTAATAACTTCTTTCTTTGCTAGCTCAGCAGTTTAACTTTCGGGGCGGGTTCTAAGCGTTCAACCATGTAACCTTTTCCTAAAATGTAACTTCCCTTTTCATCTATTCTCTTGTAAAACGACATATTGGGATAGAGAGTGCTAACCCTCTCGAGCTCCCACTCACATTGTCTTGAGGTGAACTTATTTTCTCGACCTATTTTTCGTTAATGTAAAACAAATTGTTCTTTTCTTAAGTCACCTCTTTAGCACGGGATTAGCCCTTGTATTAACGGCCTAGTGCCAAGTAGGTCTTAATCAAAGTGTATTAGGAGTGCAAGTTCGCCTCCTCTCAAATTGTTATTTTAGAGGTCATTTAATTAACCTGCTTTTCTTTTAATAGACCTCAGTAGATTGGGTATTTTACCCCTGTGTTTATGTCCGTTGAGGACAACTTGAAGGTGGAGTTTGGTGTGGCCTGGGAGAGGCTTAAATTTTGAGAGCAAGTGGCTCTTTTGAAAATTCTGGGTTGTATGCCTCATGGAGGTTTTTCAGTGTAATTTGGAGCAAGGGCTCCTAGGTATGAATGGGGTTTTCTCCCCCTCTGTTAAAACTTGTGTTTGAGGTAAAACTGAGCTGATTGCTCAAGCATTGTGAAGTCAGGGCGCGAAGCCCAAATTCTGTAAATATTGTAACTAACCCCTTTTGAATTGCTACTTTGTACCTGCCAGGCTTGTTATTTCTTTGTTTTCGAAAAGAAAATATAACCTTGTTAACTTTTAAATTAATTTTACATTGCACTATAATTTCGTAGCTTGAAACCCATTCACACCCGCACCTTCTTTCACCTCTACCTACCACGGAAAAGTCCGTAACAAGTGGTAGCAGAGCGTGGTTGAATGGGTCTCAATTTAGCCCCTTTTGACGGCTAAATATTGTTTGTTCCGAACTCTAACTATTTTCTCAGTTGCTGGAATTTTTTGAGTGTTTCAAAATTGGTCTGTCATCATGCCCGGCCCTCGCGATGTTCTCCTTCTTAACTATTTGCGTAAGGAGGAGTTGATCTATGAATTAACTATCAGAAATGTGCAATCTGGAGGCACGGTTGCAATAGACACTAACAAGCTTAGAGAGTCCCTTGATTTGCCCATTTCCATCCCCAATTTGGGAGAGAAAGAAATTGACGACTCTCTTTCCACGATCACGGAGAATATTACTGGGCTAGCTTCTGTAGTTAGTTTTTTTGATGAAAATGATCCGTCTCCTAATCAAATTAAGCGTGTGCAAGGCAGGCTATATCATTTTTCGAATAGGGTTAACGATCTGTTGTCTCTAAAACTGAATGACGTTCAGAGGAAGGAAGCTAGTACGCTCCTGGAAAATATTTCCGAATTATCTAGTAAGGTCACTCAATTGTTAACTGGGGAAGTTCCTCCCAAATCTGATCAACCCACCATAGTAAATGCAGGTAGTGAGGAAGCGCCTCCCAAGGGAGAAGTTAATAGAATAACCGTTGCTGCTCAAACTATCCCTGCCCCATTGGACAACGAGTCTGAACGCCGTGCATCGCTGAGTAACATCCGTTCTGAATTAACTTCCTTGCCATTGAAACCTTTACCTACTATGTCACCCGGGTTTAGTAGCTTGCCTCATCCATTGGAAATGTTGCTCAGAGGTATATCTAAGTTTTCCGTTAATACCACCAGTGACGTAATTTCATTTTTAAGATTTCTAGTGGAATTTCAGGATCATGCCCTTGTTTTTTCTCTTTCTCCATGTCAAATCTTGCAAATTATCTATCCGTATGCTATTGGTATTCTCTCTGATAAAATCGTAAGAGCCATTGCCGAGCAATCATCTATTGAGGATTTCCATGCCCATTTGCTAGCTAACTTCATCCCTGCTAGGGCCAGGTCCTCCCTTATTCAGAAGTACTATTATCGTGTACAGCGCTTGGATGAAAACTTGGCTGATTTCATACAGGACATTAAGTTTTATACTAGGGTGTTTGCCCTTCATTTTCCTGAAGATCAGATTGTACAGGCTATTGTAGAGGGAATTTCACCTCCCTATAGGTCATATTTGTGTTTCGCGGCGTGCCCGCAAACTTTCTCGGAACTTGAAGCATTGGCCGTCTCAGCGGAAGGAGTTAGATACGCCGATTCTTTGCGTGTCGCGAAAGAACCCCCGCCTTCCATTAGTAATACTCGGCCTCCACCTCGCCGATCAGTCACCCCCCGTAAATGTTATGCTTGCGGGTCGCCTGACCATCTGCGCAATAAGTGTCCTCTGATCAAAACTAGTAGGGCAAATAATGGAGCTGGTTCATCACAAGGCTGTTTTAAATGTGGGGCTTTCTCACATATCGCAAAGAATTGTCCCAATTCGAATAGCACCCCCTCCTGCTCAACTTCTGGTGTAACTTCCAACAACAATCAAAAGTGACTAGTGGCTGCGGCTGAGTCAACTAATTCTGCTTCCCAAGGCTCAGCCCCTGGCAAAAAGGTCGAGAATTCAGGGAACGATAAGTCTTCGAATACATCTTTTGAATGCCCCAAAGAGTGCCTTAGGATTGCGGCGGATACCCCCGCACCTGTTCCTTTTCTTAAGATTGAGTTAAATAACGAGCCTATAACAGCTCTCTTAGATTCAGGCAGTGTTTGTTCGATTATTTCGGCTGAATGGTATTCTAAATTGAAATCGGTTTGTAAACTTCCTGACTATGTCTCATCTTCTATTCAATATGTTTCGGCTAATTCATCTCCATTAGAAATTCTAGGTTCCGTACTGGTCAAAATTCGTATTTTTAAGTTTACTTGGAAAATTAAATTGTTTGTGGCTAAGCACCTGTCTTGCCCCATTATATTGGGAGCTGACTTTATTTCTCACACTGGTCTTGTGCTCGACCTCCAGTCTAGGTCGTGCACATTCAAATTTGCTTCTAGTTGTAAAATACCACTATTAAAGTGTAATTCTGTGTCATGTTCTTCTATTTCGCCTACCCAGGATGAGATGTTGTTAGACCTTAGACATCTACCTGAGGAGCAGGCTGATAGTATTCGCAAACTGTGTCAGTCGTTTCCCGAGGTGTTCTCTGATACTCTTGGTGTTACTGACCTTATTGAATACAAAATTGAGGTCACGGATTCGATTCCTGTCCGTTTTCCACCTTATAGGCTATCTCCACCTAAAATGAAGGCTCTGAAAGAAATTATCGATCAGATGTTGAAGGATGGTATTATTAGGCCCTCTAAGTCGGCGTATTCATCGCCTATTTTTCTAGTCCCGAAACCCCAAGGAGGCTTCAGGCCTGTCATTGATTACAGGGCTCTCAATCGGAAGGTGGTGTTGCAATCTGTGCCCCTTCCTGACCTTCATTCTTGCTTTTCATGGTTTCGTAAGGCCAAGTTCTTCACTATCTTGGACTTGAACCAGGCCTATAATCAAATTCCCCTTGCCGAAGAGTCTAAACACCTTACAGCGTTTGCCACGGACTGGAATTTATACGAATACAACCGCGTGCCTTTCGGGCTCCCCACGGGGGCAGCTGTGCTCACTAGGCTACTAGATAGGGTTTTCTCCGACATCAAATTCGAGTACTTATATCACTATTTAGATGATGTCGTCGTATTTTCAGAGACTTTTGAAGAACATCTAGATCATTTGCGAGAAGTTCTCGATCGCCTTCGTAAGGCTGGGTTAACTGTTAAGTTGTCCAAGGTTGCCTTTGCTAAGCCCTCTATGTCATTCCTAGGGCATATTGTGTCACCCGATGGTGTAGCAGTCGATCATTCTAGAACACAGGCCATCCGTGATTTTAAACCTCCCAAGGACATTAAAGGTATCGCCAGGTTCATTGGTATGGTGAATTTCTTCAGGAAGTTCATTCCTAACTTTGCTAATAGAGCGGCGCCCTTAAACCTTCTTCGTAGGAAAGGCATCAAATTCGAGTGGGGACCTTCTCAACAAGCCGCTTTTGAAGACCTTAAATTAGCACTTTGTAATGCCCCTGTACTTGCTATGCCTGATTTCTCGAAGAAATTCATCGTCCAAACCGACGCGTCGTCGTCAGCAGTAGCTGCAGTCCTTCTTCAAGAGACTGAACTAGGGAGGCGACCTATCGCCTATGCCTCTAGGACCTTGTCGGCTCAAGAAGCCAAGTATTCCATCTATGAGCTCGAAGGTTTGGCAGTCTTATTCGCCTTAGAAAAGTTCCGTCTCTATCTGGAACACGTCAAATTCGACCTGGAGACAGATAATCAAGCATTAAGCTGGGTCTTAGGTAGGCCGCGTCGTACTGGTCGTATAGCCCGCTGGGCTATTCGTATTTCCGCCTTCCAGTTTGATGTTAGACATATCAGAGGTACCGAAAATGTTGTTGCTGATGGACTCAGCCGTATGTTTCATAACGACGTCGAGACCCACGAACCGGTCGACAGTTCATCACCTCCCGAGTCCATACTATCTGGTGTTAATGCCATCTTAACAGATGCTCCCATGCTTTTTAGGGATATTGAGAAATACCAACGTGAAGATCCGACGCTGGCTCCGATAATGGAAACCCTTTCTTCTGGGGAACATGTTGTCCCTTATGTTCTGAGGAATGGTGTTCTATGTTGCCCATCGAGGCATGATAGGATGATGAAAGTTGTCGTTCCAGCTGTTCTTGTACCTATGATCTTCAAGTATTATCATGAGACCCCATTAGGAGGGCATCTTGGAATCTTTAAAACTCGTGAGAAGATTCGTGAAATGTTCATCTGGAAAGGTATGGACGGTGAAATCCGGGAACTTGTAAAAGCTTGTAAATCTTGTTTGCTCAGTAAACCCACCATGTCCACCAAGGTAGGCCTTTTGTCTTCGCATCAAGCGTCGCGCCCCATGGAACGTCTGTATATCGATTATGTAGGACCCTTCCCCCAGTCAAAGGGTAATGCTAACAAGTTCATCTTTGTGTGCGTAGATGGTTTTACCAGATTTTCTTGGTTTTTTCCGACTAAGCTGGCTACCGCTCAGTCTACCATTACCTGCTTAAATTCTATTTTTGCTTCTTTTGGTCCGTGTCAATATATTGTATCTGATAATGCTAAGGCTTTTACATCTAATTTATTTCGTAAATTCTGTTTTGACTTATCAATCTCTCATGTAACTACTTCTGCTTATTACCCTCAACCATCTCTGGCTGAACGGGTTAACCGTAATCTCAGGTCCGCACTTATTGCCTATCATCATGAAGATCATTCCAGGTGGGACACGTCCCTGCATTGGATAGCTTTTGCTTTGAATTCGGCGGTTCATGAATCTCACAAGTTTACTCCAGCTTCTTTGATGTTCAAGTTTGTTCCCAACTCGCCGCTCTCTAACCTCTGGTCTCTGAATGACATTCTACCCGAGACAATAGATCCGGATAACATTAAAGATCTTTGGAAGAAGGCTAAAGCCAATCTTAAAGTGTCTCATGAAAAGGTTAGGGAAAGGTATGATCGTGGACGGAGACCCACCCCTTTGAAGGTAGGTGACCAGGTTATGGTCAAAAATTTTGTTCCCGCGGGCAAGCTTGCCCCCAGATTTTATGGGCCTTGTATAATTCTCGATTTCCTCACCCCGGTGACGTTGTTATTAAGCAATCCAGCCACCGAGAGGATATTTAGGGTTCACCTGTCCCAGGTGAAACCGGTGTAAATTTGGTGTCAACTTGCTTCATATAATTTGATAGGAATATGAAGGTTATATTTTTTTTTTTGAGTTCCACTCTTAAGGCATTCTGCTCCTTCTATTTTATTTTATATGTAAGCATTTCTTGTAAACCTCCCCGATTGTTAAACTGCCATCCTGTCTTTACCTCGGCCATTACCACGCTCCCGTCTCCTGCTTCAATACACACAGTGGCATAACTTATGCCATGGATATTTGCACGCCGCTGGCCCCTCAACCTCTCCACAAGCCTGTACCCTCAAAAAAGATGATGGTCCAACACAATTCTGCCGCCAAGCTTTAATGTTTCAGTGCCCCCGCAGCCGCGCGGCGCCGTGCAGCAACTGGAATTGAGGACGGGCCCCCTCGGCCCCAGCGAGGAAGACGTGTGCACGGCGAGCCGGAGCTCTCCTCCCGGCCAAGGCTGATGTGCGGCGCACGACCTGCTACTTGCCCGCAGCCTGTATATGTTCACCGCGGGCGCGGCGTGCTTCAACACCTCTGCTCCCCTCATAGTGCGGGCGAGCGGTATCTCAGGGTACTTGAGGGGTCCGAGCGACCTCCTTTGGACGCAAGCAGCAACGGCCGGTCTGGCCATCCCACTTCATCTCCATCTACTACATGAATAGATACTATAAGTAATGACTACACTTGGGAATTCAACTGCAATATTTGGTGGACTTTGAAATTTTTTTTTTCTCTTCTCTTTCAAGTATAAAAAGTTATCTTCAGAAATTCAACTTCTACAAATATAAAGACTTTACTTCATCTGCAACAACAAATTTTGAAACCAAATCAACCCCAAATTAAGAAAATCTTATAAATTTTTTGGCAATCAATCTTCATACCCACAGCATAACTTGGACCTTGTTTCAAACTGATTTCATGTGTCATCCCTGGAGGAACTTTTGGGGGGGGGGGGGGGAGGTCTGTACCGGGCGGTACACCTCCACTCCGCTAATTTAAAAATTGCGCCAGGTGAAACTCCTCTGCTGGAGGAAGTCTGAACTTTATCTACGCTGTTACTTCTTTACCTTCTCAGAAGATGTCACCACGTGGAAAATTTTGAGTTTTTGAACTGTGTCATTTTTGATGTGTTTTTGTTTCGCTTGAAGTAAGAAGTGTGAACTTTCTCTTCTAGAGGACACTACTGAAGATCTACAATAGTGCAACCTAGTGCGGAGTCAAAGAACTATTTTTTTGGAGAAAATTTAATTTCAAGAGTTTGTTCTTTGTTAAATTTCTTTCTATCATTGTTTAAGTTGGCAATATTTACCCCTTTCTTCCCCTTGTGTTGAACCTAACCAATCCCGAATTTCTTAAATTAATTTCTATCCAATCAGATGTATCTTCCCCCAACTTGAATCTGTTGCGGGGTCCTATCCAATAAAGAGTTTGTGGGAGGGTGTTTTCTTTCCCCTAACGCCTAGAAACTTCCGCGAGAGTATTTAAACTGCTGATTTTTGGGTCTCTAGGCCACTTCTGTTCCATCTTTCAGTGTGTTAAGTACATAGCAGGGGGCGGGAAGCGCCTCTTTCTTCTCCAGCCGTTCAACACAAGGTAATGGCCGATTAATAACTTCTTTCTTTGCTAGCTCAGCAGTTTAACTTTCGGGGCGGGTTCTAAGCGTTCAACCATGTAACCTTTTCCTAAAATGTAACTTCCCTTTTCATCTATTCTCTTGTAAAACGACATATTGGGATAGAGAGTGCTAACCCTCTCGAGCTCCCACTCACATT
Source organism: Anabrus simplex (assembly GCF_040414725.1). NCBI lineage: Eukaryota > Metazoa > Arthropoda > Insecta > Orthoptera > Tettigoniidae > Anabrus > Anabrus simplex. Next base: position 119,075,061 of record NC_090273.1, on the reverse strand, counting down.
GTCTTGAGGTGAACTTATTTTCTCGACCTATTTTTCGTTAATGTAAAACAAATTGTTCTTTTCTTAAGTCACCTCTTTAGCACGGGATTAGCCCTTGTATTAACGGCCTAGTGCCAAGTAGGTCTTAATCAAAGTGTATTAGGAGTGCAAGTTCGCCTCCTTTCAAATTGTTATTTTAGAGGTCATTTAATTAACCTGCTTTTCTTTTAATAGACCTCAGTAGATTGGGTATTTTACCCCTGTGTTTATGTCCGTTGAGGACAACTTGAAGGTGGAGTTTGGTGTGGCCTGGGAGAGGCTTAAATTTTGAGAGCAAGTGGCTCTTTTGAAAATTCTGGGTTGTATGCCTCATGGAGGTTTTTCAGTGTAATTTGGAGCAAGGGCTCCTAGGTATGAATGGGGTTTTCTCCCCCTCTGTTAAAACTTGTGTTTGAGGTAAAACTGAGCTGATTGCTCAAGCATTGTGAAGTCAGGGCGCGAAGCCCAAATTCTGTAAATATTGTAACTAACCCCTTTTGAATTGCTACTTTGTACCTGCCAGGCTTGTTATTTCTTTGTTTTCGAAAAGAAAATATAACCTTGTTAACTTTTAAATTAATTTTACATTGCACTATAATTTCGTAGCTTGAAACCCATTCACACCCGCACCTTCTTTCACCTCTACCTACCACGGAAAAGTCCGTAACAATAATAATAATAATAATAATAATAATAATAATAATAATAATAATAATAATAATAATAATAATAATAATAATAATAATAATAATAATAATAATAATAATTGTACCTGGAGGTACACCTAAACCCCGTACATTTAAATGAAGCGCCTTGAAGAACGCTATCTATCATATACAAATTGAAACATTTAGTACAAAAAGTTGGTACGTTTATCAAAAGATGTCATTACTAAATTATGGAGTAATATGTTATTTTAAAGTTGCCTAAACTGAATGGATTTCTTTGTATTGTTTTGAGATATCACTGGTTGCAATAACTATTTCAAGAAATTAGGACTTTTCTCCATAGATGTCTCTATTAGGGAACTCAGGTCATGCACTCTGGTGCAAAGTGAAATAACAAGAAATTTAAAGAAGTTTTGTGTTTATAGGTTTTCTGAACTGAATTGTCTTTCCTTATTTTTGATACTTCAAGGTTTGCAACACTTCCTTATTATCCCGCCAGCGTTGGAGTCTGGCCAATTACAAATTTTCTGTGTTTATTTTTCAGCCAATAATAGTCTTATTGTAACGTTTTATCTGTCCAATAAAATGAGAGGGTGTGTCCGGATTTAGTCCAGAGCCTTCTCGAAGCTCCCTCTCGGGTATAAAAGCTGTCGCTTTTTCGAGTTAACTTGTCTTTCTGATCGTCGTCTTACTGAGTGCGTGTGTGTTAAGTCACGAGGCGGGGGCCTCATTCTTTGGCAGGCAAAACATCAGCTAAGGTAATGGTCAACAGTTTTTCCATCCAAGTAGTTATCTCCGCAAGCTGAGACGAGGGGAAGGTTCCAGTCTTTAACTACGTAACCGTCAATTTCCTAAAATGTAAACTTTCTTCCTTCTCATGTAAAATTTGAAGTAAGTCCTAAGGACGTAAACTGTAAATCGGGGATAGAGAGTGCGTTATCCTCTCGAATTCCCCTTCAATTAATCTTGAGGTGACTACAATTTTGTAACTGCTCTTCTTTTGTAAAATGTAAATTAACTTGTCCATCTAGTCACCTCAGTAGTTTGGGATTAGCCTCTGCATCATCGGGCCGCAAGCCCAAGTTGGGTTTTAAACTGGATGTTCAAGAAGCGCAAGTGTACGCCTCCATACATTTTGAGTTTGGGCCAGTAATTTAACCTGTTCTTTTCGCGAAGGCCCAGTAGAATGGGTACTAGATACCCCTGTGTAAACTAAAAGGTAATTAATGTGGTATTGTAAATTGTAGGTTGTGCCTAGAGAGGCCTGAAGGTTTAATTTTATTGAGCAGTTACGCTCTTTTCCATCTTTTAATAGTTAATGGGTGCCTTGAGTAGGCCGTAAGAGTTCGGGAGCGCTGTCTCCTTGGTAGAAGTTGTAGAGCATAGAAGCTGTTTTCTGGTAAAGTAATAGATACTTGTGTAGTATCGAGTGGTGCCTTTGGAATGCCGTAAATTGCAACTGTAGGAGCAAAGTGCTCTTGAAAATTGTGTTTTGGTAGAAATCTCTCCTTTCCTATCTAACTAAACGCAACATTAGCAATGTTGGGACCTTTGTAAATTAGGAGCTTGAAGCTCAAGATTGTAAATTCTTGGTTTTTCTGCTTTGTACCAAAATTGCTCTACGCCTGAAATCTTGTCCTTTCACCAAGTGAAGTGTTTTGTTAATATTTAAGATCTGAAAAGAAATATAACCTTTATTTCTAAAAATTTGAAATTCATCTTTGATTGTCGTAGATAGATCCATTCCAGCCCGCACCTTCTTTCACCTGTGTGATCCACGAAAACTCGGTAACAACAACAACAACAACAACAACAATAATAATAATAATAATAATAATAATAATAATAATAATAATAATAATAATAATAATAATAATAATATGCAGAAGACAAGGATTGCATTCTATGGTCATGTGACAAGAATGAGACCTGCAAGGTCAATCAAGCGGATCTTTTCCATGGTTCAGTGAGGCAGAAACATATCTATATGCGGTGGGCATCACACGTGATGATATCCTGGAACGCAACCAGCTGAAGAAACTCGAAGACCGTAAAAGCTTCCAATAAAAGCCGGATATGAAAACAGGGAAGGCGTGGACCTAAGAAAGAAAGAAAGAAAGAAAGAAACAACACCGACAACGAATGTGGGAATACTGGACACATGTTAAAGCCCGGGAAAGGAGAGAGTTGAAATGGCGTGGTCCTTAGTTGACCGAAACGACATAAATAATAATAATAATAATAATAATAATAATAATAATAATAATAATAATCTTTCTTTCTTCATCCATTTACCGTCCAGGGTTGGTATTTACCTCGGACTCAGCGAGGGATCCCACCTCTTCCACCCTAAGAGGACTACAGTAGTTTAGTATTAATAGTATTAATAGTATTAGTATTAGTATTAGTATTAGTATTAGTATTAGTATTAGTATTAGTATTAGTATTAGTATCTTCAATTCTTTTCTATAGTACCGCGTATCGTTCTCAATAACTCATACTCATTTCACTATTTCCTTTTTTAGGTCCGTACTGGTTCGAGATTAACACTATTTACGGCCCATTTCCATCTGGCACATAAAATAATATTTAAGATCTTAACCATAGTTTCGGCCTCAGCCACACAGTTATTTACATTGGAAAATACTAGAAGCAAGGTTCAAATACTCAAACAAGAAAAAACATATCAGAATCTGCTACTCCTTACATAGTCAAACAGACTGTTGTGTCAATAAGTTTTAAGGAAGAAGAACCTGTATTTATTATCTACAACAGTACAAGTCGCATATTATGAGGAACTAAGAAACTTTGCTTAAAATTTCCTGTGTATCAACTATATCAAACCATAGTCTTTTTAAGCACCTAAAAACAATTCTAGACGCACCAAATAATACTATATTTTTTAAAAAGACATGTTACTTGTATAACATAAAAAAAGGTTAATACTAACTAGCCAATTTTTAATATTTTCCATGTAAAATAGGACTTGTTGTTATAAAAACTGTGGTTTAAATGGCAAAAATAGGTTCTTTTATCAATTTTACATGAATCTATTGTACATAAGCTACACCAAATCATAGACTTTTCCAATTATATATAAAAATAATTTTAGATGCACTAAATAATATTGTATTTTTCAAAAAAGACATGTTATTTGTATAGTACAATGGGCCTATGCTATTTAGCTATATTTTTAATGTTTTTCATGTAAGAATAGGACTTGCTATTGCATATTTTTAAAATTTTTGAATGTTCCTTGCTATAAAAAACTCAATGGCTGATGATGGCATAGTGGATTGCCAAAACCGGTCCCAAAGATGTATTTTATGATAAGTTAAATAAATATGTGATGTTCTAAATAGACCATTATGATAACGTATTGAATAGGTGGAACCTTTAGCTTTACTAAGCATTGTAAAATAAAAAGACTACAGTAGTACCTCGCCCAGGCGGACTCACCTGCTACGCTGAACAGAGGCCTTGTTGGGGGATGGGAAGATTGGAAGGGATAGACAAAGAAGAGGAATGAAGTGGGCGTGGCCTTAAGTTGGGTACCATCCCGGTATTTGCCCGGAGGAGAAGTCAGAAATCGCGGAAAACCACTTCGAGGACGGCTGAGGTGGGAATCGAAACCCCCTCTATTCAGTTGACATCCCGAGACTGAGAGGATCCCGTTCCAGCCCTCGTACGACTTTTCAAATTTCGTGGCAGAGCCAAAAATCGAACCCGTGACTCTGGGTTGGAAGCTAGTTACACTAACCGCTACACCGCAGAGGCGGATTTACTTATTTGTAGATCAATGAAATGTTTTCTTTCATGGCTTTTTCCGCTCCCTAGTGGCGCTGTTTTACGGCTGGATGGCCTTCCTGAAACCAACCGTATGTGGTGGTGGTGGGAGGTATGTACTTACTATTGTGTGTTTCTGTAGTGATTGGTCGTGTGGTGTGGATATAAATGGGATTGTATTGCGACACACACAAACACCCAGTCCCTGTGCGAGAGGAATAAACCAGTCGCGGTTAAAGTCCCTACCCGAACCAACATGACGGATGGTTAATCGACGAAGAAAATTTCATTATTTAAGACATAAAGATTTGTGCAATGAAAGTGATAACCTTTAGAATTAGGTTACATTCTGTCGTCAATACCATCGAGTGAGTTGGGTGTATGATATGGGCCACGTAGCTGTTAGCTTGCATTCGGGAGATATGGGTTCGAATCCCAATGCAGATAGTTTTCCGTGGTTTCACATTCACCCAGACATATCCTGGGGCTGTATCTTAATTAAAGCCATGATAATATATTTTTTCCCAGTTTTAGCTCTTTCCTCCCCCATCATCGCCCAGCGTCGGTGAAGTACAGCACTATTGAAGTTATAATGTCAGCGCGTTCTGGCCTTCAGCATAGAGGGTTACGGGTTCGATACCTGACCGGAGTGGGGACTATTCAATCCAGACTAATAGTTTGTAGCTCTAACCTACTTTACATGTTTGCCGTTCATCTTTCGTGTTAATATCTTTGGATAATGCGCCGACGTTGGTAAGCCAGTTCAGTGCATTGCGAGCTCGTCGGAGACGCTGCTATGCTAGATTTATAACCTATAGTTTCATATCTTCGCTGTATGAAGAGCAAAAACACTATAAATGATGCCAGAAGATAAAGCAGACACAAGTATTCTATTTCAGCAGTGGGTATTTGGAGAAGCAACTTTATACATGCAGGAAAAAAAGTATTTTGCAGAGTATGAAATGCATGTATGAGTGCATATATTTCTGTCATTTAGTGCATATTTTGTCGTTTTTAGTGCATAACAGCTGCCCTCTCCTGATTACTAATTTGAAAAAAGAAAGTACTTCGATATTTCGCGTCGTTGTGATTTTATCAGCTGCTGAACTTAGCCAATCAGATCGCTTCGCGGGTGAATTCAAAATAATGAGCTTTGCAAGGCGATGTTGCTGAACCTGTACGTGGCTTAGGACCACCAATCGTTGAAAAATAAAATTTCCTTCGGAGGGATTTGAATAAGCTGACAGTGCCCTACGGTGTGTTTGTGTTTGATACTGATTTCTCGGCATCGCTCTCAAGCCCGTATTTATACCACGTGCAGATTTAAAACCGCATCCCAATTCCGATTTAAATTCACCTGCGGAGCGATCTGATTGGCTAACTTCAGCAGCTGATAACATGACAACGGTGTGAGATATCGATTTCTTTTTCAAACTATTTATCGGTATGACCAACTTTCTAACGCTCATATACCTGGTTCGCATTGTTTCGACAGATGTTTAATGGTATGAAAAATCGATCAAAATTCCCAAGACACATGTTTTCTTTATTATTGACTGACTTATATTGGACTTTATTTATATTTCATGCACATATTTGTTCATTCTATTTGCTTTTCAGATGTAAACAGTGGGTACATTTATTACGTATCTTTGTAGTGGTTTGTAGTGTGATGTGTTACAATAGGGATGTACTGAAACACTACCGATAGATGTCTCACGTATAGTACCCGGTATGCGCTTGTCGATCGTCATTTGTTTTGTGTGTTTTTAACGTTGCCTACGTTATAATACAAGGCCTGGAAATAGAGCCCGTAAAACGCTATGGAAGTGGTTACACTGAAGTTCAATGCCGGGCCGCTAGGATCGCTATCTTGCCCCCTGTCTAGCAGGCTCGCGGCTTTAAACGTGTTCATTAACTGAGTTGGTTGTTAATGTATTATGTATTTGTCTGATGTTAAGCATTCGCAGTTCCAGTCATGGTTTATTCACGATAAATTAAAGGTAGTGGAATTTCGTTTCACAAGTTTCCAGTGAATGTTCAATGTTCGAAACATTATACAGAGGAAGTATTACGCATGAGATACGACTTCAAGTTGATCGAAGTAGGCCTCTGTTCTTAAGTTTTGATCCAAGTTACGTCATAAGAATCGAGCGATCCCAAAATTTGTCACTGGACTTTTTTTAAACTATGCTACGTTGACCGACAATCATTTGAGAGGCATCTTCAAACTCAGAAATCTTAAATTAGGAAACCAACGAGGAAAATAATTTGCCCAACAAATTTCACGAAAATGAATGTAGCAAGAGCTAAAAAATATTGTATATTACCCTGAAACAATCTCCGGTTTGTAAAGTATGGAGGTGGTTTTGTCCCGAGAGCATAAAATACAGTTTAAAATACGCCATTTGTTTTATGGAGCGTTTTATTAAATTGTTCAATGCGCATAACGTCTGCAACACCTCACATAGGACATATTCAGGAACGAGAACAAACGATCATCTTTTAACCGGGCGAGTTGGTCGTACGGTTAGGGGCGCGCGGCTGTGAGCTTGCATCCGGGAGATAGTGGGTTCGAATCCCACTGTCGGCAGCCCTGAAGATGGTTTTTCGTGGTTTCCCATTTTGACACCAGGCAAATGCTGGGGCTGTACCTTAATTAAGGCCACGGCCACTTCCTTCCAACTCCTAGGCCTTTCCTATCCCATCGTCGCCATAATAGCTACTTGTGTCGGTGCAATGTAAAGTCACTAGAAAAAAAAAAAAAGAAAAAAAAAAAAAAAAAAAAGCAATTTTTAGTACTGAAGATGAACTCCTCAGTTGGTTAATTAATGATTTCCTGTCATATATATTAAGAAACTTAAAATGCATTCAGAGAAAGTAAAAAAAAATCATGAGAGAAATGTATCAGGCATAGATCTTGACTACCCAGTCCACTGTGGCCTGCGTAAAATACCTCATAAGTATACATTTGCATTATGCATTGATGAAGAACCTAACGAGCTATGACATCGAGCTGTTCTTCAGCTACCTAAGACGCCAAGCGGAATACAATGGCATTATGGTTCGTGTGGCAAAAGAAAAAAACAGACTGTAAAGGCTGTTTAGAACATATCTGTTCTCCAGCTACTCAAAGTCCAACATTGTGTCTTATTCGTTTTCAAGATCGAGGAGCCCTCAGATATCGAAAATCGTCTGTGGCACTTCTGCAGTGAACGACGGAATTTGTCACTTCCGCTACGCAGTACTTGTCCCGAAGAGAGTTACTAAAAGGTGTACGTTTATTTTTTCGAAAGACATGTTCAACAATGAAATTAAGTGTGGAAAGTGTAAAGGCGACAAACCACCTCTTTTTCTACTATGAACATTTCTGAGACCTCTGTTAGACAACATTACTTTGAGCCACTCAAGTAGAAGAGAGAAAGTTTTGAAACTTGATATACCGGGCGAGTTGGCCGTGCGCGTAGAGGCGCGCGGCTGTGAGCTTGCATCCGGGAGATAGTAGGTTCGAATCCCACTATCGGCAGCCCTGAAAATGGTTTTCCGTGGTTTCCCATTTTCACACCAGGCAAATGCTGGGGCTGTACCTTAATTAAGGCCACGGCCGCTTCCTTCCAACTCCTGGGCCTTTCCTCTCCCATCGTCGCCACAAGACCTATCTGTGTCGGCGCGACGTAAAGCCCCTAGCAAAAAATAAAATTGAAACTTGATAAGAAGCCCCTCAGAAGTAAAGTTTTGAAACTTCAATGACATTTCCAAGCCAATGCGGCACCGCTCTATAAATAAAGTACTGTCAATACTCGCAAAAACATTCAGTTCTTTTTATTTAGGATATACTTTACTTATTGACATATACGGCCATGCGAACACAAGGGGGCAAGACCGCGATCCTAGCGGCTGAATGGTGAACTAGGAAGCAACCCGTTTCCATGAGTCCATTTCAAGGCCTTGTATTATAGCGTAGGCAACGGTTTTTAATGGAAGTTACCTAGTTAAATGCTGAAGTTAAAGATTTAATATATCGTTACGACAACAAAGACGACAAGAAAATTGTGATGCCTGACTATTGCTGTGTCCCAATGTCCCAAAATCAAGGTCGACCGTATTCACACCATCTATTTCCTAAGCAAGATGCTTTCCGTAAAAATTGGTTGCATGCGATTCGTAGGCAAGACCTACGAAATAAAAATATGACTCCTAAAAACATGACTCCAGACTTTGGTCTGCTCGAAACATTTTACAGTTGAAGATTATGTCATTACTGAAACTGGTAGCACATTCTTAAAAGTTAAAATGACCTATTTCAATAATTTTAGGCGAAAGACGAAGACTGAAGGAGAACGCTGTACCTTCGATATTTTCATGGTGTGGCACGGTACCTTGGAAATAGCTCCGAGAGCAAGAAGATATAGAAATAGGAAAACAGCCATAACACTGTGTGCCATGCAGTACCCTGAATCAAACAGTGACCTATAATTTGACACTGGAGCACCATCAATTTCAGACTTCCTGAACAGGAAATAACTCATTACTTCCAAATTTGAAATCTTTATATTTGTCTTATGGTCCGAAACAAGATCCTGAAACTCGTGCGCTACACGGAAATGAAGTTCAGTCGTACTGGATGTAGCCCTAGGCACTGCTGTCACACCAACGTCATGCCTTATGTACGCCTATAACCAGCAAAGAAAAAATACCGTATTAGGTATGTTTTAAACATGTTAATTGTACTTTAAGAATTCAATCTTAACAAAAACGCTAAAAGAAGGAGTTGCTGCATTTATTCCTTACTGGTACCTTTCAATCAACTCTTGCATTTTTCCGGATACTTTTTCGCCCCTTTTCTTTAATTCTGCTTCCAAATCCGCAATCGTCATTGCACCTATACCATTTCCCGTCTTGTTGAAAACATTAGCAGAATATGGTAACTCCATTTTAATTCATTTAAAGCAAAAGTTTCGTTTCGATGATCGCAAATGTGGGAATACTCCATATAAGTATCGTGTAAAACAATCGAGCAGCGGAAAGCGCATACCGGGTATTATCATTACGCTGCCTAGCGGACAAGTTTTGCGTGATACATCCCTATTAAATAAACATCTCTCTCTCTCTCTCTCTCTCTCTCTCTGTGTGTGTGTGTGTGTGTGTGTGTGTGTTAAGATGAATGCTGGAACCATACCCTAGTTGGGGGTCTTACCAGAGACTAATATGCCCTCTCCTTTACATCCTTACTACAACCCCTAAATACCCTCACAATCATGTGCAGAGATCTGTACCCTTTATTTACAATCATATTTATGTGATTACCCCAATGAAGATCTTTCCTTATATTAAGACCTAGGTATTTACAATGATCCCCAAAGGGAACTTTCACCCCATCAACGCAGTAATAAAAACTGAGAGGACTTTTCCTATTTGTAAAACTTACAACCTGACTTTTAATCCTGTTTATGAACATACCATTGCCTGCACAACATTATCGAGGTTACGTTGCAGTTGCTCAAAATAACACAATAACAACATCCGCAAAAAGCCTTACCTCTGATTCCACTTCTTTACTCATATCATTTATATATATTGTGACCGTTCACGGTACTTTAGATACCATATCGTGGCATCCCATATCAATAATATGCCGTTTTCCGTGTCATTCTACGACGTTTAGCCGCAAGCTAGCAGACCACAGCGCTGCACGGAATACGAACGATGCGCTGCTACTTCAGAGGACAAGAGGCTCTGTGCGCGTAATGATAAGGGCGAGTCATACGCTAGCCAGCAATTAGGATGTTTCTCTCTCCTGTGCGAGTGAGTTGGAAGGAGTAAAAAGTCATGTGACCGCTCGCGAGCCATACTTAATAAGTCGGGTTAACTTAGGGAGAAGTAATTCCCTAAATATTTGTTGGTGATTTTAGTAATACCAACCAAAACCTTCATTTGTTTTAGAATTTTCAATATTAATAACAATAATAAGAATCATTTGATTATTGACTTACGCATCTAATATTCATGAATAAGAGCTTGTCATGATCAGGGAATTTTTTAGGTAAAGATGACAACGAAACATCTTCCATTTATTCAACTTATCATTGATTACGTGATCTGAATCGGTGCAGAGAATTACAGAACGTCGTCACAGGTCTGGCGAGGTGAGCCTATCCTGGAGTTTTCCAAGACGCAAGTCAATCATTGCACAAGTGGTAAATGACGCTTTGGGGATTATAATTAAACCGCCGATCCTAAGAGAATAAGATTCGATCAGTAAAATATGGAAGGTCAGAGCTATCTTTTGATATGCAGATCAACGCCGACAAACGGCTTTTTACGGAGCAACCCCCGACATGAAGGCGTAGTTAACTCCCACTTTTGATTTTTTCCTCTGTCTTACAAAAGAAATCGGACAGGAGACCACTTATCTACTATCTACTGTGTCTCCGTGATGTCCAGACGTGTTGATATTTTGCACGACCTGTGAGATTGTGCAATACTTTCATTAAGTGATGAAGTACTGCAATTGTGAGATTTAATTAGCAGAAGTACTGCATAAATCATTATTTAAGCGCAGTGATTATTGACGTGCACTTATTGTGTAAATTTCGTGTATTTATAATATTTTGTATCATGGTGTAATCACCGAGGATAGTGAACGAGGAATAACTCACCTGTTAGGAACTGCGTAGCATTCAAGCTACTGTTATACATGTTCGATGGATTCGTGTGTGGCTAGATTAATTCACTACTAGTCAAATACAGTGTAGTGTTGTGGAAACACAGTTGGAATTACAATTAGGAGGTTGAAAAGGTGAATTTGTTCAGGAAATTGTGACTCACGCATCAGAATAATAATAATAATAATAATAATAATAATAATAATAATAATAATAATAATAATAATTTGGGCAGCGTCTGCTGAAAGTACAAACGTGGATGTGAGTTGTCTTACATTGTGAGGGGATGTGAAATAAGCAAATTAGAGACCCTTAACGTTGGATTACAGTGCAAGTGAATACGTGATAGTTCAGCAATATTGGGATAAATTTAACCATGCCTGAGTGTAGTGCGTATTACAAGTTCACCCAATTATAACCATAGTGTTTTCCCCTTTGCATATTGGAACGAGTGATCGCTGGTCTGGGAAGAGAATACACGAGTCACTTACCTACCCAGCATCTCATTGTGTTGGATACCTCCAGGATTATTATGCGTGGTGAAGTCTACAAGATGAAGGTCATCCCGGAAACGAATCAAGGACCTCACGACATCAAAGGCAGCAAGATGAGGGCTTAAGCCGTTATGAGTATGCTTCCTCGGACAAGAATGATCATTCTAGATAAGTACATTTTAAAATTTACTATGTTTGAAAGTTATTTCCCTCTTGTACATAGTTAGAATTAGCATGACAAGTAGATTAAAAATGTGAATGATGATCGCAGGCTGTTCGAAGGGATTAAAACTTTTAGTTTGTGTAGTAGGAAGTTTGTTACTGGCATGACGACCAGCAGTTAATTTAAACCCCCTTGGAAAGTAATGCATGTTAGTTATAAGATTCTAGTAATGATTTTTTTTTTGTCTTCAAGAAGTGTTGTGATGGTGGAAGTGGTATCCATCTAGGTAATCTCAAATGTTATGATAAAATGAGATGTTCTGCCTCTTCAGAGAATACGAGGATGACTTGTATGTCATGCATAAGACGGAGCATTTGAGGAGTTAAAATGATGTTTTTAGATGCGAGTATAATTCCTAGATCGTGAACTTAATATGTAATTTTTTTTAGAATGTCTTGAATTAATATCCCTTATGTAAATATATGCGAGTGTTTGTGGTATTGAGCCGGAAGTGATGGTCGGTGAATATTTGTCGGTTGATAGTCAAGGCGATATAGATATGTGCCAGAGATAATTTATGCAAAGCGTGAAAAATTGCACCATGTTAGTCATAATGGGATTAGGTTGAATAGAACCATGTGAGAATTAACATGTTGGCGTGGAGCCTGAAGGAGCCGTGTTGGCCCGAATTTTATATCGAGGCAGCTTATTAAAGAGAGATATATTCCCCTGACTGTACGAAAGGGAGGCGGACGAATGTACCGTTACGCTAGAGAAAGAACCAGCTGGATACAAGGGCTGATGAAGCTGTGGGCACGTTACAAGCCTTGACTGTGGAGTGTTCAATGACCATTTACTTTCTAACAATATCCGACGGACATTTACGCATTGAGTAGCTAATTGTCACCGCGACTGAATTAATATAGTAGGAACAATAGACTTCCTCCCAATTTTATGTTTGTTCATTCTATCCGATCTAGAAATTCAAAACATGCATCCTGCAGTGAGAAGACCATGAGTTCGACCCCATCTAGGGCAACATGTATTATTGCTATTAGTTTTGGTAATGGAAGAACCATTCCCTCCATATAACCTTGTATATATGATAAAAGGTCATATTATATGTTTAGTAGTAGTTGAGTGTATTATTACATGTAAAATATCTTGTTATTGTTCACGCGTCATCCATAAGTCCAGTATTATTTTATGTTAAATGATTAAACGGTATTTTGTTTTAATCCCGGCGACATATGCCTATGCGATTAGTTACACCTTTGTAAATAATAATGAAGTTAGTTATTAGGGCTAAATATGACTTTCAGATATTTTGGAATGTGCTTGTCATAATTAACATACTGTCTTAATCCTTGATTGCGTAATGATATGATCACGAGAAATTATAATATTTCAAAACTCCAGTTAATGAATAGAAAGCTGGAATGATATCCCAAAGGGTGATCATTGTAGTGCCGATTATTATGTATAATTAATTAATTAATTAATTAATTAATTAATGCCTAACAATGTCGTGAATAATGGAGGCAGTAACAAGTGAAAGGCCTCTAAATATCGGGATTATTGGTGTGGAATACTAATTCTACAAGACAATTAAATAATAATTTCATTAATTTGAATCCCGCATTTTTTTGTGATTCAGATGATATACGGCACATTTCGTTTTAGTTGTGGATGTTCTTTCTCAGTTGATAATAAATTTGATATTCATAAAACCTTAAAACATCATTCTTCTGATTTAGTAGTGACGTTGTATTCCTCTTATATATTGAGATCCCTACTTATAAATAATTTATTTAATGCCCATTAGTCCGAACGCACCACAGACCTGTATGCTCTAAAATTATAGCCGTGGTTATTCTGAAGTAGGGATGATGAGAATTCGATTCTAGGGCCGTTCGTCGAAGATCTCATCACGTATTTTCCATTCGGCCGATGCACTCACGAATTATTATTATTATTATTATTATTATTATTATTATTATTATTATTATTATTATTATTATTATTATTATTATTATTATTATTATTGTGCACTGAAGCCCCGGCCAGGCACAATATATATATATATATATATATATATATATATATATATATATATATATATATATATAAGAAAACAAAAAAGGTCAAATAATACTGCCTTGAGGAATTCTCCTCTTCCCCTCTTCCCGAATGAAAGTTTCACAGCTGCGCGACCCTAACCGCTCAGCGAACTCGTTCGGAAAAAAGAAGAAGAAGGTGTGATCAGTCCTCAGCTGAGTACGCGAATGCGCAATGCGGCTGTCAATTTTGACATGATATGTCGTCTGAAAAGCTCTTCTATATATTAAGAAGCCCCTTTTTATTTAAAACCCTCTTTGGGTACATGTTTTTTAACACTCAAAGCTATGGGGATAGATTGTCCGCAGCAAGCATTGTCTCATCGGATAAGGGATTATAACACACATTCACTGCAGAAGGTTTCACACAAACGAAAAGAAAAGCATTATAGAGCTGAGGTTCTATAAGCGGAATGGAGTGCATACATTATGACGGCAGCTCCTGAGAGCTTGGCAGTTGTAACTGTTCTGTTGCGTTGTTTACTCTGTGAACTATGTACTGGTCATTGCGAGTCCGTCAAGCGGCACGGAGCATGAACTGGCACTCCACTTGACATGCCCGTATTCGTCACCAGGAAAGACCTCCTCCCTTTCTCAGCAACTTCCGCCCACTGTGACTCATCCACTCTTTATATTTCCTTCCTGAAGCTTGAAACTCAACGTCAGAGACTGGAGTGTAAAGTAGACTTAAATCTTGGTTGTTCTACAACATTTAAGAAAAGTTAGAGAATACGTAAACGGTTGGCCAGACGCATTTTGCATGAGCGTTTAATAATAATAATAATAATAATAATAATAATAATAATAATAATAATAATAATAATAATAATAATAATAATAATAATACCCGTGTGGGGATTTACCAGTTACCTCCATCGGGCGCGTCTCATTGAAAATGGGGAAGCTCGCTGGCTCTGCCGCCAGCAGAGTCAGAGGGTAGTAGGGAAATAAAATACCACCGTGAAAAAAGAACTGGTCCCTTGCCTGGGTTACGGCGAAGACTGGTAAATGACCAGAAGCCAGTAAACATCTTGAGGCAACCTCTAGGGCTAACAACCCTAGTTGTAAAAGGATGGGGTACCCGTCCAAAGCAAAGTCAAGTCAAAAAGCATGATGGCACAACATTTCAAGAAACATACCCCAGGGGGTAAATCTTCGGATAAATCCCTCGTCGTGAACGCCACGGCGCACGAGTCTCATTCGGATTCTGGGGGAGACTCGACGTCATGCAAGAGACGAGTCGGAGCGTCTCGGTGTACCACGAAGAGTCAAAAACTCAGGCCAAAATCTAAAACCTTTCTAGCAACTTTCAACATAAATTCACTTACACAAACTGGCAAGCTGAAAACCCTCACCAAAGCTCTTCACGAAAATCAGATATCCATAATGGCCCTACAGGAAACAAGGTACCCGGATGAAGAGATTTTTGAATCCGAAGGCTACCGATTTTTCAAGAGCAAAGCGCAAAGAGGAATCCTCAATGGAGCTGTGATGCTTGGAACCGCGTTTGCTGTTAGAACCAAGATCCTTAAATCGGTTGCAAATTTCGAACCTGTGAATGACAGATTGTCTATATTCACAATTAAATGCGCGAACAAAACCTACGCCCTAGTTAACGCACATGCTCCTACAAACGATAAGAACAAGTCTGATCCAGACGAAGTTGATAATTTCTGGGACCTACTGGATGAAAAATTAAACAAAATCCCCAAACACCATGTCAAGCTTCTTTTGGGTGACTTCAATGCCCAACTAGGTCGTGAACAGAAGTACAAGAAAGTTATAGGAAATTACCCTGCTCACAAAAGAACCAATCCCAATGGCAAAAGACTGGTGTCCATTTGCGAAAATCACAACCTGCAGGTCATGTCGACCCACTTTCGCCATCTACCCAGAAAGCAAATGACTTGGCGTTCTCCCGTCCAAGCTCTCGGAGAGTTCCAAATTGATCATGTTGCAATCTCCAGGAGAAACAGTCCTGAGCTTATGAATGTCAAGGTAAAGAATGGCATCAATGTGGCCTCAGATCACTATATGTCTCTTATCAAATTCAAACCAATTCCCGCAAACACAAGGAAGACAACCAAACAGATCACACACTTCGACAATGATAAACTTCGGCAAAGGATCGAGGAGTTCCAGGAGAAGGCTAGACCAAATGACTGTGACTTTAACAACGCCAAAAATCTCCTTGCTGAGGCCGCCAAAGACGTTGCAGAAATCAAGAGAAGCAAAAAGCATGCCTGGTGGAATGGTACCTGCGAATCAGTTCTCCAAGAAAGACTCAATGCGTGGAAACAGTACTACTCTACGAAATCAGAAAATGATTGGGAAACGTACAAAACCCAACGTGCCCAAGCAGCTAGGGTGTTCAGAACTGAGAAACTTAAATACGAAAAATCTCTCATTGAAAAGATAGAACAAAACTTTAGGAAGAATGAAAGCAGAGAGTACTACAGGGCCTTCAAACGCAAACTCACTGGCTATAAACCACCATCCCTATGCTTGGAGCGAAAGGACGGCAC